>NC_089787.1:31833123-32125623 GCF_040412425.1 Macrobrachium rosenbergii | reverse complement strand
TCACCTTCTTTCCTCTCCTTCTTCTTCTTCTTCTTCTCTCTTTTCCTCCTCCTTCTCCTTCTTCTTCCCTGGACTCAACAGAATTTAGGGCAAAGCTACTCACTTACTTTTGAGTCCAGATTTATTTTGTCTCCTCTCCTGTCCGTTCTTGTCATGAACTTAGTTTTTAAATGCATTGAATTCTATCATTCATAATTAATATTATTCTATTATTTCACGATTCTTTAACCATGAATTAGTGATGCACATATCAAAATACTGATTATTTCATGCATAAGCAAACATACATTCATTATATATATATATATATATATATATATATATATATATATATATTTATATATATATATATATAAATATATATATATATATATATATACATATACATATATATATATATACACATACATATATTTGTATGTATATATACTTATACACATACATATATATGTGCATGTCAATTAATCATTTTCATCATACCTCTTGCAATACATCTCTGAAAATTCAAATAAAGACAAAGAAGAGAAAAAGAAATGGTCTAACAATAAAATCAGACGAAACCTAAAGTCCAAGAACGTATTGCATCATCAATTATGAGAATCAGGGGCATAGTAAAAAAAATTAATAAAATGAAAAGATAAAAACCTTGTTCTCCTCCTCCTCCCCCTCTTCCTTTCTATCATCGTCATCATCTTTTGTCATATTCCTTAATTCATCAGTTATAATTAACATGGAGTAACTGGTGATAAGCCGGAGTCATTCAATTGAGAGTCTTAAGTATGTCACTTTCTTTATTGCTTCTTCTTCTTCTTCCTCCTCCTCCTCTTCTTCTTCCTCCTCCTCCTCCTCCCTCTTCTTCTTCTTCTTCTTCCGTATCCGTCTTGGAGCCTCAGGGCATTACTCAGAAAGTAACAGGAGAGAAAATTAAATGTTCTGTAATTCAAATGAGCGTCGCATACAACTCCCGCCATTTTTGCTTTCGTTCATTCCCAGTCATTGTTCGCAACAGCTTTTTTTTTAAATATCTGCGTGTGGCAACGGAGAAAGGGTTTGCCTTGCTATCTCAGGCAACCGAATTGATTGCCTGTTATGGACCTGTAGTTAGTTTTTGCTTTATTTCTATTTCCGTTGTCTTGTTCAAACGCTGTTTTTTTTTTTTTAATAAGTTTCCCTATACTTCCTCTTACTTCTTCTTAATGAACACCATATTCTTTGGAAGCTTGAATCTCAAGTCAATAGACACCTGTGGGCTTGTTCCAAATGAATAGGTTTCATCTTAATAATAAATAATAATAATAATAATAATAATAATAATAATAATAATAATAATAATAACAGTGACTTGTTTTGACGATTGCCAGTGAATTTTCATCTTCTCGTTTTCTTGACTGCGATTCTGTGACGTTTCTTGGGCACTTGTTTTCTTTCCTGAGGGATTTCTTCTTTCGCTTTGATAGTAATTCATATATTTTTTTCGTTACTTCTTAAAATTCTCTTCTAATTCTCACGAAAGGCCTCGAAAATATATCGAATCATAATTCTTCCATTTCGTTTCTGCACCTGTCTCATTAATTCTCGCAGTTTCTCACGTCCCTTTTCCCCTCTTCTTATACGAGGATCATTCACTCTGAAGCGAAAGGGAAATGCTCTGAGAGAGAGAGAGAGAGAGAGAGAGAGAGAGAGAGAGAGAGAGAGAGAGAGAGAGAGCGAGCGCGAAGGACAATGGATTTCAGAGGGATTAACCTTGCCCCGTCATAATGGGTAATATGAAAGGCGACCTTATTCTGCCTCCGCTAACGAGGTTGGAGCAGGTTGTTTGTTCTTAGGTCCGTTTGTTTATTCGTTTGTTTGCTTGTCTGTTTGTTAGCGGCATTACACGATATGTCATGTTCAGCCTTGGCGGAGGTTTGGTGTCTCCGAATGCTCTCATTTATGCGTTTTGTTTTATGCTTCATTTATGTCCTTGTTTTGTTTTATTCCATATATATTTATATAATGTATATATATATATATATATATATATATATATATATATATATATATATATATATATATATATATATATATATATCCATTATTCTATATGTATGCATATATTTATATATATAATAGACATTTATATATATATATATTTTTAATATACAACAAATTAAAATATATATAAAAATGTCTTCTACTAGTTAATGTAAAGACATTTATGCCTACAACAAATTAAAATATACAAATATGTCTTAATGAAAGGAAAGTGGCATTACACCTCCGAGGAAACATATTCCATAATAATAATAATAATAATAATAATAATAATAATAATAATAATAATAATCCTTTATTTCAGCTCAGGACCATATACAGGTATATACAAAGCAGAAACAAAAAAATTTAGATACAAGATTTTAAAAGATAAAAATTATAATCGGCTACACCCAAACAAAATTGCCGATAACGATAGTAATATATAATCACTATTTCGTGAAAGTTAATCCAACAAATCTGGCAATAAAGGAAAGTAAATAACGCCTTACTCAAACGAGAGGGTAAATAATGCCCTTCTAGAAAGTTTGGAGTTCCCTAGGGCCGTGCGCAGGGACCCCGCCTGTTCACGCCCTCTGATATGAACAATCTTTCGAGGACTTGACGCGCCAGGGAGGATTTGAATGAAAGATAACATTTACAACGTATGACGCCGAGAGACAAAGACTTGTAGATTCTGAGTACGGCGGTAACCTTGCTATTACTACTGCTATTACTGTTAGTAATTTGTACTACTGGTGTTAATACTTGTAACAGCAGCGGTAGAAGTAACCATAATCAATATTAATAGCTTTTACTAAAAAAATAACTGGGCTGTGGCTCTAAGAAAAAAACAAAATATATATATTATATATATACTATATATATATATATATATATATATATATATATATATATATATATATATATATGAAATTTAGTGCTCATATATATACATACACATATATAAATATGTAAATATTGTTTTTATGTATATATATATATATATATATATATATATATATATATATATATATATATATATAGTTTATGTATTTATGCGTGCATAATTATAAATTCAAGCCAAGGTACCAATGAACAACCAGCTACATGGCATGTTAATGTTATAAGATGGCACAAAATTAACTTCTTTAGCAACGCCCAACCTTCGTTTACCGAAGATCTACCTGACGATATTCTTATGCTACAAAAATACCAAGAAAAACACGCGCATGCGCGCGAAAAAATGCGAAGCATTTGTACTGACCTGTGACCTCAAATATTCTATTGACTGGGTTCATTTAATAAGAAATTTGCCAGTTTTTTTTATTTCATTCCAATAATTTCTTACTTAAATTGATTAGAGCACCCGTTACGCTATTTGCGCCTGCCTTATCATCTCCAGTGTCATATTTTGAGTTACGGAGGTTACTCCATATGAATAATGTTATCAAGCAATGAGCTTTGCCATAGCCTCTTTTGCCGTAGCCTACAGAAGTCTTGGGTTCGTGTTCCTGTGTTTGGGAATACAACAATCAAACACACCAATATTTATTAAGTGCTTAATTTTTTTTCAATATTCGGTATTTGTAATACAATTTACATCTGAACTTGAAATTTTTCACTAATTTATTTATTTAAATATTTATTTATTTATTTATTTAAATATTTATTTATTTAAATATTTATTTATTTATTTATTTATTTAAATATCTATTTATTCAAATATTTAAATATTTATTTATTTAAATATTTATTTATTTAAATATTTATATATTTATATATTTAAATATTTATTTATTTATTTATTTAATTAATTAATTTATTTATTTATTTATTTGCTCAGTTGTTTTCTTATTCAGAAATGGGCATTGCATACCCTGGAAGCTTGCCAGGTTAGTTAATGGCTCTATTTTTTTTTTTTTTTTATGACTGATCTCTTTCTGCTTTCCTATCGCTTTCTGTTGCTGCCCCTTTCAAATGAACACCACATTCTTTGGGAGCTTGAATTTCAAGTCAGTAGACCCTGTGGGCTTGTTCCAATAATAATAAAAATAATAATAATAATTAATAATAATAATAATAATAATAATAATAATTTAGCTTGATGAGAATACGTCTCTTCTGCAGATAAGATGAATAATAATAATGAATAATATCATCTTCTGAATAAATAATAATAATAATAATAATAATAATAATAATAATAATAATAATAATAATAATAGCTTGTTACATGAGAATACGTCTCCGCTGCAGATAAGATGAAGAATGATGACCATATGAATAAGGATCATCTTCTGAATAATAATAATAATAATAATAATAATAATAATAATAATAATAATAATAATAATAATAACAGCGTTTTTCATGAGAATAAGCCCCCACTGCATATAAGATGAAGAATGGTGACCATATGAATAAGGATCACCTTCTGAATAATAATAATAATAATAATAATAATAATAATAATAATAATAATATAGTGTTACATTAGAACACGTCCCCACTGCAAACAAGATAAAAAGAGTCATGACCAGAATGCGTCTATAACCGCAGGTGAATCACCTCTCTACTGAATGAGATGCCTCGCCTCTCATCTCTCTGAAATCACGCCAGGCGGAAGTCTCTCAAGCAAACATTCCCCCCAGACATTTCAAAATCCTTTTGACGTCAGCTGACACATCCGGAAGTGAATCCCGCGGCCCGGCTCTAACGCAATCCCAAATCTCGCGCAGGAAACGGCGCGCGCGCGAGAAAGTATACACCGACCGTCACGCACTTTTCCGAAGGAAATATATTATTACGCTCTTCGAAAAGAAGGTTTTACGAGCTGCGTAATGTAAGTATGGAGTCCCCCACAGCGCCATGACAACACGGAGGGTGATTATCGAGATGGAATCGTGACCTGTATCGGTCTTCTTTTGTTTTTTTTTTTTAGAGTAGCCACCACCTGAAAGGGCTTCCAGGGTCTAGTGCCCAGTCGGTGGTCAGGTTACACACAACCGGTTAAGTGATGAAGTTCCAGTCTCCTCCGTCATGGAAGATATTTGGGGCTGGCAGAAGAGACGAGCCGTTTGGAGACCTTTCGAAAATTGAAAATGTAAAAGTTCCGTTCCGGACATACTGGAAAAGTGGTTCCAGATTTCTGAATAATTTTTTGAACGACTAATGGTCACCTTTGAACAATTATTCTAGTGACTGGGAGTAATTATTTTGGTTTTGAAAAATTATTGTTTAGTTTTGGAATCTCATTAAAATTATTTTGAATTCTTGCACTATTTTTCAACAAGCATTGTCATATACTTTTTAGATAATATTGCGGGATTTTATAGAAACGGTTAATATAGAAGCATGTGCTTGTTCTGAAAACTATCAATAATTATGCATCGGCCGAATAACCAGTTTCCGGGGTTCTCTCTCTCTCTCTCTCTCTCTCTCTCTCTCTCTCTCTCTCTCTCTCTCTCTCTCTCTCTCCCCGAAGAACAAGGTATAGTCTGTAACTTTTAAATTCACTTTTGCTTTCATTTCGTTGAGACCGGTCGAACACTTCCTTGCTTGCATTGTTTGAGCTCTCTCTCTCTCTCCCTCCCCGCCTCTCTCTCTCTCTCTCTCTCTCTCTCCCCCCCCCGGCCCTCTCTCTCTTTCTCATAATCGCTTTACAGCGCAGAAACGGTCATTGAAAATCGTCTTAATTTATCGAGCGCTAAAAATAGCATATAATGCTAACCTATAATGCTTCCATGGCTATTTTTATTGTTAACACTGGTAATAACGTTGACGGTGTTACCGTTAATAATAATGTTCTCTTGCGAATATTGTCCCCATTACTATCACCGATATAACCCAGTGCTCAACACTGTTCTCTTAATAATGATAATTAATAGTATTATTATCGTTAAGGAGTAATGAAAGCACTTGGTCACTCTGATCATCTTCGCTATGTGAGACAGACCGGTTACGCCGGGAAAAGATCAACATTCACTCTACCCGTGTTTTGGTTTAATTACAGCATAGCAAAGGCGAGACTGTGTGCTTGTGTGTGCGTGCGCGCTCGCTCGCGTGCGCATGGGAGTCTACGAAGTTACTGTTATTGAGTATTTATCTTTTTCCATCGAATACCAAATTGCAAATTTTGTTTAAACCAATTTGTTTAGGTGTTCGGTTGTTTCCATGAGTACTTGATTTTTTGTTGCTTATTTTTTCTCATTGTTTTGTTTATGTCCGATTCTTTGTCCGAAATCTTGGCTCCTTTTGTTTCCTTGCTTTTATTTGTTCTCGTAGTTTCATTTATTTTGCAGTGAATTTTATACTGATTAATATCCGCTGGTGTTCCATTTCTCAGTCTTGCTCATTCATTCATTGATCATGTCTCCCCTCTTATTTATTTCTACTCCAGCTTTTGTTCTCGGCGTTCCATTGTCACTGCTCTTTTGTTTGCTTCCGGGATTTTACTGAAACTCGTCCAGAATTAGAAACTGGCACCAGAATTTAAAAAAAAAAAAACACACATAAAGAAATTCGAGTGGTCAGCCAAACTGACCTCGTTTTCCCAAAAGTAGCTTTTACCGAACCCAAACAAAATGTCAGGAGACTTTAAATCTGTCTCGGATGATTTACTCGGCTTAAATTCGGTTGGTTTTTGGTACCTAGGACCCTTGCCCTGCGTGTGTGGTGATGTGTGAAAGGGAGCAGGGGGTCTGGGGTGGACCCCCGAATTTGTCCATCCAAAGGGGGATCTGCAATAAGGCGATGGGTATCCGGCAGTCATTGTAAACAAAGTTATATTATTATTATTATTATTAATTAGTTATTATTATTATTATTATTATTTTTATTATTATGGAACAAGACCACTGGGGCCATTGACTTGAAATTCAAGCTTCCAAAGAATATGGTGCTCATTAGGAAGAAGTAAGAGAAATTAAAGTAAAATACAGAAAGAAGAGATTTCATTTACTAAAAAAAAAATAAATAATAAATTAATAAACAGATAAAAAATATATTAAAAATAAATGCTTAAAAACTGTCTAACAAATGCATGGATGTCATAAATGCCAATTCCATGAACCCTTTGTTACTCAAATGTCGCAAATGTCATATTCCATCAATGTCAAAAATCCTGCATTGCATGTTTGACGCAAATGTCTTATTACACTAATGTCGCTATGTTGCATTGTCATAAAAATCATATCATAGCAGATATGAATGTCACAATTATCAAGTGACTGCCAAAAATATCATAAATATCCCACAAAATAAGTATCATAAATGTCTTAAACTGTAGTATCAATAGAAAACAATTGAAAGTACTGAGTGTTCAAACGGTGCTTGCTTGAAAGATAACTAGTTAATATTCCAAGAAGGCTCCTCCCCGTCGGTATCAACTTTTTCTTTAAAAGCACTAGTCAGTAAAGGAAGTGTCTCGAGTGCTTTCGTGTAATGCTACATCAATATTAATGAGCATACGCACAAACATGCAAGCACGCATGTGTATATGTTTTTGTATGTATGTATGTACATATATATATATATATATATATATATATATATATATATATATATAATATATATATATATATATATATATATATATATATATATTATAATATATAATATATAATATATATGTATGTATTTGTATAAATATATATATATATACATATTCATATATACATATATGTATATATATAAGATGTAAGGTCATAGGATTTTATTTAAGAAAATATCAACGAATTAGTAAGTAAAGACTAATATAAAAATAAAATAATGGAGGAAATCTATACAATTTAGTACTTCCTCTCTCTCTCTCTCTCTCTCTCTCTCTCTCTCTCTCTCTCTCTCTCTCTCTCTCTCGTGGAAGCATGGACGCACAGCAAGCATACATTTCACAAAGGAATATTGCGACACGGATTGATTGATTACGTATGAGTCCATAACTGACCAATCTATACATGAGATCTTGGTGATTGAATAATGATAACTTTCATTTTCCCGTTTTCTTTCGTTTCCCGAGTTGGAATGTGTGAAGGGATTGTTGAGCAAACCTCCTCTATGGAAGTGAAATGTGGATGTTGAGTATATGAAAGGAAGAAGGTAGAGCTTTAGCGGTGAATTGTTTATATAGAATTTGTGATATAAGGAGAACTTGAAGGGTGAGAAATGTAATATATATACATATATATACATATACATGTATATGTATATTTATAAAGGCAATGCCACAAAGGAAGGTGAAACAACAGTGGTGCCAGGCCTTTCGACTTGCTGTCCTTTACTTGGCTAAGTAAAGGACAGTAAGTCGAAAGGCCTAGCACCGCTCCGTTGTTTCACTTTCCGTCGTGGTATTTCTTTATTTATATATTCATCACGTTCCATATTTCCGTGACTCAGTTATACACACACACATATGCATATATATATATATATATATATATATATATATATATATATATATATATATATATATATATATATATATATATATATATATATATATAGCCTTCATGTAAGTGGTATGAAGGTTAGTGTAGATGAGTGGATAGGTCACTGTTCTGAGATGGTTTGCTCATGTGGAGAGAAGGGGGAAGTTGAGTGGATGGTGAAATAAATAAATACAATATGGAAGCGTTTGGCAGATTGAGGAAAGTAACAAGTAGAAAGGGAAGGTTAGATGGAGTGACAGAGATATTGGAAAGAAGGGCTAACGTCCATGAAGCAAGAAACTGCACACATGCTAGTATTCGACAAGCTGTTGGTGAGCCTTCTGTGTAGGTGTATAAGATGGCTTATGATATGGAAGTTTTCTGCTCATGATTCATCAGTTTAAGTGTGAATTTGGCAATGATCTAAGTCTTTTCTTTCCAGAGGACCAACCCCTTGTTATGGTCAATACAGACAGGAAGTGCTTCCAAAAACTCAAGAGAGAGAACCTACACATTTCCAGGTTCTTAAAGGCATATGTAGAAGATATAAAAGAACAGAATATAGAATTTAGGCCAAAGGCCAAGCGCTGGGACCTATGAGGTCATTCAGCACTGAAACGGATAAAGGTAAAAAGGTTTGGAAGGTGTAACTGTAACGGGAGGAAAACCTCGCCGTAGCACTATGAAACAAATGTTAGGAGAGGGTTGAGGAAAGTAAGATGGAAGAAAGAGAATATGAACGGAGGTACAGGAAAAGGAATGCCTACAGTACACCGCGTGGCGGCACTACCCCACGCCCCCTTACGGGAAAAAGGCATATATGTAAATAAACCTTGATACACAACAGAAAACACAAATGGGTTTTTTGGTCATCGTTCCCGCAGGACCTTTTCAATACTAAAAATTTCCACCAGGCGGAAGAGATAAATCCATTGTAATCCGGTGATTACAATAGCACACTTTCACTTAAACCGCTTACTTCTTGCTGAGAGAGAGAGAGAGAGAGAGAGAGAGAGAGAGAGAGAAGAGAAAGGGCAACAGAGTAAAAGCACTCTGGTTTATCTCATTCATTACTGACTTTGACAGAATATCGTTGACGCATTTTCTTCAAATCATAATAAAACTGGATTTACGACCCGGCGGTTGGACGAGTTACCGGTCTGCAAGTAATTTCCTTCAGAAACAATAAACAAAGCTACGAATGGGCTGCATAACACTGCTAATAACATTACTGCAATACAATACGCTGAAAATAAGTCAGAGAAGTTCCTTTCTAAGTGATAAATATACAGGCAAAAAGAAAACAGCACAGTGGGTGCCTCTGTCAAAAATGAGAATTCTGAGAACCGTGGCATAGATCAGTGCAAATGAGGCCCTCTGGGGCTGTGGCACGTGAAAGTTTGCACGAAGGCGTATGCGATTCAAAATATCGAAGATGCCCTTATGCCCTTCATCCGCCTTCTCCTCCCACGGGCAGGAAGAAACCAATCCAGTCTTTCTCTGAGATGATCGAAGATATAGAGTTTACCAGACGCCACCTGTGGGGGTTCAGAGGTCTCCGCCTTGAAGGAAATCTCTAATTTTTAAGTTTTTTCTTTTCAAGTACAAGAGTTGAGAACGTTGTATGTTGAAGCCCTAATCTAGTGTATGGGCCTATGGGATCGTATAATGTACATATACATACATACATACATACATACATACATACATATATATATATATATATATATATATATATATATATATATATATATATATATATATATTTATATATATATATAATTGATATTATTTATTATTTTATTATAAACAGAATCATTTCTTACTGTACATACATACACATACATACATGCATACATTATATATACAGCATATATTAGTAGGAAATGATACTGTTTGCAAAAAAAATTACTAATATTTATTTATTGTCATGAAGCACTCCACGTAAGATTTACAATTATACAAAGAAGTCAGTATATCAACTGCGCTTTAGAAATTCAGAACAATCTCGGAAAAAATAATAAACAAATATATAACATTTCACATAAGCAAACTCCTCCACTATAGGCTACGTAACTTGTTACTCGTAACGCACTGGAACATCTACTGAATATTCTCAATTCCTTTCATTCATACTACCCCCTGACGTCAGTAACGAAAATAATTATCATGATCAACTGAAGAACTCAGGTACCCCATCGGGCACTTTCATAAAACACTCCACAGTGCAAAGAGCACTAAGTTTTTAAGAGAATGTATTTTACCAGTGGGATCACATAACCTACGCTTTCTCATTAAGGTAGTGGCCGAGCACACGATATTATTATTTTCGTCGTAACTAATCGTAATTTGTTAATTAATTTTGTATTAAGGTCCAGTATTTCAATTGTCATAATTTCTTTCGTAAACTAATAACTACGGGAAATTGCATTTTTTATTAGTTTTCTGAAAAGAAAACTATTATGCCGGCTTTGTCTGTCCGTCCTCACTTTTTCTGTCCTCATTCTTTCTGTCCGCCCTCAGATCTTAAAAACCACTGAGGCTAGAGGATTGCAAATTGGTATGTTGATCATCCACCCTCCAATCGTCAAACATACCAAATTACAGCCCTCTAGCCTTAGTAATTTTTATTTTATTTAAGGTTAAAAATAGCCATAATCGTGATTCTGGCGACGATATAGGCCAGGCCACCACCGGGCCGTGGTTGAAGTTTCATAAGTTGCCGTGCATACATCATTATACCGAGACCACAGAAAGATAGACCTATTTTCGGTGGCCTTGATTATACGATGTACAGAAAACTCGACTGCTCTGAAGAAACTTCGGCGCATTTTTTACTTGTGTATCAGTTATGTTTAAACAATCACAATGTGACTTCTGATATTCAAACCTGACTCTGAAAACAAATGAGAATCATTAATTCATTCTAAAAGTTACGGAGTCTGAAGACCCTCCTTTCCATCTTTCTTTCCTGTTGTTACAGAATTTGCATAAAAGATGGCACTGGGTTTGACTATATTCCAACCAGACCTTGCCTTGAGATAGGTCTCGTTCAGGTCCACTTGGCTGGAGAGAGGGAAGATGATGAACAGTGTGTTAGGAATTTCCGATTGATTTTATTCGGCCAGCGGAAAGTTTAGAATATTAGAAATAGGCGCATGTTATATATCTGTATATTTGCCTATTTATCTAACACCAACACAAATTATATATTTACATATATAGATATATGTTTTAAAGTTATATATGTGTGTAATTAATTACAATGCACTCTTAACTTCTCGATTTCTACATATTTTCATGCTTGTTACTACTAGGCCTATATATATATATATATATATATATATATATATATATATATATATATATATATATATATATATATATATATATTTTTTTTTTTTTTTTTTTTTTTTTTTTTTTTTAGTGTATCCCTTAATTTCCCATCTCTCAATGACGTACTGATATACCAATACATATTGCGGCACAAATATTCATAATGCATATACAAACGACAGCCCGCATTCCGTGCCGCAGTCTCATGAAACCTGAATTACGTAAACCGCCAGGATATAATATATCTGTGACTGAAGCTAAGGCGTGCAGCAAGAGGTAGAATAGACCTAAATCTTGGGAACTTTGCGACATTTTCTTATAAATCGTATACAGCGTCGAGGAAAACATATTCCTTTCCGATATTCATCTGTTTCGTGACCTTAACGGTATGTGAATAGGCATATATATATATATATATATATATATATATATATATATATATATATATATATATATATATATATATATATATATATATATATATATATATATATATATATATATATATTTGTGCTTTTGTAATATCGTTCAAAAAGGCTTTCTTCGTTTCGTTTTGATATGAGAATCCCCTCTCTCTCTCTCTCTCTCTCTCTCTCTCTCTCTCTCTCTCTCTCTCTCTCTCTCTCTCTCTCTCTCTCAGCCGTTATTGAAAGCTTTGAGGTCAGGTAAAATATTTCTTATGGTCTTCATGAATATAAAAAAATATCTAATACTTCTCCTAATGTTTAACATAAAAATATTAGCTGTATTTTTTACGACAAAGGTCATACTATAATGAGGTCATGATAAATTTTCCTTAAACGTAAAAGGAATTTTTATATTCTGTTTAATAGAATATAAAAAAATCCTCGGTATAGTAATGTGGTATGGGCGTATATCAGTAGTCACCTAAATCTGTCATAAATCAAATTATCCTTTTCTTTTTGGCCATAAATAATCTCTAAAGGTCCTCTATTCGACATCTTGAGAACCGACTCTGTTATGTAATAAATCATTTTTAGGACAAAAATGAATGACATTTAGGTCAAAATAGACCTATTAATTGGTGGTATCTTGTTGTTCTCTTCGTTGTAACAGGGAACCAGACAAGTTTTTTTTATTTAAATCATAAATTAAAGCAACGACGAGAATAACCTTTACACGGGACTAAATGACCCCCATTGAACCCATATCCAGCCCAAAACCACTTCTGACCTTGGCTTTCTTCGCAAAAACAAACTCCGTTACTAACCCCATTTCTCCGGTTTAAATGCTGTGTGTATCTGTTTAACCTTAAACCCAAATGCTCTTACAGCAGGAGTAGGAGTAGAAACCAATTCGTAAGGCATTACCTCCTCCCTCCAGTGAGGTCAGAGTACCTCCTGACCGCCGAACCACTTTTGCCCTTTCAGGACTGACACAGTTCCGCGGCGAACACCTTCACTCCGGCGCCCTCTGCCGGCACCACCTCGCCCCGACGAGAACAGGTTTCACCTTCCATTGCCCCCTTTTTTTTATTTAAATGTCTCTTCGTCTTTCTCTCTGCCCACATTCTCCTCCTCCTCCTCCCCCCTCCTCTTCCTCCCACTCCATTTTCTTCGTTACGTTTTCCTTTGTGGGAGAGGAGGCACTTAAATCGTCGGGAACGACTCCCTTCCAGCCGTAGACCCACCCGGAGGGACTTCTAGATCTTTCGAACGTTCCAGTCCTGTTCTGCGTCCTGACTAATGCATAGTCCGTACATTCACTCGAAGGGATTGACAATGGTTCCTTCTCTACTGCTATCTGCCCACCAGCAGAATAAGAAAAAAATTTAAAAAAAAAGATGACCTTCACATACGCAGAGCTAATTTCATCTTGCCCCTCCTCGACCTCTGTATACACGACCGAGCCTCCGAAAGCAATATAATTCCTCTGGGGGTTCTTTTCGAGGCGTTCCCTATCACTCGGCCTTGGGGGCTACCGTGAGCTTTTATCTAAATCATTCTGGCCCTCTTGTTTACTGGTCAACCAAATGCTCCCCTCTGAGCCATGTTTTGCTCTTTTTGGTTACTTTTTTTTCGTTTTTTGCTGACAATGCCCCTTTCATCTGGGCGATCAAGGTCACATTCTTGCAAATGAATTCGATCTCTGTAATTATTTGCCTTCTCCTCTGGAAAGACCAGTGTATCTAATACCAAGAATGGTTGATTATTCCTCATTGCAATTTTTATGATAACTGTATTATATCATCTGTATAATTCCCCTTATTTTTCATATTCTGGAAATGGTTATCACAGTCTTTTATTAATATTGTCTTTGTTGTTACTTCGAAGCTTATTTCTACAAACAAAAAACTTTTAAGATAATTTTACATGTCAAATTCTTTAACATTTTTCAAGGTCAAAACAAACGCATTGTCTTCAAAGTTTCAGTCAAATACAAAAGTCACAAAAGTCACGCAGTCTGTGCAAAGTTCGAAAAATCTACCTGAGACGGCTAAAACGGTGTTGATGGGAATTTAATTCAGTAGAGCGCGGCTAGCTCTTGAAAGGGTGACCTCATCATCTATTATATCCTCTACCATAGGGTTTAATGCAGTTCTCTTTATCGTGTCATTTTTCTTTGTTCTGATTTTCTGTCAAAATCTCTTTATCTTCTTAGCAATAGCTTATATTTTATATGAATCTTAAGACACACACACACACACACACACACACATATATATATATATATATATATATAAGAATCTTTTTGAATCCTTGTATGATTCCTATTGATGGATATTGGCCGACAATGTTTGCTGACACTCAAAAGTAAACTTTACCCAACTTTAAACCACTTTTATTATCGTACTTATCATCAATAATATTTAGATAAATGTTTATATTTTTATTTACTTTTAAATGTATCAGTTTATCAGTTCACTTGTTTTGATGTCTACTTTACTCTGCATCTTTTAGCTTCTGTAAGTATTTTGTCAGAACAAGCAAATTTACAAAATGAAAAGTAATAAATAAAAGAAAATATTTCAACCAGCAACGCAAACTAATAAAAAGAGATAAAAGTAATTCACGCAGTTTACGTATAAGCTTTAACCATAAAAAAAATAAAGTGTCGACAGTACCAGACTAATTAATCATCAAAACAAAACCGCTATTCCGCTTTGATTAACAATCAGTGACCGCCAGTCAATTTCGCGCCCTCTTGCCAAGGTCCCCTGCACGACACTGCACGAGATATGGCAGCCGCCCGGGCAGCAAAACCGCTCTGGATTGGAGTATATAAGGGGCCCAGGTGTCTCTCTGCTTAAGCACTACTTCACAAGCTCCCGACAGAGCAACGACAAGCGTTATCCGCCTCAACAGAACGTTAACAAAAATGAAGGTGAGACTAAGCCCGATACTTTCTGTGTCGTTTCTTTCTCGTTTGTATCCGTCATCGACCGTCAGTTTGTTCTCGGTACTCTGTACATTAAAACGAGGAAGGTTTCGCTGTTAGATTATCGTGCCAGCACGTGCTCTTGCTCGTACGAACTGCCCGGCACGTAACTTAGAAAGTTGAACATAGGCCATATTGTAGTTTTAGTAAAAGTTCTTGCTTAATATTCTACCAAGTTTAGTTTTTGAATGTCACGCCAGTTAAGAAATTACGCAATAGCTTTAAGAACCTGAAAAATGCCAAATGGGTCTGATCACAGTATATTCTCCAATTCACTGAACATTCTTAAATTTTCCACCAACATAACCCCTCACAGTCAACAAGACGACTGGTTTCTTTCTGTCCTACTTTCTGTACCAAACATGCTAACTCATCCTTCATTCAAACGGTAAATTTTCACACACAAATGTTAACGGAACTTGAGACATATACAGTATATTGAGACATATATATTATGTGCGGATGGCGGGGGTGTAGAGGTGACAGGATGGTGAGACCAGAACCCTGAAAAGCTAAACCAAACGAAACATTAACCTTCATTATGAAGTCGAGACTCGGGTCAGCCGGCCACCTGAACCCTTAGTGAAAGTAAAATCGGCATGAGAGAAGTGCTCTGGCAACATTGAAACATTATACCTCTGGCCATTCAGGCACATTATAAAGAGACATTTGATGCGCTGGGCCGTTGACAGTGCCTTGAGAATGTAAAAGTTTTATTATTATTATTATTCCTTTGTCATGTGGCTAAAATTCCTTGCATTAATCATTAGTATTATGATAATGAAATAAAACTGGTTAGAGCCACTAAACACTTTTTCGTTTGTTGTCGGAACTTGCTGCGCTGAATTCACCACTTCATTTTCTGCATTAGATTGGAATTTCAACATCTCGTTACTTTGAAAAATAAAAAGAAGAAAAACGCTCAAAATGTTCACTTTACTGTAAATACATACCCTGAGCTTCAGCATAAGTCCGACAGAATAAAGCCAGTCAGTGGGACGAACAACCTAGTACTTTTATCTAGACCAGACCCAGAGGCAAAAAGGAAAGGGAAAGGAAAGTGAGAACCTTCCAAAGCAGCATCTAACAGCCAGTCCCTTCAGAATCAATAGACATAACCAGTACAGTCCAACGAAAACCGTAAATCAAACTTTACCAACAAATATTAGACAAAATATGATTATGTTTCTATCTTATTTCAGGCCGTCATCTTATTGTGCCTGGTTGGTGTTGCTTTCTGCGCTCCCCAGTTGTCCCAGCAAACAGGACCTACTGATGAGGTGAGTTTTTTAACATATTTACTTTATTTAATGAATCAACAGCCTTTTCATTTTCCATATACATCCATATCAAACATCGCAGCGCCTCACTCACTGTAACTTTTTGGTTTGCCGTCCTTCAGGAAACCATTGAGCCCTTCAACTTCAGCCTGATTGTCAACGACGACGAAAACACCGTCTACGCCACCCGTCAGGAGTCTCAGGACCAGAACGGTGCCGTCCAGGGCGAATACTCTTGGGTAGCTCCCAACGGCGTCCGATACACCACCACCTACACCGCTGACCCAGTCAACGGATACAACGTAAGTTGTTTCTTTCTCTCGCTCTGAATTATCTGCCTGCAGTTCTCGTTTTTGCGATATTATATGCTCCTCTATATTAGTTTCTACCATACAATATTACCAGGTTTTTCGAGAGTATACTCTCTAGCATTAATTATCCTTTAAAATCTTTTACTTTCTGTGATTGCAGGCTGTCACCCGCGAAGAGCAGACCAACATCGTTGTCAAGATCCCCGTGCACAAACCCCAGGAACAGTCCGTCTTTTAAGATGCCCCCACTACCCATCCCATACTCCTTACAGGCCCAGCCATAGCACCTAGCTGCCTTTCCATTTTTTTTTTTTTAATCTTTGTCTTCTCTTTTTCACAAGGCTTTCCTAATGCTAATTGCATTGTTGCCTAAACTTAACGGTTATTTATTTTTATTTTTGTCATGTTTTATTTTTCCTACGTGGTCTTTCCTACGGTTTAAACTTTATTTTATTATATTTATGTATATTTTTTTCAATTGTATTGTACTTTCCCCTCTCCTTCGTTACGTTTCCTGCTCGACTATCTCTCCGTCACTAGACCTATGCTAGGCTTCCCTCCCTTAACATCCAAGCTCTCACAGCTTGTATCTCCGCTGTTGGAATGGACTTGAAATTATCCATCAGCCTTACAGCCATATTACTTCTGTAAATAGTGTACATATCAGTCCTGCCCCGGCTCATTTTTAAAAGATGGCCTGAACTCCATCTCTGAAAATTTGCATGTCCTTTCCGCGTGTAAGAATTCAAGTCCGTTATTTTTTTTAACGAAGTTGTACATCTAAGTCAGTTGTCTTAGCCCCAAATATCTTCTGCCTTTCTCGACCTATCTTCTTCATATTACCTTATACCTCAGTGTTCCACTGTCTTTACTTTCTCTGTAATTGCCGTTAGGTCTAATTTCCTCAGGCAATCGCTCAGCTATTTGGAAAGAGTCGGCTACGAGACTGACTGCAATTATGGCTGCGTTCTTTTCACTCAAATCTTTCCCTCTTCTCGATATCCCACCCCACTATATGTCTGATTTTTTATTTCACTATTCATCCACGGGTGACGTCATCCAATTGTTTTGTTATATGCCTGTCTTCGCCTTATCCTGCTCATTTTAGTACAAATATATATCCGCTTGCGCAGTTTGGTTGTTTTCTTCATGCCTTGTCGTGTAGTGAATGCAATTTGTTTTGCATGATTTTTATAAAAGGAAAACTGTGTTGTTGTGCTAAACTTTCTCGAGTACGTCCATTCAATATATAGTTTATATATAGTTTATATATATGTATATATATATATAAGAAAAAATGGGTGTCTCAACCGAAAAACAAGACAATGGTCATTATCAAATGCATTTTTCAACTGACATGAAAAATATGAACTCTGCAATGGCAGCTCCATAGACCTACAAAATAGCCTCATCATTATCACAGTCATCTATGTTGCAAACTCTAACAGAATACCGGTGCTCTTTCACGTTAACACTTTAGCAACACTTAAGGTCTCCCATTCTCCCTGTTATCAACACTGCAATCACACGCCCCGTCAGGGGTAATGCCGTCAGTGCACCTCATGCGGTGCACTGTATAGGCTCTTTGCAGCGTGCCCTCGGCCCCTAGCTGCAACCCCTTTCGTTTCTTTTACTGTACCTCCGTTCATATTCTCTATCTTCCATTTGACTTTCCACCCTCTCCTAACAACTCATTCATAGTGCAACTGGGAGGTTTTCCTCTTGTTACACCTTTCAAACCTTTACTGTCAATTTCCATTTCAGCGTTGAATGGCCTCATAGGTCCCAGTGCTTGGCCTTTGGCCCAAATTCTATATTCAACTCAATCCAGTGAAGAGAAGTTGGTTCCACAGTATCTTCACATATTTCAACTTTCTCTTTCATCACCATCATTTCTGACTTTCATTCCAGTTAGTTACCTCAATTCTTCTGTCATTTATTATTCCACATACCTCTGCCGTTCATTTACCTTTTGCTACATTCCATTCCGTCGTTTTCTTCTCACAAGCACTCAAAACTTCACCAGTCTTTTTAAGTTTCTCTATTTACCACCAATCACCATTACGTCATCCATTGACTTCAGCCTTTTTTCACAGCAATTTCGTTCTTCCACCTGTTATCTGCTGTCTCAGACTTCTTTCATTATACCAACCAGAGAAGTACTGAACAATCACATCAATGAAATACAGTACACTGTAATCCGAGAGCCACCTTATCACCTAACTAGCCACTCTCTCATCTTCATATACTTACACAAGCTATAGTTACAGTGTGAAATTGCCCAATACTCCTAGAAAGCTACCTTAAACTCAGTGTACAACTAATATTATTCAACATACAGCCCTGTCCTGATATTGTCTTTCTCAGCTACAGATGCTGTCTTCAGCAAAAGCTACGAACAAAATCAAATAAGGATGGGAAAGAGCTACATTGGGGACTGAAGAGAATCTGTTGATTTACGAAAGGACTGTGAAGGGTAGAATATTACCTATTTGGGTGGCTTCAAACATATGGAAGGGAACAAGGGCCTCTGTTTTGTAACAGAGTTTTGTCTGATTTTCCAACTTTATCCACAAGCGTCTAAAACTTCCTACATATGACAAATCACACCAATCTAAAAATATGTATGATAGGTGTTTTAATGCATATAATAAATATAAGAATTTTGGTATTTCCTGAACAGCAAATCTTGTGGGATTGTCCTGCAACAGAATAAATTGGTAATTCTAAGAATATGTGTCAATCAAGATGTTCTCTCACTCTTCAAATCTTAAAACTCTAAACACAATTATTCATTTTAGTACCAGAAATCTTCATAATCCCGTTTAGTTAAAACATAATCGCTTATGAACTGAAACAACAATGGGAATCCAATCACAGAACACATCGCAACATCTTGCATAACCGGCAGCGTGCGGTCGTTAGGTCTGATGGTTTTCCTCCTCTTTTTTTTTTTTTTTTTTTTGCGAACCGGTTTGAACCTCTTACTTTCTTGAAAAGTATGACTGATTCCAGTTTTGCCTTGCTTTCGCATCTGAGACTCATTAAGAGTGATGTAAAGAGTGTCAGTGTCTTTTGTGGTGGCACTGTTCTGTAATCTATGGGAAGGTCGTATAGGCCTAGTTTAGGGAGCGGGAACTTTTAGGTATACCGTTTGCGTTTTGTGGATCGAAAACTTCAGAGTTTAAAATAGAATACTTGTATATTATCCTATAAAAACCATCAATATCACCTACACTACACTAATGATATGCATATACATATGAACGTTATATGTGATTATTTACAAAACTGTATATTTACCTATGTATGTTTCTTGCTTTTAATTCTAATATAAATACAGTTTTACGATAAAATTAAAACATAACAAAAGCGATACTACATAAATTTACACAGTTTCTTCCTGGAATTATCAGTGAAACTTTGTGAAACGCGTAAAACCTCTTCAAGTTTCACCAGCTAAGGCTCTCGTGATACAAGACAGAAAGCGAGCGTCGGTAATATCGAGCGCATTCGACTGAAGAGTGACTGAGATTAATCTTTCTTGTATTGCTTCTTACGTATTGTATTCTCTGCGTGTTGGTTTATCGTTATTCGTTTGTCATTCTCTTTTCCCTGTTCTCTTATCTTTCTCATATTTGCAAGTTAATGGTATTAGGAATGGCGGCTCGTCTATATAATAATAATAATATAATAATAATATCTGTCAAAAGACTGTGATCTGGGACAGAGCACATGTGCCTTAGACATAGTAATGGAAACATGACACTTATACCTAACGCATTTAAGTTTTTCATACAGATTTATATTAAAAAAGTTAAGAAAACAAAGACACTATCACAGTAACGTTTAGCTCTTGCAAATTGCTTAAAACCAGATAGCATGACCTTTAATGCTTCCACGAATGTCGTGTCATTATCAAAACCTATTCCGCGGTTTCCTTGTGATCTGTTCAGCAACTTAACCGCGGAGATAACGGTGGGTTTTTTTTATTCTAATAGCTAAAAAAAAAAAAAAAATTCTGACCACAACAATTACACACTAAGATCGAGATGATGCTTTCGGTTGTGGAGAATTAAGTTTATATTCTGACGGAGTATCTTGCCAAATCTCCGTAGAGGATGATCTTGGAATATACGTCATTCCGCGGAGTTGCCTAAGGCTTAGTCATAGGTCTAGATTTTCTTACACAAGTGCGGTGACGATTTTCAAGTTGTTTTCCTCGCTTATTCGATAAAAGCCTGTTTGTTTACACGATCAGTCATTTGCTTATTAGCCCCTGTCACTTTTTTCAGTTTTCTGTAAAAGAAAACTATTGTGCCGGCTTGGACTGTCCGTCCGCACTTTTTCTGTCCGTCCCCCGATCTTAAAAACTACTCAGGCTAGAGGGCTGCAAATTGCTATGTTGATCATCCACCCTCCAATCATCAAACATACCAAATTACAGCCATCTAGCCTCAGTAGTTTTTATCTTATTTAAGGTCAAAGTTTGCCATAATCTTGCTTCTAGCAACGATATAGGGCAGGCCACCGCCGGGCCGTGGTTAAGGTTTCATGGTCCGCGGGTCATACAGAATTATACCGAGACCACCGAAAGATAGATCTATTTTCGGTGGCCTTGATTAAACGCTGTGGCAGCTGTACAGAAAACTCGATTGTGCCCAAAAAAAAATTCGGCGCATTTATTACCTGTTTTTTTAATGAAAGTTCCCCTCTGTGACGTCAAACTGAAGATCCAAGGCCGTGGCTTCATCAGATGCTTACGAAACGTTGCGGCAAATGTCAAAGTTCGTTGACTCCAGAAAATTTATCTGGATCGCGATATCAGAGTAGGAAAAGGGCACAGTTTAATCATTATTTCTTACGTATTTTGGTCAACTCGTCGACGAATCTTAAGAGAATTTCAGCGGTTAGCTTACAAGGAATTCTTATGATTTTACTGAGAAGAAATCGCCTGTTCCGATGCGCAGAGCAGGGGAACTTCCTTGGACTTAGGTGCATGTGTACTTTAAATAGGCCTACTGTAAATGTATTTACAATTAATAATACGTAACAGATTATCTACTAAAGTAAATGTTCACAGAATTACTTAAAGAAAATATTATATGCAATATGCCAAAAGTAAAGCAAACTTATCAATATGTTACCTCCACAACTGAACGGCTAGTTTCAAACGCCTTAAATAATCTCTGTGGCATTTTAAATTCTCTCTCTCTCTCTCTCTCTCTCTCTCTCTCTCTCTCTCTCTCTCTCTCTCTTATACCAAACTTACGCTATATAAAAAGCGACTGTTTGTTCCCAGGGATTAAAGATTACTGGGTTGGGATCACCGCTCGGTTCTGCTTTTACTCAAACCTGGTAAAAAGTTTTTTTATTTTCTCTCGGTTGCGTCATTTCCTGTTCTGTCTTCTGATCAGTTCTTTTCCCGATGCGTTTTCCACCATTTCCACATGAAAGAAACGGAGAGAGAGAGAGAGAGAGAGAGAGAGAGAGAGAGAGAGAGAGAGAGAGAGAGAGAGAGAATGTGTACACGTTTTCAACATCGCTCCATAGATTAAGCAACGCTACAGTACTTTACTCTGGGAGAATACTTACCTCGATAACAGGGCGTATCTCCCTTCGAGAAATACCAAACAGAAATTTCCAATTTACATGTAAAAGACAATATTACAATCACTCTACTGGAACCTGCACTTTTACTTGTCCCCCAATTCAATTCTCCATTTAACGGCCGCTGAACAGAGACTGACAAACAATTGCTTAACATTAATTTGAGGATCATGTAAACGATTAATTCATTCTCTTTTTTTTCTTATTCTTTTATAAAGTGTCCTTAACTAGCCCAGGCTCGAAGACCACCAGCAGAAGTGGGAAAGGGAGTGGGATTTGACCCCAAGAGAAGCGTTATCTTTTAAAGCTGCGTTTAAACACATCACCTGTCGCGTTAGACTCATGTTGTCTGTTGCAACTTTTCTTTGACGCTTGTCTTTTGTTTGTTTTAATCTAGAAATGTTAGTCCAATGGTTTACCTCCATTTTATCCTAGCTTAGTTTTGGCATGAATACATTAACTAGCATGTACGGGATTGGCAAGTAGGTCTACCCGTTCCCAAATCACTTTTTTATTCTTTGTTTTCTTTCATTTCCTCATATTACTACTTCTTATAAGTGGCTCCTTTCACCAGTCCGGCTGTGGTTGGTAGGTGGGGGGAGGTGAGGTTGAGGTAACTTGCGCTGTTTATAAACAAGACTGAAGCTTGATACGAAAAGGCAAAAAAAAAAAAAAAATTATAAAAAATAGAATGATTTTTCTTGACCTAAAAAATCATAAACAAAAAATCTATCTCGTCATCTCTAAGATAAAAATAAATAATTGAAGTATATTAGTCTCAAGGTCTGAATAGGCCTACTCTCTTCGGTGGTGAAAGACCTAATCATATCGAATTTTTTTCAAGGCTTATGGGTCGGGAACCTCAAACCCCTATGTAGGCCGAAGTTTCTTCGGCGCAATCGAGTTCTCTGTACAGCCGCTACAGTGTATAATCAAGACCACAGAAAATATATCTATCTTTCAGTGATCTCTGTATAATGCTGTATGAACCGCGGCCCAGAAACTTTAACCACGGCTAACTTTAACCATAAATAAAATAAAAACTACTGAGGCTAGAGGGCTGCAATTTGGTATGTTTGATGATTAGAGGGTGGATGATCAACATACCAATTTTCAGCCCTCTAACCTGAGTAGTTTTTTAAGATCTGAGGGAGGACAGAATAAAGTGCGGACGGACAGACAAAGCCGGCACAATAGTTTTCTTTTAAAGAAAACTAAGAGAGATGGAAAGAGAGTGAGTTGGTCCGGAAATAAATGACCATTGATAGATGGAAAGTTTTAGGCAACAGGAAAAAAAATCGCAGGTTTAGAATTCATTAATGAAGTCATGTAGTGAAAATATATTAATGGCTGATTGTTTTAATTCATTATATCTTCACCTGGTAATTTTCCTAAGGTGACTGACATCTTGAAAGCTGTTTGAAACGTTGATGCCTACCTGATTATTATTATTAATACTACTATTATTATTTTTATTATGTGTGTACGTATATCTCCCAGAATGACGGTAATATAAGAGAGGGGCGGGATGACAGTGACCAGCCTAGGGACGCTACCTACCTCCCCAGAGATTCGCACCAAGATAGCCTGCTTTCAGTCTTCACACACAAAGACTAGAAATATATGGATACACATTGCATTGCTATTAATATCTTTGTTATTGTTAAGTAAATAGACTTTACGAAAGCTAACAGTGCCGTCTATTTTCCGCCCATAGGGATATGAGAGAAACTCAAACTCATCTCTCTTTCTCTCTCTTTCTCCCTCTCACTCTGTCTTTCTCTCTCCCTCTGTTTCTCTCTCTCTCTGTCTCTACCTCTCTCTCCCCCTCTGTCTCTCTCGCTATTGGCCCAGCGTTCGACTCTCCGATCGGCCAATGAAGAATTAGAGGAATTTATTTCTGGTGATAGAAATTCATTACTCGTCATAACGTGGTTCGGATTCTACAATAAGCTGTAGGTCCCGTTGCTAGGTAACCAGTTGGTTCTTAGCCACGTAAAATGAGTCTAATCCTTCGGGCCAGCCCTAGGAGAGCTGTTAACCAGCTCAGTGGTCTGGTTAAACTAAGATATACTTAATTTCTCTTTCTCTCTCTGTCTGTCTCTCTCTCTCTCTCTCTCTGACTGTCTGTCTCTGTCCCCCTCACCCTCTGTCTGTCTCTCTCTCTGACCTGTCTCTGTCCTCTCTCTCTCTCTCTCTCTCTCACCTCCTCCTGTCTGTCTCTCTCTCTCTCTCTCTCTCTCTCTCTCTCTCTCTCTCTCTCTCTCTCTCATCTTAACCGTAGGATCTTATCACCCAACTCTCTTCGGGTGAGTTACCCCGTCAGTCGTGCATGAGACTCTTAATTCTGTCCCCCTGTCCAGCTAGAGTTCCGTCATAATGAAACAGACAGATATCGACGAAGAGACAGCGTCAAGGCTGTCCATCGTGGTCTTGCTAGTTTTTCAAAGCGAAATAGAAAGTTCTCCCTGTGAAACAGCACAAGGAAGGTGGTGTTTGATGCTCATTTAATTTCACAAATTTCAGTACAGGAAGGTGGTGTTGATTCTCATTAAATTTATAAACTGGACGTAAAAACAGTAATTACAGCATAAGGAAGGTGGTGTTGATTCTCATTTGATTTTATAAATTTCAGTTGAAGAAGGTGGTGTTGATTCTCGTTAAATTTTACAAATCGGACGTAAATACAGTACTTTCAGCACAAGGAAGGTGGTGTTGATTCTCATTAAATTTATAAATTGGACGTAAAGATTGTGATTTCAGCACAAGGAAGGTGGTGTTGATTCTCATTAAATTTATAAATTTTTGATTTCAGCACAAGGAAGGTGGTATTGATTCTCATTTAATTGTACAAATCGGACGTAAATACAGTCATCTCAGCACAAGAAAAGTGGTGTCGAGATCTCATTTAACGTTCCATATTAAATCAAATAAAGTAATTTCACAAGGAGCTCTAGCCGGTTAGTTATTAAGCTATTGAGCAATTTCAAGCAGAGTGCGTGAATAGCCTAACAGAGCACTAAGAATTTTCAGGAATAAAACAACTGGACGTAACTGACAAAAAAAAAAAATAATAGCAAGAAGCATATTAACTTTAACAAGTACAAAATGCGCCGAAGTTTTCTGTACAGCGTATAATCAAGGCTACCGAAAATAGATCTATCTTTCGGTGGTCTCGGTATAATGCTGTATGAGCCGCGGCCCATGAAACTCTCAGCCGGCCGTGGTGGCCTGTGGTGTTGTGTTGCCAGAAGCACGATCGTCGTTACTTTAACTTTAAATAAAATGAAAACTACTGAGGCTACAGGGCTGCAATTCGGTATGTTTGAAGACTGGAGTGTGGATTATCAACATAGCCATTTGCAGCCCTCTAGCCTCAGTAGTTTTTAAGATCTGAGGGCGGACAGAAAAAGTGCGGACGGACAGACAAAGCCGGCACAATAATTTTCTTTAACAGGAAACTAAAAATGAAAGCAAATGGACCTGACAAAGAATATAGTAAAGACAAAAATATATTTTAAAAGAATGTTAAATAACTCAACAATAAATACAGTATTCGCCATTTCATAATCTTCACTTAAATACGTAACAAAGCACAGTATAAACGGTGACGTGACCACAGAAAAATCGCAATTTCACAAGCTAATAGGCTCAAGCAATGAGCAAGCATGAACTTGGTTTGGTCACTCCGAAACTGCAGAAGAAGAACACTGGGTATTAAACGACGGGTGCTACTTTGGCTTGTTATCTAAGTGTCATCTATTCCGAGGTGCTAGTACTAACCATGACGGAAGCCCCTTGGGATGCCGTGTTTAGTACTAAGCCCCTCTGGAATCAAAGTATTATATATACATCAATTTCTATATTGTATGGTTGACAAATTATATTAATAAACGATATCTAGTACTAAATACAGCGTCCCAAGGAGACTCCGCCATGTTTAGTACTAGCACCTCGGAGTAGGCGACGCTTAGATAAGAAGCCAAAGTAGCGCCAAACAACGTTAGCAACCCTGATTTTTTAAAGCCAGGAAGGTGTGAGTTATGAATCTTTAATTTGAGGATATTAATAATCTTTTTTCCTTTACAGATATTTAAAATATACACAGGTGTTGCTGTTGCTCTGGTGCAAACCCAGTTTCCCCGTCAGAATGATTTGTCAATTTTTCAGCCTACCTTCCAGTTCTTCCACCTTTTTTATATACATAAAAAAGAAATTGAATTACCCTCGCTTTAATATTCTGTACTAAGTCATTTGGAATCGTTTCTTATCGCTCTGATAATCTTAAGGGGTCACAAGATTATGTCACTTCAAACCGGTTGCGGGTCGGGGAGATATAATTGAGCTAAGCCTCTGTAAATCTAAGAAGCCATATTGAACCAGATTTTATGAGAGGCATGCTCTGATCTTCAGCAGTGTTAAGTTTTATATAAAGAAATTTTATACAAATATTTTTCAGGCTCTGATCTTCGGTAGTGTTAAGTTTTGTATAAAGAAATTTTATACAAATATTTTTCATGCTACGGAGGAGTGAAAGGATGAAATAGGCCACTTAAAATACGTAACAGAAATGTTAAAAAAAGACATTTTAGTTGAGAGTTTCACCACAAGTATACGGTAACTCAAGGGCAAATTTAAGTTATATACATTTAAACTTACAATAATAAATATATCTCATATGGTCTTATTTCTTATGAACGGCCCATAGAGTAGATAACCTTCACTAATCAGAGAAATTAAGATATCTCATCAATTATTACTACATCATTAATCTAAATTGTGCTCATTTATAGATATAATAATGAAGATATCTCAAATGGTCTTACTTTTTACGAACGGCCCATATAGAGTAGATAACCTTCACTAATCGAAGAAAGTAAAATATCTCACCAATTATTATTAGTTCTAAGAGAAATGGAAATATCTCATCAATTATTAAACACCATTAAATCTGAATCTAAATTGTACGCATTTGTAGCTATAATAATAAAGATATCTCAAATGGTCTTATTTCTTATGAACGACCCATAAGGTAGGTAACCTTTACTTCTGGAATAAATCAGAATATCTCATCAACTGTCATATATGCCATTAAATCTAAAATTCTGACGGAAAGCCTTTCACAAGAACAGATTTTAAATCAGACTCAACGCGGAATGAGGAATTAACATCAAACATTGTACGGTCACACGTCAGAGTTTCGCAATAATTAACAATTCCGATTTATTCTGGATTATAAAAAAAAATCAAGTATTTTTTCTTTTTCTTTTTGCCTGGCAAATCATCTGTATTATTTAACACATGATGTGGCAACATTTCCTCTTCTTCTTCTTCTTTTTTTTAACCAGAAGAATTTGCTGGTTCATTTAATAATGCCTGCAAAAAAACAAAAAATAAAATAAATTGAATTGTAGAGGTTAAAGACGATTTTTTTGATTCCCGAGTGAGATGTTTCTGGTGTTTTCAAACAAGACAAACTTTCTTTTTTTTTTAATGATGTCATGATATTTGGAGAAAAATATAAATATTAATATAAATATATAAAAATAAAAATATATAAATATATACATAAATACAAAAAATATAAATATATTGAAATAAAATATAAATATATTAAAATAAATATATAAATATATTAAAATAAATATATAAATATATTAAAATAAATATATAAATATATTAAAATAAATATAAATATATTAAAATAAATATAAATATAAATATAAAATAAATATATAAATATAAAAATAAATATATAAATATATAAAAATCAATATATAAATATATAAAAGTAAATATACAAATATACAAATATATAAATGCATAAATACATAAATATATAAATACATATATAAATATATAAATATACAAATATATAAATATACAAATATAAATGTAAGAATGTAAATATAAATATTTGCTTATATATCTACAGTATATATTATTAGGATCTGGTCCGATCACTAAACCTCATGCTGAAAATTCAAACACTGGACCAGCAATAACAAAAATGATTTTTCTAACACCTCAGAGAATTAGCATTTAAATTGACCTTACATACACTACGCAAAAATAAAACAATAATAACATCCCCAACCCATCATAGCGTATAAAGTTTTAGCGTTCATATACATAATGGTTTCGTACACAGACAATTATAACACTCACTTTCTGTAAGACGTAATCCAGATGTGGTAATCCGAACGTCTTAAGTAAGTCACAGTACCAGAGAAACTGTTACTAAAAGTCTAATTTGCTCGCTAAGCAAACATTCAGGACGTTAAACCAGAATATTGTCTCGTGCAAGTATAAAAGAAAGATGTGGTTTTTCAAGTTATCCAAGGATCCTAAAGTATAGGACTATTACAAAAGAAGAAGGTATTAAAGAAATATATGTATGTATATATATATATATATATATATATATATATATATATATATATATATATATATATATATATATATATATATATAATATAAAAAGAAACGTATTTCTTCAATACCCTCTGCTTTTGTATTAGTCCTATACGTTAGGATCCTTGGATATACTTGAAAACCACACCTTTCCTTTATACCTGCATGAGACAATGTACATGTATACATAAATCATGCATTTTATATATATATACATTACGTGTGTATGTGTAAGTATGTATCCTCGGAAAAACATCCACCCTTGGCGTGTGGCAATATAATGTCACAAACAACTGACATTCGTTTCGGCCGCAGATAATCAAAAGTTGCAGCCATAAAGGTGACGGGAGGAGAGAGAGTGACGTAAACGGGATACAATATAAAAAAAAAAAAAACTCAGAAAAAACATTTCTTCTCCCTACTCTTTGTAAATGAACCAGTTAACAAGCTAACGATCGCCGGTGATGGTGAGGTTGGGATGTGGGCTCAATGTCGTGACCTGGTTGCTAGGAGTTGAAAAGTTGGAGCGGCTCCATTTGGGGGCTGATTCTCTCGAAACACCGAACACCTTCTCCCCCTCCCCCCCACCCTCTTTTGCGAAACTGGTTCCCTCTTGCAACAGCACCAGCAGAAGCAGACTGACCTAACCCTAAAGGCGGCGCCTTCCCGGTCACGCCCTATAAATTGGCCTCCCTCAGGTCAATCCGGCACAGAACTGCTCCAGCGGCCGTTGTCGTAGCGACTCGTCTACTCCGCTCCTAACACAAATCCAACGAAAATGAAGGTGAGTTACTGTACCTCTCTCTCTCTCTCTCTCTCTCTCTCTCCTGAGAGGTTTTTCTAGTGTGGTCAGCTAAGAGTAAATTCTAGAATGCATTGTTCACAATTTACATTTTTTCAACCGTATACTGTAAAGATTTTTGTAGGGTTTCTCAGTTTTGGGTCAGTTTTGATCTGCTGCTTGTTAACATTATCTATCGTACTAGGAATGTACCTTCTTTATCTTGTAGGGTGACTTATGGTTGATTGATCAGTTACTTACTCTGTCATTTATTTTACTTGCACTTTTCATTGAAAAACTATTAGATAGTATTTTATCATAATTGTTTCTCAAATCCTCTCCAAAACATGTTCAAGTCAAAAACTATTTTGTGAAGTTTGAGGGTGGGAGAAAGTGCTCCTGACTCCTCTCGCGAGTTGGCGGGTGCATGTGCGCGTGCGCACGAAAGCAAGTGAATGTCGCCACATTTCATCTTTTCTGCTTGAATTTCAGGTCGTCGTCCTGATGTGCCTCTTGGGTGTTGCCCTTTGCGCTCCTCAGCTGCCCCTAGACTCCGATGAGGTGAGTCTTGGTGTTAGTACCATGCTGCAGTTAACGTAATAAAACCACCTGTTCCACAGTTTAAGTGCGTTTCACAGAGTGGATAATATTGTATCATCAACTGTTTTATCCACGCTGAAGAAGCCACAAGATGCTTCGAAATTATTTGGAAGTTTACTAAAGTGTTCTGATCTTGAATGAAGTTGCGCTGGTCAAAATGACAGAAAAAAAAATTCATTTATTAATTCCCTGATCATTATAATTTTTTTATTTCAGTTCCAATCTGATAATAAACACTTCAAGTTAAATCTTTAGTCGGTATCAAAAAATCCCTCTCACTAACCTCGCCTGATACCATATATTTGTATTGTAACAAAGTTTGTTCATTGACACATGTTTAATCATTAATACTGTATATCTTTCTGATAGTTCACTGACCTCGAAACAGGGTAATGTGTCTTACTCTCATGATGCATAAGGTCGTATCCAGATTCCCACCTGACTGACCAGTAACCTTTTCCCCTCTCGCGCCAGGTCGAATCAGTGGAACCCTACGACTTCGGCTTCGTTGTCGAGGACGACGAGAACACCGTGTACTCCAACCGCCAGGAGACCCAGGACGTACAAGGCGTCGTCCAGGGCGAGTACTCCTGGGTCGCTGCCAACGGCATCCGTTACATCACCTCCTACACCGCCGATGCCGCAAACGGATTCAACGTAAGACCTGTGGTTTGCCTAAAGGGCCGCGAGGAGGCGTCGCCCTCTGGGTGAAAGTGAAAAAGGCGTTCGTTTAGGGTTTAAGGTGTAATCTATCCGCTGCTCGAACAAATTTTCCAAAAGTTAGGGAATGAGAAAAATGAAATTATTTTAAAAGACTAAATAAGCTCATTTGACCGCTAAGGGAAGTTCAGTTTTTTTTTTCTCTCAGTTTTGCTTTCATCTCCATCGTCACTAGTGTTGTGCAATCTTTAGGCTCATGCCAAATATCATCATGACATAATTTCTTTTACTTTATTAACTTCTTGTAGCCTGCCACTGATTTGTATCTTCATCTCCATTCGTAATGATTTGTTTTGCCTTTCTCTTTTAACCTATCAACGTTCCCTTCCCCGCAGGCCGTCACCCGTGAGGAGCAGACCGGCATCGAAGTCAAGCTTCCCGAACCCTACGATTCCGACGAGAGGGCCTAAGGAGCTCTCCGTCCTATGAACATCGACGCGGCTATACGCGTCTGAGATGAGAACTGCATCCAACAGTAACCAACGAGCTTTTCCCTCGTCTCTTCACGAATCTCATCTGTTTTTCCAGCGAATGTCTCTTTCTACCGTCTTGCTAAGTCTTCCCCTTTTTCTCCTCGTGCAGCTCATCTGTTTTGTTCACTGGCTGTTTCTGCGATCTTGCTGGGACTATCTGTTTCCCGCCTTTTCATCTACGAACCTCTCACTTCCTCTTCCACCTCGTCTTCTTTTGCTGGCGTGCCATGATTTCTGTGATATTCTCAGAAATGTATTTATTCTTAACTTTATGAATTTACTCATAAGCCTTACATTCTCTTACAAAGAATGTAAAAACCCAGTCTCTCTCTCTCTCTCTCTCTCTCTTTCTTCCTGCTAAGCTATCAGTCGGTTGTGATTCAAAAGCTTTGAAATACGGTGCTCGGCATCCGCTGTTCTATGAAGGAAAGGACGTTGCTTGTATATAATGTAAATCTCATATCTCAATCCAGTTCACGAAAGAAGAAGCTCACCAAGTGCCTATTATTCGTCTTTCTTTTTTCACTTTTTCCTCCCCGTTTGCCCTTCATCTTTCCTTGTCTCTTAAATCCACTGAGTGCTACTTAATGAGTCCTATTTTCCTTCTATACATTGAATCTTTTGAAACTTATTTATGATCTGATGTTTCTTTAAATTTTTTCACGTTGCATGACACCTTTGTTGATGTTGTTTTTGTTCATTCATTGCAACTCTGCTCCATCACTGATTTCTAGACGTTCAACGGTTAGCTTAGCTTTCATATGGCTCATGTACAACTAGTACAAATAAAACAATTTCTCCGTTTGTCATTGATTTTATTATCATTCTCGCCACCCCGGCGCCTCCTTATTTTGTAAGCATTAAAACAACATTTCAGGATGAAATGTTTGTAACATTATGAAATAAACTCAGAGCAATGTTAGCTCCCCAGGTCACGAGAAAATGCTTATCAATACAATAAATGAGAAAAGCCTTCCCTCACGTTTACGTCGAGGCGTTGAGTAATACAATAGGCCTGAGGCCTAGAAAGTACTCGATTAGCATAACCATGATACAAAGCTATGTGTTAAAGTCGAAATTGTTGGCTAAGAGCTTAAACAAACTAGTCCTATGGCTACTAGCGGTTAGCCAGTGGGTGATGGAAGACATGTCTGGTGCGTTCGAGCTAAAACCGACTTTCGGCGCGAATCACGTTTTGAATTTTGTCTTTCGAATCACACACATTAAAAACAAAACAAAATTTTATAAAAAAAATAATCCATTCAAAACAACTGAAGTTAATGATTTTTAAGTTTTTGCAAGGATAATTTTTCGATGAGAGAAAATATGATCACGAATAGCCAAAAGGATAACGAGTAACTTTCATCTCTTGGATACAAAAAATCAACGGAAATTGACTGACGATTACAATCTTCCCGTCTTATAAAAATACACATGAACGAAAATGTGAAAGTACAAAGAAATTATATTCACGAATTGCATGTTCTGAATTCATCTGAATTCCGTAAAATAAAAAAAAAAAAAACGAACACGAAGGTGAAAGTAAAGTTAAAGTTACAATTTCGTCTCGTTCTTGCTTAGAATACAGGGGTCCGCCCTTTCGGGAACTGGCGATAGCAACCTATCATAAAGGGAGGATGACATTTGCAATGGCTGGCTGTTGGACTTTCGCTTTTATTGTCCGTTTTGGCAATGCTTCGGGTCATTTCGTAATGGGTGATTTTGAGCCAAAATGATGCAAGTGCAAAGGACGGTTGTTATCATGTGGTGACACGGAAAGAATGAGCGAATGAGAACGAGATGAATTTATATATATATATATATATATATATATATATATATATATATATATATATATATATATATATATATATATATATATATATATATATATATATACTGTATATATATATATATATGTAGAATCTACTGGTCACTTTTACCAGACACATATGTAATTCTAATAGCCACAATGCCCTCTTAATTCGAAGAAGTTAAGAGGGCATTGTGGCTATTAGAATTACATATATATATATATATATATATATATATATATATATATATATATATATATATATATATGGGAGTGTGTATATATATATTAGCAATATATGTATAGACATAGATTATATATATATATATATATATATATATATATATATATATATATATATATATTACTAATTCAAACAGATAGCAAGTTGATTCCACGAGATATTTAACAAGTTAATTCCACGAACACTTTATCGACATGATGGGTAATCCGTGCATATGATAAAACCTTAATTGATTGACGTCATACATTTTGTAAATAAAATCGAAATATAGAATGGAGAAGCTGCGTTACCTGATGTTGTTTTATCTTACATTAAATCCCAAAATAATTTCAATATATCTACAAATATTTAGGAAAACTAAAATCCAGAGGTTTTATACATACATACACATATATATACACATATATCTATGCATATATATACATGTATTTACGTATATGTGTATATATATATATATATATATATATATATATATATATATATATAGAGAGAGAGAGAGAGAGAGAGAGAGAGAGAGAGAGAGAGAGAGAGAGAGAGATTCCTTTAAATGAAGCAACACTTTCTCAAGGTCACTGACTTGCATGAATTAATCTGTTTCTGTTTAACTAACCTTTACATCAGAAGAGAAAGTTTTTATTTATACTCAGCTTCCTTCCAACGTCGAAATTAGATTAAATTAAATTGACTACTCAGACCTCATTGTGATCCATTACCGCTCACCCCAGAGTCCCACCGCGTGTTGTTGCAATTTTAGCTAATGATCGTGAGAGCGTAATTATGTTCCGGCGGCGTCTGGCAATTATTTGCTTAGCGTAAGAGTTGGCAATTTGTTTTGCAATGCAAAGAATGACTCAGGGAAGCTAATTCTTAAGAATAAAGGATTTAATGAAACAACAGAATAAAAGTTTGAACAAGAATAAGAATATATATGATTATCAGAATGGAAAAAGACTGGGAGACCTCCTCGGTAACCTTGTGTATGAGAGAGAGAGAGAGAGAGAGAGAGAGAGAGAGAGAGAGAGAGAGAGAGAGAGAGAGAGAGAGAGAGAGTTGAAACAAATCAAGAAACAAATTAAAGGCAGATCCTTTAAAACTATGCCATTTTCATTGTTCTTAACATGCTAAACGCTGTAATATTGGAACACATGACTAATTATTTTCTAAACACTTACGCAAACCTGAATGACTATGAGCTGCTATTGCTAAGCTTAAATTTACATCCGTATAATTACGACTGTAAAGTGAACTGCTGTTGTCTTGTTACTGATGAAATTTAAAGTTTTAGAAATAAATCTTTCTAACAGAATACAAGTAAAAAATGCGGCGAAGTTTCTTCGGCGCAATCGAGTTTTCTGTACATCGTATACTCAAGGCCACCGAACATAGATCTATCTTTCGGTGGTCTCGGTATAATACTGTATATGTCGAGGCCCATGAAACTTTAACCACGACCCGGTGGTGGCATAAGCTTATATCGTTGCCAGAAGCATGATTATGGCTAACTTTAACCTTAAATAAAATAAAAACTACTGAGGCTAGAGGGCTGCAATTTGGTATGGTTGATGATTAGAGGGTGGATGAGCAACATACCAATTTGCAGCCCTCTAGCCTCAGTAGTTTTTAAGATCTGAGGGCGAACAGAAAAAGTGCGGACGGACAGACAAAGCCGTCTTGACTACCTTATATCAGTGCACTTACGATTTTAAATATTTTAATCCTGTATGTTTGTCAGTTACAGGATTAAACAAATACTTTTTTATTAGAATGTTCCGACCAAGGTTGAAATGGACCTCTTGGTTCCGGCATAAGATCAAGGGTAAATGGTGAATCATTTCTACAAAGATATTATCTTATTTATTTATTTTTTTTTTATTTTTTTTTGGTGGGGGAGAGTCCATATTAGCCAACTGGAAATTACACAGTGAACGGTAAAAATCTTTATATATATATCTCGAAAGCCTGTTTGATTTCTCCAATAATCTATTTGATATTGTCACGTGCATTCTCGAGCATTTATGACTTTTCACAGATCTCATAAGAGATAATAAGTGATTTGCTATTTGCTGAAACGAATGAAGTTCTCGGGAGTATCAAACGAAGTCAATTGCCGTGGTGTGATACCTGGTATTTCTTCTGTATTTATGAAAATGAGGTTCCTGAATTACTAGGAAAGGATTATAATTATTTTGTGGATTATTCGATGATTTGCCTACAGACCTACTCTCATTTCTCTCTCTCTCTCTCTCTCTCTCTCTCTCTCTCTCTCTCTCTCTCTCTCTCTCTCTCTCTCTAATAATATAATACCCGGTATTTCAACTGAATTTGATATGGAAATGAGGATCCGGAATTGTTCGAAAAAGTTTATAGTCACATTATGGATTCCTGGATGATTTTCCTACAAACCTACTCTCATTTAAATCTCTCTCTCTCTCTCTCTCTCTCTCTCTCTCTCTCTCTCTCTCTCTCTCTCTCTCTCTCTCTCTCTTCTTAAGTATCTTGAGGTTCCAATCTTCATCGCGGCCACGGAACCACAATTACATCGAGCAAGCAACGCGCACCTGAGACGTACGTAGCGGCTTACCGCCAGTTACAGTCTTTCCTTTTCCTTTCGAACCTCCATCCTTGAAACTGCTTCTGCTCATCCCTGTTCACATCTTCATTCTTTTCTTCCTTTACTTGGTGAGGTTTCTTAATTCTTTAGCCGTCTTTATACCTGTTTAAATGCGCCTCAGCCTTCTCCTTCGTGATGAAAGTCCGTGAGCTTTGGATCTTTGGTAATATTCAGACTCTCTGTCTTGGAGTCTAAACTAATCCTAAGCCAGGGCCGGCGAGGCAGACTCCGGACACTGACAGCGGTGGAATAATTACTGTACAACATCGCTTGCTGGAAAAGCAAAGATCCTTAAGACGTATACGTGTTGCATTAGTGTTGAAATGAATGATGGGTTTGGCAAGTTGATTCTCTCTCTCTCTCTCTCTCTCTCTCTCTCTCTCTCTCTTATCTTGAGATCTTCGAGAACGCCAAGCAATGTCATTTCTTATCCATTGCAGGGAGCCGTTTCAAAGGAATATCCCTACGAATACTACTACTAACAGGCCACGGAAGTGAACTGAACTTAATTGGAATTTAGGCCAAAGGCCAAGCACTGGGACCTATGAGGTCATTCAGCGCTGAAACGGAAATTGACAGTAAAAGTTTAAAAGGCGTAACAGGAGGAAAACCTCGCAGTCGCACTATGAATCAATTGTTAGGAGAGGGTGGAAAGTAAGACGGGAGAGAGAGAATATGAAAGGAGGTACAGTAAAAGGAACGAAAGGGGTTGCAGTTAGAAAAGAAAGCATTCGGATATCATTTAAACCTTGAGAATATATATTCCCTTACCTTCTCAGATGGTCATTGAAAGGGTAAATATATCCACGATGTCCTTTACCTTAGGGAGCTACTTTTCAAGGCGAAGGGCGACGGAAAGGGCTATCGAATGCCCTTACCCAACACAGGCCTGGAAGCAAAAGAGGTAAAGGAGTTAGAAAAAAAAAAGTGGCTTCACTAACTTGAAATTAGCAACAGACACTCCTTTGTAAAGGGGAGGAACTTAGCAACAGACAATCCTTTGTAAAGGGGCAGACAGTCCTTTGTAAAGGGGAAGACTATAACAACATGAGAGAACAGAAGGTATGATAGAAATCCACAGCTGGCGGTCGAGTGGAATAAGTCACTTGTGCATTTTAAAAACTAAATGGAATATTTCCTCTTAAAAATAAGAGAGAGAGAGAGAGACTTTAAGTAACTGAATGCTTTACACTACACACAAGCACGAGCTCTATAACACTGGTAGATCTACTTGTAGAGTCACTATCTAAGAAGCCTTTACAATGACATCATTCTGAATCAGTCATTCTACGTAGCAGTCTCTTCCAGGTCGTTCTAACGATTCCTGTCATTCTCGTTTATTCAATTCCGCTTATTTATTCTTTTCTTACTCCTGCGAAGAATGTCAGGGGTGAAGTTGATGAGCAGGGAGTTACGAAAGAAATTAAGATAGATTAAATAAGAAAGTCATTCAATTAAGATTATATCAAATGAGAAAGTTAGCAAGATAATTAAATCAAGCAACAAAGATAAGAAGGAAAATTATATTATGTGAGAAAGTTGAATCAAGTGAGAAAGTTAGATTAAGCAAGAAAATAAGATTAGATAAGAAAGTCAGCTTAAGAAAGTTAGATTTATTAAAAATGTTACAATTAAAAATATTATGTTAGAATGTTAGATTAAGCAAGAAAGTCAGCAGAAGCTGGCCTTGTGCCAGCACGGGCTCTTGCTTCCTCGGCATCCCACAAAGAAAAAAATAAAGCTGTGACTAGGTGTAGAGGCTGGAGGGCCGGCAACCGAAAGCTCTTTACATGGCCCAAGCCCGACGATGAAACAAAAGAAACGATGTTCCTTTCTACCTCTTGAAGGAAGGAAGGTTATAGAAAGTCTGGGAAAACGAAATAGATAATAGAGTTCCAAAGTTAGCAAGCTAGCAGTGCTTCGCTGGCTTCAGAGAACTGAAAATACGAGAGAGAGAGAGAGAGAGAGAGAGAGAGAGAGAGAGAGAGAGAGAGAGAGAGAGAGAGAGAGAGATATTTCTGCATGATTCATTCCCTTTCTTCTTTGTCATTCGCCAGGATAATATTTCAATATTATTTCACATAAGAGCATTACTGAATAGCTTATGGTATTAAGAGAGGCAAAGAGATTCCTCTGAGAGAGAGAGAGAGAGAGAGAGAGAGAGAGAGAGAGAGAGAGAGAGAGAGAGAGAATATTCCGTATGATTCTCCTTTGTCATTGACTGAGAAAATATTTCAATATTAGGCCTATGTCACATAAGAGCGTTACCGAGTTCTTCTGAGAGAGAGAGAGAGAGAGAGAGAGAGAGAGAGAGAGAGAGAATATTCCGTATGATTCTCCTTTTGTCATTGACTAAGAAAATATTTCAATATTAGGCCTATATCATATAAGAGCGTTACCGAGAGAGAGAGAGAGAGAGAGAGAGAGAGAGAGAATATTCCGTATGATCCTCCTTTGTCATTGACTGAGAAAATATTTCAATATTAGGCCTAAGTCACATAAGAGCGTTATAGAGAGAGAGAGAGAGAGAGAGAGAGAGAGAGAGAGAGAGAGAATATTCCGTATGATTCTCCTTTGTCATTGACTGAGAAAATATTTCAATATTAGGCCTACGTCGCATAAGAGCGTTACCGAGAGAGAGAGAGAGAGAGAGAGAGAGAGAGAGAGAGAGAGAGAGAGAGAGAGAATATTTCGTATGATTCTCCTTCGTCATTCACTGAGAAAATATTTCAATATTAGGCCTACGTCACATAACAGCGTTACCGAGAGAGAGAGAGAGAGAGAGAGAGATTCCCTTCTCTTCTTCACCATTAAATACGTGAAAACTTCGGGATTACTTCACATGATTTGCTCCAACGACCTCGACCTTTAAGCCGCCAGGTGACGGGTCCGAATTCTCTCTCGGATACAAAGCAGCTACGTTTCATGGCGTCACAACCACTAGGGTCAGAAGCACCAAAAAACAATATATTAGTATATACATCATTCTGAATCAAATATCTTTAAATTATCAAAGAATTTAATGGCTTCGTTTGATGCTCTTCAAATGAAACACCTGCTGGTCATGATTAAAGGTAAGAAAACATATGCTGGGAATTCATTGGGTAATTTATGTTTGTTTATTAGTTCTCTTTTAAACCTTCTCTTCCACGTTTTTCCTCTTTTTCACATATGGCAATGTTTGTTTATTTTTAATAATAATAATAATAATAATAATAATAATAATAATGTTTAATTTAATAATAATAATAATAATAATAATAATAATAATAATAATAATAATAATAATAATAAACGAAATCGTTGTCGGGTGAGGAATTGTAGCGATTACGATTTCCTTCATCTGAATCATTGCTACTACTGCTACTACTGTTACTACTACCGCTACTGCTACTACTACTACTACTACTAATAATAATAATAATAATAATAATAATAATAATAATAATAATAATAATAATAATAATTATTATTATTATTATTATTATTATTATTATTATTATTATTATATATAAATATGAATACGAATATTAATAGGTAATTTTGTGCAGTAATGAAGGATCGGCACTACTCCAAAAGGGGAGGAATAGAACCAGTGGCCACGTCTGAAAGAGGATGCTTGATTGGTTAATATCATACTGACGTCACAAGAGCCAAAGTCATCATTGCCTACCAAAGTAGGAAGAATATTGCCATTAACATTTCCTAAATACAGAAAGAACGGAGCAGACCCACGCGTTGTTTACTATCATCTTGTATAAAATCAGCTCCAGATTCAGAGATCGAGACTATCTTTTGTTACGTTCCTCCATTATCTTCATTTAGCGGTGCTTTCACTGAGCGAATCGTAAGCTAATTATCTCTCCAGTCAACGTATCCATTAACCCAGTCGTTCTAATTTTAGGTCGTCTTCGTCCACGACGAGTTTTTATGTAACCGTCTGATCATCATGTGCCTGTGACTGAGAACTTTTGCGAACATCCAGCCTCGTGAGTCGTCGTATTGAGGACAATTTCGCGCCAAAAAGTCGTCCTGTGATAGAACGAGTTTTCAACTGAGAATAGCTAGTTATCCTACAGCATGTCCTTCAAAGACAACCCCTTGAGAGAGAGAGAGAGAGAGAGAGAGAGAGAGAGAGAGAGAGAGAGAGAGAGAGTTCCCTTTTCTCCCCTCCACCCCACTCCAAAGAGCCTTCCCACATGGCAGCACCTGTGACCTGTATAAAAGGACGTCCGATCGTGCTAGTGCGTTCAGTGTCCCTTCGACTTCCTATTGGGCAACGACGCAGATAACTTATCTGAACGAACAACATGAAGGTAAGTCATAACGCTAAGTTTAGCACTTTTCGCTACGTTAAATTTTTGCTCAAATATCTCGCGTCCTTCGTACACTTAGTGGGTTTAAGAATCGGTATTTGAATTCTTGTAGGATAATTAGTATTAACAATAGTTTTCGGCAGCGATTCTACATTAGATATGAAGAATGGTTATCAAAAAGTCTTTCCTAATTCGCAAATCATCTGTCTGGAGACAATCTATGTTTTAAATATCATCGTTTTAGATCAATTGCTATTTTTTTTTTTTTGTATTGTGATTATTATTTTCCAAAATTCTTCAGAATTTAAGGGAACATTTTATGAATAGCTTCCTTTTAAAATAATCTTCGTTCATAATTACTGTAGTGATATTAGGAGCTTTAAAGAATTCTATGTATGACATCTAATCAGTTAGTCAGTTTCAAACTTTCTTCAGCACTCAAATAGTCCAAAGGTATTAGAACTATATGAAACTGTTCCTTTCTCCTTCATAAAAAAGAAATAAAATTATTGTAAAATATTATAACTGTATTAATCGCTAAATCATTTACTATATATTCAATTACTTTCTCAAAATCAGTCAGAAAGCAAAACAAGCAAATCTAACTATCAGCAAGGACAATCCCACAATGATTTCACTCTCGATTACAAAAAAAAAAAAAAAGCGCGCGAAACCGGATAGAATATTTTCACTGACGTTAAAAAACAAGTTTTCCCTTCTGGCGCCGGGTAACGGTTTTTAAATAAACGATCAGGGACGATGCATAACCCCAAGCGTCGTTCAAGGGCGCCTGGTGTCTTCCAGTGAAAGGGTGGCGTTTTTGACCCCTGCTGTCCTCTCGGCAAAGACACCTGATCCGGCGACGTCTGATTTTAATGGCGGAAGGTGGCCGCGGTCGTAACTGAATATTATTATTTTGAGATTGATTTTCGTAACTGCTATACGTACGTCAGCGCACTGATGCCACAAAGAATGACTTCCATACACATACATACAAGCATATATCTATACATTCATACATACATACATTATCAGATACATAAAAAGGAGAATTGCAAAGAAAACTTTTATACAATACAAAATTAGGTGAGAGTAAGGATGGCTTGATAGGCTGACTCTAATTAGCTTGCTTCTTGAAACTTCTTTGTGACTGTGACCCTTTGACCTGAACAGCGATTTAGGTGGCAGGGGTCAGTCAGTGATAGCTGGGCATGCCCTGAGCAGAAAAGGCCAAGAGATTAGCAACCCCATCCCAGGGAGACTTGAAGAGAACTGGAGGGTTACTTAATACTGGAGCCACTTCCTGAAAGGTGTATGGTGATATACAGTATATGTGTGTGTGTGTGTGTGTATAAACACTTTTATGTCTTTAGTAAAAGTGTAAAGTTGATTTTCATTACTTTCGCCTGATTAATTGACAGCCTTAGATATTTTTCAATAAATTTCTTTTTTATATGACAGACCTGCTATTCATCTTTATGCGCTATAGACTGGAAGAGAAAATTAATAGTCAATATGAGAATGAGAATTTCTTTTAGAGAGAAAATTTGACATTATTGTAAAAAAAAATCATTTCTACAGATTTGTCCATTGACAAAAATGCTCTGTAGCAAATTCAATAAGCACTGAACAGCAACCAAATATTTCAAGAAGTTTGTCTTCTCTCATCTACAACTGATCCGATGATTCTTCTTCCAGACCCTGGTTTTGCTGTGTCTCTTGGGCGTGGCCTTCTGCGCCCCTCAACTCGGAGAACGGGATGCTGCCCAGGATGAGGTAAGTAACTCGACAATAAGCCACAATTCCTGCGGGAGACTTGCTGATGACCGGAGGAAAGTGTAAAACAATTTCTAGCTTTGGTTCGTTTTCTGTCATTTTTTGGGAGGACTAAAGAATCGAATTTTCAAATTTTAATGTTTTTTAATATTTTTTCAAAACGTTTTAAGCAAGAATGCTGACGAACACTCTTTTCTTGTTAAAAAAAATAACTATTCTTCTTGCAACAGAATTAACTTGTTTCAGACTTCTGTTAATTTCACTTCCATTTCTGTATAAGTTTGTAGTTTCTTGAAACTCCTCTTTCAATCTCAACAGGAGTCAATTGAGCCCTTCGAGTTCAGCATGGCAGTCAACGACGATGAAAACACAGTCTACACCACCCGTCAGGAGTCTCAGGATTCCAATGGCGTCGTTCAAGGGGAGTACTCGTGGGTAGCGGCAAACGGCATCCGTTACATCGTTTCTTACACTGCTGATGCTCTCAACGGATTCCAGGTAAGTAGGGAGTTTAATTACGCATGTGGGTTTCAATTCATACTTATAAAAAATATTTATCTTGGTGGAGCTGAGAGTCTTGAAATCATCCATTTGAGTTTGTGTTGACAAAGACAGTGGAATGATTGTTTACTCTGTAATAAATTCTTAATTCAAGTTGAAGGTTATTTTAGCATTCATTTCACTTTTCATTTATCATATACTTCATATTTATTGGAAAGGACAACATTATCCAAATACGAAATCTTTTTTATTACTAAAGAGAGACAATCTTGTCCACACTACTCAGACACCAAACAACATATCCGTCTCTGAATAATACTGTCTAATCCTGTTGCCTTGCAACACAGTTGGAATCAATGAAGAGTATATGTAATGTTACTGACCGGCCCGATTCCATAATTCCAGTCCCAGATTCGCGAAGAGCCCACGGACATCGTAGTGAAAGTCCCCGCTCCTCAGCCAGAGTTCCAGAAACGTCGTTAAACACCATTCGTCTCGGCTGAGTCATCCGGAGGCGTTCGCCTCGTACAGTGTTGACATTCCGTCTAGACCTTGGCTTCTTCCTTTACTTTCAACAAAAATGAGCTCTATTTAGTACATTATATAAGTTAACTTTTTCGTGTGGTTATTATGCATCTTCTTCATTCTGCTCTTGTTTGGATTTTTGGGCTTGGCAGTTGAACTGGGCTATCATTCAGTCGATTTTAATGGATTTCCAAAGTTTGTCTTTAGCTATAGTTTTGAAGATAAGCACTCTGTCACTAGGTTTGTTTTATAAAACGATGATTACTTCTTTGAGTCTCTTGAACATGCTTTCTTGCGATTAGCTAACCTTTCATCGTGTAAATACTGTACATAAAACTCCACAGATAACTTTGATTGTTAAGCAGATTGTCTGGTAAAGGCTTTGTTTTGGTGTCAGTCATACTATGGACTTGCAAGAGGAAAGAAATATATCAAAAGTCGACACGAATTTGTACAGCCTATTTTGCCATTATCAGGACATCAAACTTTCTATGATGTTTGGTATTCAAGGGATGTTGAACTTCGGAACATCTGTTGTTGGAATTCCTAGAGGATCAGTCGGGAATGTTGTTGTATTTAAACTTTGTTGATCAGGATCAGTGATAGAATTTTCCACTGTCATCTGGCGCTGACGTTGTTCACTTGTTCATTTGTTTTGTTCTTGATCGAGTGTGCTTTGATTTGCTGTCGTGTAGCAGTACAAATAAACAGATTTCATTGAGAGTCTACTGTTTCATTCATTCCTCCAATACCAAATGATTCAGATGCTGTAGCAACTGATGTAGAATTCATATCGAGCAAAATCAAACAAAGGTACTTTTTGTTTTCTCTCTGTACAAGCTCTGTGCATAACTTCTGCAGAGAAAGAATAGGTGGGAAGGGGATACTTGGTTGGGCAAAGGATATTTGAGTACCAAAAGTCTGAATGTGCACAACTTCTGCAGAGAAAGCATGGATGGGAACGGGGTACTTGGATGGACAAAGAATATTTGAGTACCATGAGTCTGAATGGGCAACGAAGAATGATGAAAGGTGCTACTTTGGCATGTTATCTACGCGTCAAGAATCTACTTTGGTATGCGATCTACACTGTTTATCGCTGGAATAGAAAATTTCTTAATATTTTAATTACATTTTCTCTATTTTATATATATATGTTATTAAGTTTTACTATGTAGATATAATTCGAAAAATGTACTGCCTCTTGTTCATGTTTTCACGTTCACTTCTGAGGTGCTGGTACTAAACATGGCGGAAGCTCCTTGGGGAGCCGTGTTTAGTACTAGCCCCTCTGGGATCAAAGTATTATATATCATACACCCATTTCTATACTGTGTGGTCGACAAGTTATATTAATAAACGATATCTTTGTGCAGCCATCTACTTTACATTTACCATAAGGTGGCTTAAAATCTGTGCGGTGTAGATATTTTTTCCTTGTAGCTAACAAGCCGAAGTAGCACCCGATGAAATGAATATAAAATTGCCTAGACAGCTAGAGACTATTTTGGTTACTAGACACAGAGTTTTCCGGTAATTCGCCTGTAACTGGTTACAATGAAAGCAAGCACACCAACGCATTTATACAAACATGCAAACAGAAATTAAATCGAACATAAAGATTTTATTCAAATTTTCATTTTGTTTTCAGTATGATTTTTGTTTCCGTTTTAGCGCCTTATTGAAAAAATATGTTGAGAGGGAAAATTCCAATGACTCTAAGAACAGACAAGAAAGCTAAAGAATATCTAGATAACCAATTGAAAATATTCATGCAGTCAATGATTTACATAACCATAAACTCACACTTCAGTGTGGGTCTGAGTAGCAAGGCCAAGACATACCTGATATTTTAAATTTTCTGTGGATTCTGATTACCAAGTAGTTTGAAAGCCAACTCTCAGAAAAAGTATTACAAAATTAAAAAAGCAAAGGCTTATGAGTCACGACTACTGTACCTGAAGAGTACAGCGGATGGAAAAAAAAAAACTTTAGATTAGCCAGTCTTAGTAAATAATTCTTGTAGATTATCTTTTATATCGTGCAATATACAGTACAGACACTTAAGGACACTTGCTAAACAGCTGTATACACATGGGAGCCAAAAATCCAAATAGCAAAATGAACCTTTAACTTCGGTAACTCGATACTCACGGGGTTCCTCAGGTAAAACTAGATTGCATCAGATTTTAAAGTCACAGTGAGATAAGGAACAGTTTTTATAATTGAAAGTAATGCAAAGATGAAGCGAAACACATTTTAAGAGAACAGTGTGGACAATCATATTCGTTAGCTTAGTGATCAACAAAGTTCTTTTTAATCTCGACAAACTGTGAATGAACGTTGTCTCCGTAGGCTGATACTTAGTACAGAAATGAAAAGGATTAAGTGTCAACAGAATTTTGCGCTAGGACAATTGACAGCCTCGTAGACGCTCTCTTGCTCTCTGTTATAAGGATAACCGTAAGTTGAAGGAACGCTGAGCATTTTCCTTCACAACTATCAACTGACCACCAGGTACATAATTCACTGCTTAGGACAGAAGAAACTCAATGGTTATCATTGGGAAAAACCGTTCCTTGCCTGGTCCTTAACCGGACCACTGAGCTGATTAACAGCTTTCCTAGGGCTGACCCGAAGGATTAGACTTATTTTACGTGGCTAAACCAACTGGTTACCTAGCAACGGGACCTACAGCTTATTGTGGAATCCGAACCACATTATACCGAGAAATGAATTTCCATCACCAGAAATAAATTCCTCTAACTCTTCATTGGCCGGCCGGAGACTCGAACTCGGGCCCAGCAGAGTGCTAGCCGAGAACTCTACCGACTTGCCCAACGAGGAGCTAGAGAAGGGGGAGGCTGAGGAAGGAATGACGAGAAGGTAATTAAATCTGAAGAACGCTGAAAAGAATGACTAAGCCCGCCTTTGTTCACTGCCATCTTGAACTGACCTCATTCTCTTCAAGTACCCTGAGCCTCTTCAAATCGTTATATGGTAATGTCTGGACTTTTATGACTGTAATCTTTGTCTCTATTCCCTGTCGTTCAGGAGAGCCTTTGTCATGAATTATCTTTGGTGCTTTGTTCTTCGAATTGGGGTGATACTGAAGTGTCTTAAGCTTCAAAATGGTACTTCAGATCACAGCAGTGAAACTTGTACCTTAAACGTATTCTATTTTTATGCAATGGGTAGTAAGGAGTGATATCAATAAGCCATACTATGTAGGTCACAGACACACATTATATATATATATATATATATATATATATATATATATATATATATATATATATATATATATATAAATAGATAGATAGAAAAATATATATAACTTAACAGGTAATGAGAAATCAACTACCTGAAATACAAACTATAAGTTTTTTCAATTAACTTATAATATAACTCAGTCAGTAATTTAATGATGAAGTTAAGGAAGTGGTAACTCTCGTCCTTGACAAGCTGTAGAAGAGCCTTCAAGACATCTCTCCAACTTTAAAACTTATATATATATATCATTCAGAGGCGTAATGTCTGAATAATTTTGTTTTCCTGTACTTTGTTATTGTAAGTATTGTTGCGCACTATATATTTAAAGTATTGTAAACAGGTAACCAACGGTTTTGTACACTGAGTTTCCATTAAACACTGAATTGCACGCTATCAAACTGTGTTGAGTGAAAATGACCACAATATAGCGTTCTTGATGGAAAATTCAGAATAAAATGTTTTGATAATAAACTTAACCTTGTTGTCCAAGGGAAGACAGCAATACGAAGTGGTTTTGTGATAAACTCAACTGCTAGACCTTCCATGCATCAGCTTTGTTATTTATTTTCATTTTCGGTTATACCAGCATTTACATTAAGATCTATACTCATTATTCAATGCCAAGTAAGAACTTTAGCTGAATATTCACACAGGCAGTGCGGTGTAGTAAAGCTGTGAGAAGATAAGGTGAATTACCGCGCAGGCTGTCGGGAGGATGGCTGTGCTCAGTGACGTCATATGGGTAACTTGGTTCCTCGCCGCCATGTTGATCAGCATTTTCTCTTTGCTGTCATCCTCAGCAAACATAGGTCTAGGCCTAATTACAATTTTGTCAATCTTAACCAGTGAACATGGTTTATTTGCAATAGGAATCGAATGCAAGATATTACATAATGTATGTGCTCTTCAACTGTTAGAATTTTATCCTTACAAACCTATGGTTCATTTAGTTATGCAAAATGTTCTCCTCTCAGTCACTCACTCTCTCTCTCTCTCTCTCTCTCTCGAAAATAACGTCTCCTTCCTTTGCTCGACAAATAAATAAGTTAAGTATATCTTAGTTTAACCAGACCACTGAGCTGGTTAACAGCTCCCCTAGGGCTGGCCCGAAGGATTAGATTTATTTTACATGGCTAAGAACCTAGCAACGGGACCTACAGCTTATTGTGGAATCCAAACCACATTATGACGAGAAATGAATTTCTATCACCAGAAATAAATTCCTCTAATTCTTCATTGGCCGCTCAGAGAGTCGAACACTGGGCCAACAGCTTGCTAGCCGGTAGCTCTACCCACCCCTCCAATGAAGAACTGCTCAACAAATAATAGTCCCTTTTCATGCACATGAAAACAATTTCAATAAAATGTTCGTTCTCTCTCTCGTGTTGACTAGTATAGCCTATTCCCTTTGCAGTTATCCTTAACTACACATAGATCTAGGCCTAATTTCAATCTTATCACTCTTAACAAGTCAAATATGGTTTACTTGCATTAGGAATCAAACGGAAGATATATTTATGCACTTTAATTGATAGAAGTACTCATATAAGCCTATAGTTAATATATTTATCCACAATTTTAAATGTAACAGGTATACTAAACCAAACTAGAGTCAAGATGTTAAATACCTGAATCAAGAGTGGCAAAGTCATGCAGAGGTAAACGTTGTTTCGGTTTGTCATCATCCTTCAGAAGTTAAGCAATTCATGCCTGAGGTTTCCTACATAATAGCTTTGCTGAAAATGAAGCGAACACACTTGCGTATTTGGTGTTTATATGGTCACTACTTCTGCAGATGTTCACCCACTTCCAACACATTTAGAGAAACGGTAAAAGCTAACCTTTTCACTTTCAACATTGTCCCTCTCTGTGTTACAGCATCCATAAATAGCACATATCACCATGGCAATAACATACTCAATTCCAAAACCTCAAGAATTGTCACAAATTCATAAAAACTCCGCCTAACTGTTACCACGTGCAAGGGAATGAAGGCCGCTGGCTTGCCCAGCGGTTACCGATGAGCGCACCATGTGACGTCAGGCGCGTGAGAGTTGAAAAATCGACATCTGCCTTACTCACCTTTGGTGTAGTATACACAATGACTGCATTCCGTAGAAATACAGGTCAAGACGTTTACCTGTATCCACCATAGTTTACAATAATGTAACCAAAATATGTATATAGACCTGACATTGGCACTCACTGCCAAGAGAAATAATACTTCCAGTACGAAATAAGTTTTATTTATATTCCGAGTCGAATAGCCGGCGCGCCAAACCAAGCTAAAAGTTAAATTGATAAAATTGTTAGCAGATGACGGTGGTCACATATAATGCGATAAACTTGACAAATGTGGAAAGAAGACTGACCAATTTTGTGCGAGAAATACAATTTAAAGTATCGCCTTGATGCAGCAACAAGAATAATAAAAGTAATAAATCAAATACGTGGCGCAGCAAAAGATTTCTAAATGAAAACTGCCACGGAAATATTTTTTAAAAAATTTACTAATGCTGCACATGTATCAATATATAACTTATGTAGTATTCCGATATTTTTTATAATTCATATTGATACATATTTTTTTCCGAAAATTTTACTTCTCTCTGGGAAATTCTACCAGATGTGACATGTAAACATGGCGAGTGGGGCGGACGTCGTTCCAGCTCTTTCCGAAGTGGAATCGGGTGTCGAGGCTCTTACCGTGTCGGAAAATCATGAAAACGGCGAACAGGACAGCATGACCCAAGAAGAACCAACTATTACACCAGTTCAAAATGGTGTTGAAGTTCACTGGGGCTTTACACAGCAGGAGCTCTATCGGATCGCCCTGAAGTTTTACAAAGGTAGGATAGGATGGTTATTTGTTTCGTGTGATTATTCGTTAAATAATTTTATTAACTTATAAATAATTAGACTTCTGTTTGCTAGTTATGACGACCTAGGCTAAGTAGGCTGTGCCCAGTGTAGGCTAATTAAACGGGTATAAGTAAGGTAGCGTAGGGACCTAGGTGTGTGTCATGAGAAGCTAAGGTTAGCATAGGCTAGGCTGCGGGATAATTCGGAGGCAAAAATGCATAAGAGCACCTCAGAGGTTTTGGTCCTAACCTGATTTTATTTAGGCCATTAATCCCGACCATGGTCAGGTATTTCAAGTAGGAGCGAGATTATCAGATAGATTGGTAGTTAGGCTAACGGAGTAAATATCATAAGTTTATAGTTTTTGGTTTTGCTAATTTATTCTGTACTAAAATGTGCTCTTTAAATACAGGCCCAACCTACTGGATTACAAGAAATGGATTTGTGCTCTCCATGGATTATCCGTGATAGCCTAAAAGGAAAGTGCCTCTGTAGATGGAGGTGTACCATTAGCAATAGTAGGCATCAAATGGAATAAGACCTAACCAGAATTACAGTACCTTTACCAGACCTTGGATGACAAAAAGGAATAATAATTAATGGCAATATGCAGGTGTAAGACCTCTAGCCTAGGTGTGGCCCATGGTGGTGAAGTCTTCAGTTTCCACCCTGATAAATCCTTAGAGCTTAGTTTCTCGTAAAAACATGGCTGGCATTTATGAGTTAATTAGGGTCCCTCTACAACCTTGCAGCACTTTGTTATTGGTTCTGTATAAAAGTTTAAGGACAGTAAACCTTGAGGCTGAGAAAATAGAACAGGAATTCATCATCCATCCTCCAGTGTTGAAAACGGTGAGAACTTTAACTCTTTTCCTCTGCTTCTTGAGTCCTGACCCAAAAGTATGGTAAGGGAAAGAAGGGAGGAGGATGTTGAGATTGGCAATCCTTCTCTTTAGTTTTTAACATCCTTCTGTCCATAAATACATAACCTGGATAGTACTGACTTTCAAGGTTGAAAACTTGAAATTTATTGTATTTGGTAACCATGGAGGTGAATGAACATTGATTGTTACTGATGATTTGAGCTTGGAAATGGATGCTACTGAAGGATCTATTCTTAGGACTACCTCTCTCTCATAGTTTTTGCATCTTCATGTCATGACAGAAAGTTGCACGAGGGTGTTGACCAAAATCATTTAGTTGTAGATGATAAGCATGGATTCACTCCTCAGTGACCCTCAGAGTGAGGGACTACAGAACATTATTTCATCTAAGAGTACCATGAGATTTGGTTCTTATAATTTCAGCCATGTCTTTAGATTCATGGGGAAATCCACAGTTTTTAATGGAAAAATCAGAAGAATGTAGCTTCAGTAATGATGTTTATGTGCAGAATCCCAAAAAATTAGGGCCAAAAGGACAGTCAGACCTTACCAAAGTCGTTTTTCAGGACAGCTTGATCCTTACTTATCAGTTAGCCTTTTACTATGCAAGGGTAACAATACTATTCAACTGTCTTGTTATCACAAACTTTACAGTCCTGTTCAGTAGTTACAGGACTACTGTAATTATGACCATAACTAAGCTGACGTTAGCATTTCATTTTCATCTCAACCTTTCATTCCTTGTTTACTTGGTAGTTCTTGATACACAAGATACCGATTCTTGCTCTCTTACATTGTTTTGCAATTTTTTTTTCACATCTAGTAAATTAGGTACCCCAAAGATGCTTCATAATCTGTGAGTTACTTGTGCCAGTCTTCCATTAAACAAGAATATTGGGAGCTGCATTTTACATCACTAGAATAATGACTCAGCCCAAGTAGAATTTGTATCTTTTATGTATGGTAATACAGTGTATTCAAAATAAAACTTTTACATTTTATGGACACATTCTAGGTTTTAGATATCTGTTTCTTACATGAAAATCTGTTTTATTGAAAGTGCCCATCTCCCAGTTCTTCCAGTTGGTTATTGTCCTTGTAGCTGTTTATTAATGCTGCTGATATTTTGATGTGTGTTTAAGGGCTCCCACTGTTGAGGATCACTCATAACAGAAAAGTTCAGGACTTTCTTTATCAATTGGAGACTTATCAGTCAGCACTGCAACATTCTTGGTAGTATAACATAGATACAATAGGAACTTTTTACTTAAGGAATGTAACAATTCCAGTACTTTAAATTTTGGCCATTGCTACTAGACATGATTGCTACTAGACATGAGACTGAGTAGTAGCTGAAGGATGGCCTTGGAATGATTTGGTGACTAAGGAGCAATTGTGGCCAAGCAAAGCATTAGATGGAGAACTATTTTACTCAGAAAAGAGGGCATAGGCCTCATGTACCAGTGTCCTGTCCTGACAGCTGTGTTTTGGACTTTGAAGCAACAGTATAGAATAGTTAGTATGCCATTCAGATTAACATGCTTCATTTTATAGAGGGCTTTAGATGGAGAACATGAATTATTATGCATCTTTTACACGATGGATTTCATCTTTGATGTTAGTAATGAATAATATTGTCTGATAGCTTCCTTTTAGGTAGTGGGGTAAGTCACTGCCTTCAGAGAATAACTTATCCATAACTTTCTATTTATGCTGTTTTGTTTCATCCCTCAGAATGTAAATTGGTTCATGTCTTTAATTTGCATAATTTTGAGGGAAATCTGTTTGGCATTAGACCATTGTTTATTAATTTTGCCACTTTATAGGAATATCAAGTTTTAGTTTTATCAGCTGTGCTGATTAAACTAAAAAAATATATCTGTTACACAGTTAACATACAATCTGTAAAGATCCTTTCTGTATGCTATATTTCTTTTTTTCCAGATAAGGAAGGGAAGGCAGTAAATTTACGATATGCTGAGAAATGTCAATTAGTTGCTTTAACTCAACAAGTAACTCATGGCCCCTATGATAGTAGCTCTTCACCTCCAGTTGGTGTTTTGGATGTTGTTGGCAAGGATAGAAGGTAAATATTTATACAATCTTTATTTCAATTTGCAAAGGGTAAAGTTTTGATTAGGATGAAGTATATACTGTAGTAATTTAGCAGGTGGTTGATATTAATTTTTATAACAAATAAGAACTTATGTTTTCATAAGATGAAGTGTTCATTGAAAATGTCAGATCACCCATACTGTTATCAAGAGGTAATTAATGTTTATTCTGGTAAAATACCTCTTGTAAGTGCACAAAGATGATTTTGCCATTTTTGCCTTTGGAATATTTAATTCTCTTTTCATTGTTACTTCTCTCAGCACTGTAAGTTTTGGTTTAGGCACTGATGCACATTTTAAAGTGGGGGCTTTAGGCCTAAATTAAATAGCAAGAGATTGCTGTCACTAAAAAGATTTTGGGATGTGGTTATTTTCATCTTATTTTCAGATTGCATCACAGTATGCTGTCATAGTCTTGAAGTGAAATGTGAGTTTCTTGATGCTTATCATACTTTTATATATATTTTACTTATAAATGTTTATGGTTTTTTCTCAATTTTTAGGTTAGCTTGGCAAGCTCTGGGGTCTATGAGCAGAGAAGATGCCATGCAGCAGTTTATTGACAGCCTTAGTGATCTGGTTCAAACTTTTCGACCATATGTGGAAGCGCTCTGGGCTGACAAGATTGAGAAAGAAAGATTAGCGTAAGAAAATTTAATGTTCTTATCTGAAGTTATATAGATATTTTGTTTGTTAGCTTGGAAAATTGCATGGATCCTTTAGATCTAATTAATTATGTCTTCAACAGTGGATATGACTAGACTTAATCAGATTCTTTGTAGTGCTACCTTTGACTTGGTTAACCATGAACCTCTTGTGCAGAAGGTTTGAAAGTAGGTGTCATAGGCTTTATCAGGTTTTTAACTAAAAGCAGTTATTGTTGATAGTGATTTTGTGAGCTTAAATTTGTCAATTTAGCAGTTCCACAGATTAGTGGTTGGAAACTTCGTTGTGGTTACTCTTGAATATTGACATAATTCTTTACAAAGTAATAACATTGGGCATAAATGAAGATTATGGAAATCATGATAGTGATTGTATCACCCCTAACGACAATGAAGTTGTTGCAAGTCTTATTAGAGATTTTGAATGGGTCAGTACTGTAATGGGATACGAGTCTGCACTCCATAAAAACCAATTCTTTGATTACCAGACATTGTACTGCTCTCCCATTTCATGCTTCTGTATGTAGGTAACACAATGCACAATAGGTCTGAATATTAACAATGGTAAGTTTTAACACTGACTTCATCTTCATCATCAAATATTTTCCCATCAGCTCTTCTGTATTCTGTCTTGCACTCTTTCCTTAATTGCTATCAGGTCTTCAACTGTTCCCCTTTTCTGTAATTTCCTTGGCCCTCCCAAAGGTTTTCATCCCTCTGCTCTCACGTCTTCTGCTATGCTGACTAACTTTGCCTCATCCCTACTCCTCACATGATAAAACCATGTTAGTCTTGATATCTAAGTCTTTATTCCATCCTCTGAACACCACATCTTCCACCAATTCGTTATTTGGTTTTTGATCTTCCCAGTATAATCCAGTCAAGAATCTTGACATTCTGTATTCATATTTTTTCAAACTCTCTCCAATATCCTTGTTAGTATTAACGTTTCTGCTGCTGAGAGAAGTGCAAGCCTTATTAAGACTCTGTTGATTATCTACCTGGTATGTAGCCAAACTGACAATCATCGATTTTAATCATTTATGTCAGCCTTTCCTTCTTCACCTTTTCCAATATTTGCATAGCATGATCAAGCAATCTTATTCCTCTTTACCTTCCACATTGTAGTGCATACCCTTTCCTTTTTATACTTTTTTTTGTGAGACACCTTCCCCCCACTCCTTTGGGCCTATCTCTTATTAAGTCATTTGTTATTCCAGATGGTCTGAAGGCTATTCCATTTTTTCATCTTACTTGATGGCTCTTTTAACCCATTTTGGTCTTTGTTGGTCCATGTATAGTGGACAAGCATCTGAAGTGATCGGCTACTGAATGATTAACATTCAGTGTTAATTATTAAAATTTTTAAAGATCTTGAGTTATTTATGATAGGTAAATTGTGGATTAATGTCGTTGTAAGATGATCAATATCTAGGGTTATTTTCTCAACCTGCCACACTATAACCTAAATCTGTAATTTTTGTTATTATCTAACCCTTGAGTCTGTATCTTGTTTTGTGGGTAGTAAAATTCCTACTCAGAGTTTAAAGGTTATTATGGCAAATAATTTGTCTTTGGGAGTTAGGAATTTATTCTCAGGGAAACTTTTCTTGCAAATGAGGGAGGTAACTTCGTTGATTTATTCTTTCAGGAGAGAAGAGGAGGAAAGACGGAAAGAGGAGGAGGAACAAAGGAGAATAGAAGAGGAGGAACGATTACGAGAAGAGGAAGAGAGGAGAAAGCAAGAAGAGACGAAGTAAGATTTGTTTTCTTAGTTTGAAACTGATAATGTATTTCAGTGTAAATCATGGTTCCTGTAAATGTTTGCAACTACGGTGTTTTATATTTGAATTTTTACATGGCTGGAGGATTGTCTTTCTGCCAGATGAATGCAAGTAATGTTTGATGAAGGGGAGTTCCAAGCATGAAGTTTCATACAGATTTATGGGAAGTTTACAATTTTGTTCATTTAAAAAAAAATATAAAAATCAAAGCATGAAAACTGTTTTTACAATAGGACAAGTTTTTATACAAACCCATTTATCAAGAATAGCCTTAATTGTTTGGGACATATCCAGATGCAGTCAAGTGTAGAGTGGCCAAGAAAACATGCAGAATAGGTAGAAAACTTAGTCAGAGCAGGAGGGGCAGTAGACTTGGAGATAGGAGGAGGCAAATCACTCTGGGAGGCCGTAGGGCACATATGCAGTTCATAGTCAGTGTCATGTAGCAAGGACCCTGAATGAGTGGCAAGAAAGTAGAAGTAGCAGGTGCAGCAGACAAAAAAGGTAGACTCCTACCAAGGGAAGATGAGGAACCCTCAGAATAGGGAGACATTCGGGGATGCGAGAAATTCAGGCAAAAAGACAGATGACAAGACTGGAAAAGACCTGCTTCTTGGATATGCAGCTCTCACAGCATCGGGAGAAGGTGTGAAGGAGGTGAGGCTTCTTCAGAGGAGACTTGTGACTGTGCCCCAACAGATGAACCTTAAGACCCACCAGAGGAAGCAGGATGCTGCTTGAAGGCATTCCGCCTCTCACTTATATCACTGAATGAGAGGCCAATCTGTAGACAAATTGCAAGTTAGTTCAGGTAAATACTGCTGACCTTGCACTATGGGGGCTGTAATGGGGTTCCTTATGTGAGGACAGCATAAATGTAGTACAGGGCTTCCCTTCCCAAAAATTACGGAGCAAACAAACCCTGATAAGACGAGGCAAAGTTTAACCCCATGTTACGTGATCATTACTCCTGGCAAAGGAAAAACTCCAAATTAGAATTATGTGAACCTGAAATTAGCAGAACTCAATTCAGTGAAAATCTGTGATGTTCTGAAATGAACTCATTGAAAATTGCTTTGTAAAAGTGAGAAAAACTCCAAAACCTTAGGAGCCAAAGGCTGGCTAATTGTAAATAACTTAGGAAATGCCAGGCATCATGTTACAAAAATGAGTCAAGATGAAAATATATTAGTAATGACAGTCCTTGGAAGGCACAACACAAAAAGCAATTGAATATCTGTGGTGGTCATGGGATGAAAGGCAGCACATCTTGTCAGTAATGAAGCACATGAAAGATTGAATAAGTGTGGCATCATGGACCCAATATGGTTAGCTAGACAAGCGCAGTTGAATCTTTCTTTGCAACATTTAAAATTTTGTGTGGTATGGATGTTTTCTACACAGTCTTATTTGCTTAATTTGAGTTAATTCCAGTTTATACTCAAAATCAAGAAAGAAAATGCCTTTAAAGACTAAATTGCAATACTTGAATGAAAGACATTGGTTATGCCTAATTCATTTAGAAACTTTTAGGTCTAACAAAAGACAGTTGATCAGTTTGTTAGTCAGGGAGTTAAGAAGTTCATGTTGAACTAAACCATTTCTCTTCCAGGAAGCATTATTGTATAAAGATTTTAAAGTAGTTAACTGAAATAGTACTGCAATTATTTTGGTAGTTGAAATAATTTGTGTACATTTTTCCTTCCTTTCCATCCAGTAGTTAAGCATTTTATTGGCCTTTTGACACCTGTTTCTTTTCTGTAGAGTGCCAGTTTCGGGAAAATATTGCAATACTTATATTTTTTTAAATGTTTCCTTTCAGGAGGCAGATTCAGGAAGCCCTAAATCAACAGACGTACGAACAGTTTCGCAACTATGCCGAACAGCAATTTCCTGGTAATCCAGAGCAGGTCAGTTTTACTATGGTACTCATCTATTTAATTTTAGAGTGTAGATTATAATTTTTATAATGGGAGAGTTTGATCTTTATTTATATTTCTTAAAACAATGCTATTCCTTCTAGTTTCAGTAAATTTCTTTATGAGGGAGGTAGTAAGTGTTTTGAATAATGTTACTAGTTTGGTCTTCAACATCTAACTCTTATCTAAATTTTTTGGGTAAAACTTTTGTGTTCGTGTGTACGGTGTCTTTTCAACCATTTGTTTCTGTAAGCGAAGTGGACACTTCCACCTTTAACATTTGGAAAATTTTCATGTCATCTGATTGTTGTTACAAAACTGAAACAATTAACTGTAAATATAATTCAGATATTTTTTCTCTATCCAGCAAGCTGTGTTAATCAGACAGTTACAAGATCAGCACTATCAGCAATACATGCAGCAAGTGTATCAGCAACAACTTCTCCTTCAGCAACAACAACATCAACAACAACAACACCCAGATCAACAAGAGCATGAAACTACAACTGATGTGGTAATGTTGAGAATTGGTATTTATGCTGAAATATTTTCTGCTGTGTAATGTACAGTCAGCTCCTGGTATTCCCTGACAGGACACTGCATCTGACAAGAAGTATTTGACACTCCAGATTCACAGGATTCAAGTTTGCCACTTTGCTTATTCAGGTTTTACCATCAGTAATTGAAGGAATGCTTTTTAAGTTTTGTCGCCATCTGCATAAACCATAGACTTCTTACATAGAAGTGAAATCTAAAGATAATTATAGTTTAGTGTTCCATGAATAGATGAATTATATGGACATGTTACTCTATTTAATATATACATTATATGTATATGTATATATATATATATATATATATATATATATATATATATATATATATATATATATATATATACACACATATATATATACATATACATATAGTGTCTTAAATGTATGTATTATATGGACATAGTCTAATTTTCAAAAAGATATAGTATGTCAAAAATGTTTGGATTATGTGGACAGATTAGTCCATATCTTCAAAAAGATAGACCAAAAACATATGTTAAAATTTTGAAAGTCGCAAACACACAAGATTTACAAGAGTCAGTCTCTCTCTCTCTCATCTTCTTGAGGTATTTTAAGAAATATTGTTATTTATGGAGGCATTTAATTTAATATTGTGCCTTGTCTCATTAAATTTTGTAGGTGTCATAAGTTTATGAATAATCAATTAAAGAGGGGTGTAAAGATCAAAAATGAAAACCAAGGGGCTGTTGCAAAGATGGTACTGGTGACACAGAACTAATTTTTTTGTGTGTGTGTGTCTGTGTGTAAGAATGGGATTCTTGGATTGTTTACTCGTAGTTTTAACCGTGCATAATACGAAGAAAAGAATGTTGGTATGTATTATCATAATATTGATTACTGATAACTGCAAGTTGAGATTTTCTGAGTTCAGAGTACCAAAACCTTGAGCTGTTTATAGCTAACACTAACTTAGCATAGCCTATTGAACAGGTTGAATGTCCCTTTCTTGGGGAACAAGAATTATTTGTGGGTTTTTCAATTAACTTGGGCTAGTGTCCCTGACCCTTATGAATTAAGAGGAGCAACTATAGTTAATTATAAATGCAGGTACTTAATGAAATTCTGTTCTGTAAGGTTCTATTCCTTGATCTCTTTGTTGTTTTGACAACTGAACAGTTTCTCAATTTCTCATGATGGGTTGTCCCTTGTTAAAAGAAAATAACAGTCAAATTTTTTTAGCAAGTAAGTGAAAAATTAAAAATTATTTTGACCCGGCAGCAAGTCTTTCAGTTTTAGCTTTTTGGGAGTAGGTTACATTGTCTTTCAGAAGTTTGATAATGTATAAATTGTTTTACTTGGCTAGAACATTGCACCTAATGTGTATTTTTTAATTATTCAACTAACATACATTTTCACATTTAGGCTAGTCAAGAAAGTCAGACAGAGGGTGATGAGAGTCCTGTTCCTGTGGAAAATGGTCATGAATCAGATGGTGATGCAGAATCAGAAGACGAAGAAGGAGGTTTGTGCTTTAAAATGTTTTTTCTTGTATATTTTTCCAAGTGGAATAGTCACATTTTCTGATATTATGGAAGTGCCCTCTGTGCATCTCCTGTGGTGAACTGTAGGCATTACTAAATGGTGTTTGCAGTGTTCTTTCTTTCAGCTCCTAGCCCAACCCACTTTTTACCTTTTTACCCCACATCTGTTCCTTGCTCCCTGTCTTCCATCTCACTGTCCAGTCTCTCTAACTACTGTATTAGTTTATATTGCAACTGTCAGGTTTTTCTTTAGTTTCACCTTTATATCCACTTCTCTTTTGGATCTCGCGGTCTTGCTGCCCAACCACTCACATTCCCTCCTTTTACTGTCTTGACACTGAATTGCTGAAAGTGCCCTAGTACTAGGTTTTATAACCTAAATTTCGTGAGTAATTGCTTTCTTAGTAACATTAATAGTCAGGATAGTCATTCCGGTTGAATTTTGCCAACTGTTTTAGAGATTTTTCTGTATCGTGTTACGCAGTTCCTGTAATGGCCTGGTTAGCAGCAGATAATTTGCCTTTAACCTAAAACATGGATCACAAGCAATAGGAAGCCACTGGTGTACAGCCACCCTATAGAACCAATAGGGATATTAAATACAGTACATTCAGTTCTTGAAAGGAACTTTGGCCCTTTGTTAGGAAGTGTGAAAAGAGTTAACAGTGTAAACTCAGTGGTTTGAATAAAGTATATGATGATAGTAATATCAGGAAGTCTTAATGTTGTAGAGTTTGATGTGTCTTGTGAAATTCTAGAAAAGCCATTGATCATCACAATCCACAAGTAGGAAAGCTAGAATTGACTGCATGGCATCTCTTTTCCTTTCAATATATTAGAAGGAGAGTGTACAGTATAAGTATTTGGGAGAAATTTAATTGACTTGAAGTTCAATTTATTCAGTATATTTTATGAAATATCATTTCCTTAAATAATATTGGAACAAGCTGTAGTTAGATCATTGTTACATGAATAACAAGGTCTCATCCCTGTGAGAGGATGTCATTGAGATCATGTATGGTGTTCCTTAGGTTTTCCACATCCAGCGTAACTATCCAGAAGGTCTCATGAAAGATGTAATTTGGAAATGGAACAGATCTACTGTATGAAGTAGAGTAGTTACACATTTGTAAAGAGGAAAAGTTAGTCCATTAGTCAGAATTTTGGCTATTAGAGCATGTGTCAGTCTTGTACCAAGGCTTTTTTGGATATTTTCTGTTGAAAGTGAACCAGGTTGTGCATGAATGTTTAGAAATGTGTATTGCAGGAAATTTAATTTTGAGAAAACCTAAGACATGAGCAAAGAGTACAGTTTTAGCTAATTTATATTCTCATGAGACAATGGAGAAAGTTTTTTCACCTCTGCCCGTTTCAGACACCAGTCAAGATGTCGCACCCGCTTCCATGTGGACTAAACGTGATATTCAGGAGTTTAAAGAATCCATTAAACGAGAAGGTGGGGATGCTATCATCAAAGTCGGTCATGGAGAAACAGTCACTGTAAGTCCACAGCTTTCTTTAAAATTTATGGTATTTATATGAGAGACTTGTTGAGCACATGAGTAAAGCATACCAATGAGTAGCCATTCAAATTTGTTGCTGTCTAAGCGGAAAATATTTATCAAATTCAATTTTGTTAAAACTGCCAGTAATCATTATTTTAATATTGTTTCAATATTGCTAATGTGGAGAAATACAAGGTTTTACCAGTTTTGAAGATGATTATAGTCTTGTAAATGCAAAGATAATAGAAATTTGCATTAGAAAGAGTGAAGCCTTTTTAAGTTGACTTTGATTGAGTAAATCCTGAAAGGTAAGGTTCTCCAGATGGAATTGTATTTGTGATCTAGTCCCTCTTAAACTGAGACAGATTGTTGGAATAGGCAAACATGTGAGATGGTATGCAAGGTGGTGTATATAATGAAGGATTGTCTTTTAAACTTGTAAATTTCTATTTCACATTTTCGATAAAATAACTTTGGGATAAATTTCACCTTCATATTGCTAACGAAATAATTTTGTCTGATGCCTGTCATGTAGCTAGTGAATTGATAGCATTTTACAGTCAAGATTGGCTGATGCCTGCCATGTAGCCAGTGAATTGATAGCATCTTACAGTCAAGATGATTTTGAGGGTAGGGCTCAAAATTATGCCTATAAAAATAGTACTAACTTAATATTATAACTAAATGCCTAGTATGCATTCAACTAAATACTGTTCTTTCTCATCAGTTAACTTTGTGCATTGAGGAAGGCAGAAAATGAATGAAACTATAGATAAATGAGGTCTTCTGTATCAAGTTCACCTCTGTGCCTTTTGTAGCATCCACAAGTCTCCTTTCCTGACTTCTATATCTTTTGCTTCTTTTCCAGTCCACCAAGTGGATTTTGTTTACTTTGTTTTCCAGTATTATTCTGCCAATTCGACTCTGCCATCTTTTAACCTAGAAAACTTTTTCCTTTGCTCCTGCTATTAAGATTGTCACCCACAAACAGCACCTCCCAATTGCCTCATTTTATCGTTGCTTTCTCCACTACTATGGTAAACGGTAAAGAACTTCTCTGATCCATGATAAAACCCAACATTGATCTCAAAATCTTCTGATATAGTTGCCACTGCCTTCATTCTTAGGTCTTTTGTTATGGTATAGTAACATCAGATTTGGGAGAAGTGGGATATTTTTATTTATTGTACAGTACTCAGAATGTTCTCCCACAAGTTGGGGCAAGTCTTAGATGCCAGCAAATATAGTATATACTCCAGCCTATCTGAGCTGTTTGTTCTTTTTCTTCAACAGTGGAATTATGTGTATGGGATTCACTCATGACCCCCTATTAGGCTATTTTAATGTAATTGGTTTGTATGAAAAATTCAGCTTTGTTTGTAAAACAAAACAAAATGGAATTTGTAATATCACTTTAACTTCTAGAATTTGTAAATGAATAGGAATTAGAAGTAATTCAAGTACAGCATTTACCTGAAAATGTACTCAATATTTGTTTTTAAGGTACGTGTTCCAACCCATGAAGATGGTACCTGCCTGTTCTGGGAGTTTGCTACAGACAGTTACGATATTGGTTTTGGTGTTTACTTTGAGTGGACTAAAGACACCAGTAATGTAGTGTCAGTTCACATCTCAGAAAGTGAAGATGAGGAGGAGGAAGAGGAAATTGAAGGTAAGTTCTCTTGTTGACATATGAGTTGGTTTGGCTGAGGGGGTACGTAGGATTGTTCCAGTTTCAACCGAAAGTTAATGTTAAATCTTGGACCTTAATCATCCATAAATACTTTGTAATCTTCAATTTAATTATATTTTTGTAATTTTGGGGGGCTTGCCAAATGGTTCTTTATTAAGTGAGTGGTGGAAATTGGGCCAATTTGCTGTTAAAGAATTTGGACGGCTATTTGAGAATACTGTATACTAAAGGAAATAGATGAAGAGCTAAAGGAATGCTCCAGAAATCTTTAACACTGGCTGTGGTGCACTGCGGAAGACCACTGTGTAACGATATCCCCCAGCCGGTATTTTTAGAAGGAAGTAAGGATGGTCATTACCAGGAGAGTGAAGAACCAGGTTAAAGTAGTTAATGTAATAATAATAATAAAGGGAGTTGTTTGTATAATGAGAAAATATTTATAAAAATATTCAGCCATCTCTAACTGTCAGCATTTGAAAGGCTCGTGAAGGGCAATCAGCTGTGCCTGAGTATTCCTAGAAGTTAAGCAAGACTACCATGTCACATTTGTAAGACTCACATACAGCTCTCCCTATAAGTTCTTAACCCAAAGGTGAAACTACTGTGTAGAGGAATGGAATGGGCTAAAGTAAAAGTCAGAAAGCAGTGCAGCTTAGGTATATATCATAAAGGATAAGTTTCCTTTCAGGAAAAGAATTCAAATAACTAATATTATGAGACTGAGAAAATATTCTATTTAACAGGTTGGAAATAAAATTTTATAGAGAGGTACAGTATATATATTGAACGTAAGGTACATACTTTGTAAAGGAGGCATATTTTAGCCATACTAAATACTTTTGTTGTTCACAGTAAAAAGGGGTATAATTTTGACCTCGTCAGTTGAAAGAAAAGAGGACAGTATCAAATATATTTTTTGAATCTTTGCACTCGGGTTGTTTTCTTGTACAGTAGTATATTACCTCAGCTTTTTTTAAAGTAATAAAATAAATATTTAACAACATTTCAGGTGAAGGAGATGATGTCGAACGTTTAGCTGGTAGGAAGCCTGAAAGTGGCCGACCATCACAGTCTGTAATTATTCCAGTATATCGTCGAGACTGTCATGAAGAAGTGTATGCAGGATCACATCCGTACCCTGGTACAGGTGTTTACTTATTAAAGTTTGATAATTCCTATTCCCTTTGGCGTAGCAAGACCCTTTATTACAGAGTTTACTACACAAGGTGAATAGCAGTTCAGTAGAAAACATATTTCCTAAAAAAAATCCTCAAAATGCTCTCAAATTATGAGCAGAGGTTTATTACTTAAGTGTTGGACCAAAGTTATAGATGCATAAACCACCAGATTAACTTTCATATTTGAGTACTGTGTGATACCTGAAAGTGTTAGAGCAGGGTTTTGGTATTGAAAGCATATTTTGTTTTTCGGTTAGGTGGTATGTAATGTATTACGTAATTCAGTTGACTGCTGTAAGAGGCATAATAAAATTTTGTTTTTGTATATTGACTCTCAGTAAGAAGTTCATGGGGTACACTTTTAGATATAGATACACTTGCGTGTATGGTTTGTCTAACAGGAGATTTCTTTACTGATGGTAATTATATTTCTTAACATTGTGTTCAAAAGTGTGGTTTTTGCCTTTTAGAAAAATTGCCATGAAACTCTGATCATCATAGTACATTCATTTGTATATATACTGTATATGCCTTTCCCTTGCCCATTGTAAATATCAAACAGTACATTTCTTTACCGATAGCTTCAATTATATAGCCTTTGCATTTTTGATCTCTTGTTAAATCGAAATAAAGATTTTATATGTGCAGAGTATAAGAGTAGATAACCGTAAGGATCCTATATGCATTATCGGGCATTATGAAAAATCCTATGTGAGAGATACTCCTAACACCTGTGGTTATTTTTTGGCTGTTGATAATGCAATAGCTATCATATGCTTTTGAGACAGAATTGAGAAGTAACACTTTAGGCTAGCAAGCTCCTCTTTACCTCGGATGTAAGTTATTGCTTTGCTAATGTTTATATTTTTGCTACTGATAAGGAGAGAAAAATAAGGGCAGCAATTTTCCTATTTCTATGGAGAAGATACTGTATTCTGTTTTATAATTATACAGTATTGGATATTATGTGGCGTAGACAAACTAACAGCATCGAGGAACTACAAGTTTCATTTAGCACAAAATTTTCATAAAAATTATCCAAGAAAGAAAGATCACTTTTTTTGGCTTGCGGTTATAGAAAAAGGGAATGTGTAAGCCCTAAAGTAACAATAAGGAGCAGATGGGAATGTTTAATTCTTGAAACAGATCTTGAAGTACCTAGTACTTGTTCTGATCAACTGCGTAGAGCATGATTGATTGAGCAATATCTTCAGTGGCTTTCTGGCTTCTCTTTTTGCTATTAGATCTGAAATTGTCTCATTTGATTGATGATTTTGTGTAAATATTTGGATAGTCTCTTTTGTAACAAGATGTTTTGATAAGTGAAAGGTGTTTCATCATCTGATTATTATCTTTCATGTCTTCAAAATCTATATTTTTATGTTTCTATTTTGCAATTATAGATGGAATAATTGTGTTTAGGTGTTCTGTTGCTTTTTTATTGAACTAAATAAAAACAAATGATGGAATATGTACCTTAATCTGGTAATGCTGTTTTATAATGAAACCATGGCCTGATAATTTGTACAAAGTATGATCAGATGAATATTATATTTTAATTTGGGTTCATAGCATATCTTAACTATTTGTGCAGTTGATAATAACACATCATTGTTGAATTTCTTTATCACTTGCACAAGTAAAATGCTGTATTTATTTATTTGTAGAGGAATAAGTTTGCATTTTAAGAAATTCTTTAATTTGCAAAAAAGCCCTTGTGATCCATGGACGTATGCTGATGGGAATGTTGAGTGTCTCGTAATGAGCAATGGTGTTGGTAATTAGGCTAAGGTATTTGATTTGATTTTTTTGTCAGTTAGGTATGCCTATATCTGATAGGCCTCAGAAGCTGTCCAGATCCCACATATGCATTATAGTAAATAAAGATCTATTTTATGAAAAGGTTTAGAGATTTTGCTAGCTATCCTATATTTACAGCATTGCATGTTGGACATTTTCAGAATTTATACTGGTAAGAATGATCCTTAATACACTGTCATGTAGTATACAAAGGAAAATAATTTTGGAATTTCATATTGGCAAAATTTGTTTTGGGTTATATAAAATTTGGGCAAAGCACTCCCTAATTTTGGCTAAGTTCATTGAAAATTATTTTAGATTGATGCAGTTTAAATATCATATAATTGCAAATTAAACTTGTAACATTAGGTAAAGAAATTCTTAAGAATATTAATGCATGGTTACCCCTCCTTGTACAGTGCAAGTAAACTTGTGTAAGTGTAATAATGATCTATATGACAGACCAAGATCAGTTTTTATAACATCAATAAGAGCATACCTAGTAGCCATTCCTATTCTTTGTGGAATCAAATATACACATGTCTTTTGCTGTACCATTTAATACTTTAAAGGATTTGATAGGTATTTTGACATGTTTTTTTTTTCAACAATAATAGTGGGAATTTAGTTAAGTTATATTTATTGCAGCTTGTTATTGTATGTTGGAGTGTGTTGGGTTTCCTTGTGTGGAACTGGGCTTATTGGAGTGATTGTGTAGGTAATGAATTTCGATTCTGACCTTCTCTACATCAGGTGTTTGATTTAGCAAAAGATCACCTTCTTCTTCATTAGTATTTTGGGTGTGATAGTTTTCTATTGCAGTTTATGGAATGTGTTTGAGGCAATTTATCACGTACAGTGTAGATTCAAGTATGCTCAGTGTGGACAGTATGACTTTGCCCCTTTTACACTTACACCATCTAAAATATGATGAACACTTTCATGGTTTTCCAAGTATCTTCCTATGTGGGCCACATTGTAGTGTCACACTTTGATGCCACGTTGTTAATTAAAATCGGTACGGTATTCCGATATAGAATATCAAGTGTGTTTAAATTAATAAATTGGATCCAATTCTATCACATCAATTTGTATAATAGATGTACTGTATATATAATCAAGTATGCTATAAAGAAACAAGTGTGTGATTTCCCAGCACATATGTTAAAGGCATAACCTTGATGAAACACTTGTATAGAAATTTAAAATTCAAGTTTTTTATATTTGTAAGTACAAGAAATTTAACGCCCCAAAGTCCTTGCATTTTCACCAGTTGTTGAGACAGTATACTACTTGATACACTTGGGATTATATTGTAAAATATAATTCTCTTTATGACCTGACAGTATTGTGTATACGTAGTGGTTTTGTTTCCATTCCGTCAGACCAAATTTTTTAGTAGGCAGCACCAAAAATTTTGTTCAGTTATGTAAAACCCCTTTAGTGCAAGGGTTGGCAACTTCTGGCCCACCAATTTTACACCTGGACACTAATTATCAAACAGTTGTTACCTACTTTAAGGTGTTAAGCAATCCTTACAGTACTTTTAATATCATGGCCCTCCTCCGAGACACTGCATAGCTGTCTGACCTGCTTTCTCCAAAAGGTTGCTGATCCCTGCTTTAGTGCGTACCATTTCTGGTGTACCTGCTGGCTTACTGTGGATGGTACTGAGGGTTGTTTTTTTTTAGCATCCCTTGGACCATGACTGCATTATGTTTCACATTTTTTCTGTTCCCTTTGGTTTGTTCCCAATCAACTGTTTGTCTTTAGAATTTCCTTGCTGTTATTTCCATTTCCACTTGAGAACAAATTTTGGGCAAACCCTTTGAGACTGGAGATGTGACTGTGCTCACTAAACTATAGTAATAAGAAGTTCCTTTAATATTGTTAATCTTTAGATTATTGACTTAGGTGCCAAATAAGATAATCTAATTTATAGGGAAGCATTTAATTTCTGAGTTAAGTCATCTATATTGACATTGACAGCCATGTTGTTTCCTAGAGCCTTTTATGAGTAAATTACAGTGTCGACAGCTGTCTTGATTAATGTGAATATGAAAGCTAATGATGAAAGTAGAATCCATTTATCCATTCCTTAGAGAGCAGAAGCCAATGTAAAATTTAAACTAAAGGAAAGCTAGATCATTGGGATGTATAACGATTGTTAACAGTTAGTTTACCGAGACTGCTGTGTCACATTTCTAGGCTCCTATAGGGATTACCTGAGGTATTTAAGATGAGGAAGATGTCCTCAGTGAGTATAAGGTGTACAAGACTTATTGATTTTTGTGTATAAATGCTCATAGCTTACACAGGATGTGGTCCATGATAATTATTATTATATTACTATTATTATTATTATTAAGTAGCTTAATGAGACCACTGAACTATTTTATTTAGGTCTTACAGGGCTGGCAGGTCCAAGGTTGTAACAGAAGCCAGGGATTTTGCCAGCTTTCATGAAATGTTGTTATATATTTACTTGTGGCATCATAAAAGGTTGATACTTTTCTGGAATTTTTTTATCGATGAAACTCTTTCCGTTAAATGAGAAGGTGCCATCAAAGGATACAATACCATTCTTCTACTCCTCTTTCATGGGGAGTGATATTTTAGTCAACTTTGTAGCTCAAAATACTGATATATTAATGTAGTATGGATGCATTAGAGAATCCTATTAAGATGGAGGACATTTAATTTTACAGTATTCCACCTTATATCCTGGACACAGTTAAAAACTACCTAGTGAAAGTGGTCTGTACAAGTGTTGACTGTATCAAGAATGTTTGGTAAAAAAAAGATGGAAGAAGGATAAGATCATTTACTTTGTAAAACTGTGAACTGCTGTATGGTATAAAGTTGTGTAATATATTATTATAATGATGATAAAATCACATTAAGCACAACACAAATACCAGTGTTCCATAATTTGCTAAGCTCAGAGGACATGGGGATGCAAGTTCCTTGTTGTTATAAAACAAGACACTAGACTCCATTTATTCAGCTCGAAGGAAAACTTCGACCAGTCTCAGCTACTGATGTTCCTGTTTGTTAAAAGAAGCACGAGTTCTTCAGGTTCCTTCAGAAAAAACTACGAAAAGCTAATGTAATGTTACCCTTCCATGGATACCATCTGGAGCATCATTCGAACCCTTAGCTTCATAAAAGTAACTTCCCATCGCGTAGGACACCTGTGCTTGTCACTAAAAAGAAACTAAATGAACAAGATAAAAGAGTTGAAGATGCTAGGATAAGATAATGAGACTGAATACTTGTCCCAAAAATGTGACTCCAGTTCTGGGGTCTATGAAGGGTTTTCTGTGTCAGTTCATTTCTACTTTGCTAAATATCTGCATTATGCCCAGTACTAAGGTAAGTTGTTTCTTACTTGTATTTGTTTTGTGCAGTTAGTTTATCTGTATACATTTCTAGCCATTCATAGAGACTGGGGTAAAGTAGTGATGTTCCCTTGAGTGATTTTGTAGACGAGCATGTTATGAGGAACATGGGGTTATCTTGTAATATTTTGTGAATAAATTTCATAAAATAAGAATACAGTACAGTGCCTTATGTATGAATTTCCTGACTGGAATTAGCTATTTATAATAGTAATATTATTGATTAATTAAATAACTAGGACACTGAATTTAATGTAAAGATTACTATAATTAGGTAATATCAGTTATCAAAAATCAACAATTTTCTTTCAAGAAAATTTTAAGCAAACTGTTTTTTAGAATACCACAAGACTACCACATACTGTATATGTGTGTGTATATATATATACATACACATACTGTATATATATATATATATATATATATATATATATATATATATATATATATATATATATATATATATATATATATATATATATATATATATATATATATATATATATATATATATATATATATATATATATATATGTAAACAATACAGTATACTGTAGTAGTAGTTGTTTTTGTCTTTTGTTTAAATGCAATGGTAAAAGTTTTTCTTAAGACTGGAGCCTTTTGCTTGCAGATGTTCAATGCCCAGCTCTCCTTTTGAGTTCAGAAGTGAACTCATTGCTTACAAGGCATTGATTATACTCTTGAGTTGCCTTAAGAGCATACTTCAACACAAAGGAAAAAGATGAACATTGTGTTATCTACTTTTGGTTTTAAGCTATTGCAAGAACCCGTAGCAAAATCTCTTTTAGAGCACAATTATTTTCTGTGAAGAAAGCTGTCAATAGTCTGTGTGCATTTTGGCACATAGAAACCCCAGCACAAAGCTTAGCTAATTTAAAACTCAAGATTACATACCTAGGACAAATCACATGCCTACAGAGGTCCCCAGATCTGAAGGAATGATGTTCACAGCACAACAATCATTCAGTTTCCATATTACCAGCACAGCACAGTATTTTATAGTTAGTTTCCAGTTAGTTTGGTAATATCATAGGAGTACTTCTTGGATTTGGTAACCCAGTCATTTTCATAAAAATCACAATCCTGATGATGTAAGTGTTCAGTAGTCCCTTGACCATCTTCACTTTCTTGATCTGTATTCTGTGCACTATGCCTTTCGACCACACCTTTCTTGGCGTGGCTGTGTATATGCACTGAATTGTAGGAACTCGCAAAAGTGCTGTTAAAATCTGTTAAGAGAGAAAGATAGCTGAACATTGTATAGTACAATAATTTAGGTTTTATTGCATGATTCTTGTTATTCAGTCAATGTTCTAGGTTGAATTGTACTATAAAACAGGACAGTACATTTATGATGTAACTGTATATCACAAGTACCATACTGTACACAGAAAGTGGGGTGCATAGAAAATGTTACCTCAGTACATACACAGGATTCACTTTACATTCAGTACATTTCTTTTGAATGTGTCTAGTTTGATGATAGTTATCATGAATGATAAATTTTGCCATCTTAAGTGTCATATTTTTTATTGTTTTTTGTTTAATATATACTTATTATCAAAAGATAACATGAACAATTCTTATTTCTTTAGATTCTGTACAATTTGTTAAAGCTAGCATATGTTTTCATAGGCTAGCCAGGGGTCACGGTGTGATTTTCAGATAGTCTAGAGGTGGTGTAGGCTAGGTTAGCCTACTTACTATTAATTTTTCTGTATTCTGGACATGTATTATCATTCCTATGTTAGATGCATTAACCCAAATAGTAAAGTGATTACAGTATATTAACATCTCATCATTATTTTGGATGCTGAACTTGAGACAAGTTTTCTCAAAGTTGTGAATATATTCAGAAATCAAATCTTATATCACTACAAGTGTAGCACTATGCTTTTGATTTTGATATATTCAAGTTCTGTCTTGATTACTAGTACTATTGTAAAAATTTTTTATTCATTACCAAGTACGTGATATTTCGTGGTGGGCAATAGCAGTGAAAGCAAAACATCAGTAGATATTTTGAAGGTGTGAAACAGCCTAGCTTAATTCTTTGTATGCTGTGCTTAGGTCGCAGGTGAATACATGCTTTATTACAGCCCTTTTGAAGTGGTGAAACCTTTCAGATCTAAATAGCAAATATCCAGTTACCTGGTGTATGTCCATCCCACTGGGGGCTATCGCTTGCAGTGTTTTGTGTGGTTCACTATACGTAGTACGTAAAAGTTCTTTGTAGAGTTCCCTCACTCACAGTTGCACTATATAGTGGACCCCTGCCTATTCATGGTTCAGGATGCACAACTTCACCAACTCATGGATTTTTATTTGGAATGTACATCCACATTATTTGTGGAAAATTCGCCTGTTCGCAGAATTTTTCATAGAGAAATATTCACTATTTACTGTATTTTCATATTAGTTTTGTGACTACATTTTTTATGATAAAACTATTAAAATAGGCAGTTATAAGAATTTTTAGAGGGGGTTTTTGGTGTTTGAAGTATTAAAATAGGCAGTTATAAGCATTTTTAGAGTGGTGTTAAGTATTCGCGGATTGTAGCTATTTGCAGGGCGTTGTGGTCCTTATCCCCCACAAATCCCGGGCGTCGACTGTATACCTTTTCCTTTTAATTCTCTCTTGTCAGTTTCTTGTCACTTAGCTGCCCAGCTTGTTATATCCAATATTCTTCCCACTTAAGAATAAATCCTTGGGTGAGCCATATGAGTTTGGAAATGTGATTCAGTGGTCTACTTAAACTGTTTCATGAAATAATAATAATAATGATAGGTATTCCAGGATGTTGGGTGTTGGGTACCTGTAGATAGCTGAGTGGTATGTGCATTGTGTCCTCATGGTAGGAGGTTTTTTTTAAATAGATGAGTGTGTTTTCCTAATAACTGTTTTTTTAATCATTCATTTGCATCTTAATGTCAGCGATGGTGCTGAGTGGCCTCCCCAGCTCCAGCCCTAGGCCATATGGCCCGAATTTCTTGCATTCATTCATAGTAGGAGTGACTACTCATTGTTTTTAGATGTAAGACTTCATGTTACAAATTCTTTTTAGAATACTGTACTTGAATATATTTTTCAGGAAGTCTCAAGGTTCACTATCCTTTTTTGTGTGCAGCTGTCATTATATTTCTCTTCCTTTTAAGTACTGTACTGTAGCATGTTTTGTAAGACTTTTGATATTTATAATTTGTTGTGTCACTGCAAAGAACAGGAATGGCCAATTAGGATATTACTGTACCTGGGTAATCCTAAGGTGAACACAAAGTAACGTTATTTTAATGTTTGGGTGTGCTCCTTACAAACTTCAAATTCAAGAATGGTTTTTCTTTTTCATTGTAAATAAGGGTAGTACCATCCTCATTAATGTCATTTTAATATCATGTTTAATACTGTATTATGATTGTTGTTTGCATGAATACTGTTATGTAGAGGGATGGGCAAATATCGTGAATATGACATCATCAGGTAGTGTCATTGATAAGTTAACTTGTCTTTTTTCATATTCGGGTACAATAACAGTTTGATTTTAGCATGGAAGTTTTGATTATTAGGCAGTATCTTGATGAGATGATCCTTTGAATTTTTACACAAAATCTGATTTATAGATTTATGATTTTAAAATCTTATGGGCCACATGAAGGGTAGCGCAGCTTAATCTCAGCTCAACTAATTGCTATACGTTCCTTGCCTTCAGTGGTATAGTGAGTGCTTTATTTTGGTGCTTAAATTTTTTCTTTTCATTCTGTTATTTGTAAGGCTTTTTATTACTGTACTTTTTCTTTAATTTGCGTATTGATTGCTATACCTTTTCATTTTTCGTTAATGGCTAGTAATGATTCTTTACTATTAAGTGTCATTATTTTACAATAGTAATAATAGTAATTTCATGGTAAGTTTACAGATAAGTTCATTTGCACCTTTGAATTTGCTTTATCTAAGAGAGACCACATAAGATGGAGCCTTTTAGATTATTAATTGAGCATGCAATTGGTATTATGGGACTTTTTGGAGGCAGATAAAACTAGAAAATATACATTTATAAATTTTTTTTTTTAAATAGTGCAGCATAACCAAAGGAAGTTTAAATAAAGAATATATTGTATGTTTGTAATCTAATCTTGCAAGTATATTTAAAAAGCCCAACCTCCTTGCTTAGAATCAGATTCACCCTCAGCATTCAATGGAGGAGGAAATATGGTAGTTTGAAGCTTTGGTATCATCTTAGTAGCTGACACATGGGTATTTGATGTGTTCCATATTGATTTACAGGCAGTCCCCGGGTTATTACAACGGGTCCGGCTTACGATGTTCCGAGGTAACAACACTTTTCAAATATATTCATCAGAAATTACTTCCTGGTTTACAACACATGTTCTGGGATTAGAGTGCTTACGGCGCTGATCCGTTGGAAGAAATATCGTTACAAAACAGCAGAATAATAAAAATTTATAGGTTTTTTTTATGAAAAACTCAACAAAAATGCAGTTTACATCGTTTTCAATACACCCAAAGCATTAAAAGGAAGGTTTTCTTAGGAATTTTGACGATTTTCGACGATTTTTTGGCTTACGACAATTTTCGGCTTACGACACGGCATAGGAACGGAACCCCCGTCATAAACCGGGGACTGCCTGTAGTCTTATTTAGACAATGTAAAAGAGTAACTGCTAAGCACATTTTTTTTAATTGTACAGTACTCTTCTGTCAACAAAAAGAAAGTCTTAAGGTATTTTGTCAGACAACATTTTACTTTGTCACAGCTTTGAATTGCTTCCATGGGGCCAAGATATTTTTGTACCCTATCCAGGATAAATTACATCATTTGTTAACAATACTGTATCAGTGATTTTTCTGCTTCTGTCAATGAATTTTGGAAAATTTAAGGCAAAGTTTTGTTGAGGTAGATGATAACTGGCTTTTTTTACAGTACTGTATATGTAAATTGTTTCTATTCTAACTTTTTTTAAATAGTGTACATATTTGGGTGCAGGCACTGTTTCAGTGATACAGCTCCTCATTTTTCTAGCACAGTAGGTGGTGTGCTTTGACTCTGTAGAATTGTTAATTGACATAGGGTATTTGAATCTCTCTTTTTGGGTTACTGTAGAGACTTGCACAAATGTGGTCAGCTAAATTTATGGCAAGTAGTAATGTGCAGCTCTTATGTGATAAGGGTATTGGCAGTTCAACAGTGATGAAATTTGGTACATGATGTCAGTTTAATTCATTTAGTCTTGGCAGCTGATGTTTTGTTTTCCCATATTTTTACAATAACACATTGGTTTAGCAATAACGTTTAACCTATGACTATCAAATTATATAGTTTGTGATGTCACATGAGCAGTACAGTGCTGAGTTGTAGATCATGTGTAAATTGTTATTATTCAGTAATTACAGCCATAATTACTCTATAAGCCTTAAAACCTAAGCCAGTCGAGTGTAGTATACCTGTTGTTATTCCATGTAGTCATATGAGTCAGTTCATGACGGTTGGGCTTGACCTAAGTTATAAAAGCCCCAAAATGTTAGCTTGTGATATTCAAAGGTTTCAAGCTACATGCACTGATGAAATGTCCAGGTGCCTTTAGTTTTAATTGCATATGGTCACTTATTGCAGTATCAGAACACAGACACTGGATATGCTTTAGCCTGAAAAGTTATCACAAGGATTAGCAAATCTTGTCCTGAAGCACCAGAACTGTAATATGGAGCAATATCCTAACACTTCAGTGTCCAGTGCTGTAAGAGCATAATGAATTAACTCAGTGGTCTGGTTAAACTACTTGATGATTATAATAAAACTTATAAGATTAAAAATATTAGCCTCACCCTCAGTTTGTAAACTTTAAATCCCTCTTTTGTGTTAGGATTACTATCGTAACACATACTGAAGTTTTGCTCTTTTAAACTGGTTGGTTTTCGTATTTAAATCTCACCTTATTCAATATAGAGCAGATATGTTTCATTGCAATACCTGCATTCATATATGACCACTTTCATTGTCTTTCAAGTGTCCCCTCATACTGGACTCCTTTTGTCTAAGTGACATGAAAAAGATCAGCAGTATCCTTGACCTATCCCTTGCCTCTGACTAGCTGGGCCAATCAGTCTGGAAGCTAGACACACACAGGCAATTCTTGAGATGATTTGGATGTTTACACTCCCTTCATTCAGACCTGTTCAGCAGGTCTGGGACAAGTTTCCAGAGAGTGGCAATGACTTAGCTCACCCTCTTTTGCCAGGCCAAGTGGAGCCAGTTCTACCACTGGTGTAATAAAAAAATAAAAGAGGGATTAAACCAGTCTAATCCATTTTTCCTTTTATTTCAGATTTTCTTATTTTCCTCTAGAAAAGTAAGAATTAATCAGAAAGGTGCAAAGATTGTATGGTTACCATCTTGTAAGCCTTTGAGCTTTGAAGACTAGATGTGAATTCTTGGGTGGAACTCTCCCTAGTCTTGAAGTCCTACTGAGCCTCTACACAAGCTTTTGCAAGAAGTCTTTTTGCTGGCTCTCATGTAAAGGTAATTTTCATTCTGCCACTTTCATTCTTGAGCAAGTCAGAGAGAGTGACACCTTGCCTTAGAGTAATGCATTCTGAGAACTGGACTTCCTTTAGTTTGACCTGTGCAACTTGCATTATGATGAAGACCCCTCCAGGCAACAGGGACCATTCCACAGCACCCTCTGCTTTCCTCTCTTTGGCATCCATCACTAATAGTGAAGACCACTTTAGAACCATAAATTTCTGAGGTGACTCCAGAATGTTTCTCTTGAAGAACATGGTCTCTTGCTGGCTCAAGCAATTCATTTACAGAGCATAAAAGGTGTCAGATGGCAAAATAGTGCAGGCAAGAGTTCTAGTCTACATAAGCAGAATCTGCAATACTTGTTTTCATTCAAACACAATTTAGGTGTACGTTAATTTTTAATGCAGGTGTCTGTAGGTGCCAATCTACCTTTGCAAAGTTATGAAAGACCTAATACATATGTGTACAGATGTATATTCCTTGGGACTGGTAGTACCAGCAGTTTGACTTTTTCTTTTGGTGAACATGTATCTTCCAATTCTCTCACCTCTCATCAGTTCATACAGTATATGGTATCTCAGAGATGTGGACTTTAGGCATTACTGGCTTCCAATATCCTTTATATATTGTAAGTGTTCATTTTCATTAACTGGCTATACAGGCATACTGATTTTTGTCTCTTCCACTCTTTTTACCAGAGCTTTGGTTCCTGACTTTCAGGTCTCAGTCACCATCCGGGGAATTCAGCTGCTCTGTTTTCCCACCTAAACATCTATTCTGACAGATCATTGGTGGTTACCCATGGCTCCAGTTGGTGCATGATCTTCTGGCTGTCAGACAAGATTGAAAAGTCTTGGGGCATTAAAAGACCATAGATATGGCTGTATTTGAGGTGTTGGTGTGTGTGACAAAAACTCATTTTGTATTATGATAAAAAAATCAGTTCTGTATTGAAGAGGTTGTCTTTTGACCAAACCTCTTCAATGCAAACCTCAGCCCCTTTGCAACCACATTCTCCTATGTGGTATATCTCACTCAAGGCTCATAATTATAATGTGTTTTTTGAGGACAAAGGTTTATTAGAGTATTTTCCAGTCGTCATGTGTATTCATTCGGCAATAAAATTTACCCTAGGTAGTCAAATACTGGAAAGAAAGGTGAATTTTATGTTGGTTATAGTGTTGATATTACTGTACTTAATGTATATTGATGTGTAGTATATTTTTGGTGTTTTAGAGCAATATCAGCATTAAAGCCTTTTTTTTTTTTGGATAATACAAATAGAAACTTTTAAGTTTGCAATCCAGCTATTCAGAGTTAAAATTCCAGTTAATATTTTGTGGGGGGATTGTTGATAAAGTTGTTTTCATAATGTATGTAGACAGTACTATATTTAACCCTTTGAGATTCAAATGACGTCTTGAGATTCTGATGTCATTTGTAGATAATATAAAATAATTACTTTTAACATCAGGTAGCATTAGGATGTCTAGAGGGTGTTAGAGGATGAAACCATGCATATTATATGCAATAAAGGCAAAAATAGTAATAATGTATATTATTGTAAAAGAAATTCATCATATTTTTTTATGGCACTCTAAAGAATTTATAAAACTTAAATAGCTTTTATACATAAAGGCAGTCCCCAGGTTACGACGGGCTCAGCTTACGATGTTCAGAGCTTACGACACTCTTCAAATATATTCATTAAAAATTATTTCCTGGGTGACAACACATGTTCCGGGGTTACAACGCCAATCCAGTGAAAGAAATATGGCTCCAAAATGGCAGAATGGTCAAAATTTGGAGGTTTTTTGATGCTGAAATTAAACAAAAAATGCAGGTTATGTCGTTTTCAAGACACCTAAAGGGTCAAAAGTAAGGTTTTCTTACGATTTTTGACAATATATCTGATTACAACGATTTTTGGCTTACAAAGCGGCATTGGAATGGAACCCTCATTGTAAACTGGGGACTGCCTGTATTTACTAAGAGTCAAGTAATATATGTTCATGGGTAACATCAACACCTGCCTTTTTGTGTTTATAATTTTGTAGTTTCCCAGTCTCAAACTTGCTAAAATGAAGCACAGTTATCAATAACAAAACTTGCAATATATCATGAAAAGTGTATTTACGGTGAACAGTAAGCCAGAACTGCATGTGTTTTACAGACAAGTTTGTGAAACCCCACCCTCTCTGAATCTTAAAGGGTTAATTAACATGCTACAGTGATTTGAACTTGAAAAATTAAACTTTGATGATGCAGCATTAGACTAACCACAAATATATTTTTTCAAGAATTTCTCTCCTTGGTAATGGGAAATGTCGAGAGCATTTCAGTTAATTTACAATAGGTCTCTAACATACAGTAAGTTGTTTACACTGTATTTATTGTGTCACATGGCTTCCGGCAAAGAGCTTGATTGCTGTTCTCTGTAAATTTTTCTGGTGGGTTAAATACAGACTTCATGGAACTTCACTGTCCTTTATGAATTCATAAATTAGTTTTAGCAAATCTTAATTGGATGTTCCATACTGTATTTTGGAGGGAAACAGGTTATAAACAAATAAAAATGCAGGTACATTTATTCAGGGTATAAATCAGACTCTGAGGTTTGTTGCTACAAGTACTGTATTAAATTATTTTCAGGATACCAGTATATAAATCATTTACAGAACTATATTACTCGTCGAATGTGTTTGGGTTTGTTACTTAGCGTAAAGTATGATTTTTTCACTTAGAATCATTCGACTTTTGAAGACTTTCACTTCTTGTAATATGGTGCTGTTTTAGGCATTAGAATTATACTCTCTCTATTCAACAGAGCATAATAGTTTCCTTCTCTGTTGTGTTAAAAGGGCCGCTGGGTGTTAATAAGTTTATAATTCTGTATTTTACAATGTATTGTTAATTTCTTGTGCACAAGAGATAGGACAACTGACTTTTAAAATTTATTTATCCTTTATGATAGTGCTATGACAGTGGCCTTTAAGACCTCTCAGATGATAAAAAATATTTTCAGGCCTGTTTAATCTGTTCTTTCCTGTAAATTAGCAGGTAGGAGGCATTTACTTTTACTACATAAAGGAAAAACTATATAACGCCATCAAATTGTTTGATGCAAGACTGAAATTTCATATATTCATTAGTTTTTCGAAATAGCACAAAAAATGATGATACTTTTGACATAATTTTCCCCTAAAGGTTTGTGCTCAAATCCCTTTCAGATCTGAATGTAAAATACGTTAGGCGTGAACTTGAAATACAATCGTTATACAGTAGTACAGGTCAGCATGGTGAAGTTTATTCTGTCATTGCTTGGTTTTTCTTTTATAGTTAAAACAAAATTTTGTCATACTTTGTATGGCAGGGGAGGCTAATGTAGTTTATGGGTTAGTCCAGGTAGAACTGTCAGCCCCTGACACTGCATTTACATTTTCCGAATTGTTTTATTGAATTTATTAAGAGATAAAAATTCTTAAGGGTTGGTACTATAAATTTTGAAACTGTAAGTATGTACTGTACATGCTTCAGAAATGAAATTTAATGTGGAAATGCAATGAAAATTAAATTGGTGTTTTATTTATTAGTTGATTTCTTCTCTCCTGGTCTGCTGATCAGCCACTGAAACTGTAGGTCTAGTAGAATGTAGAAGAGCTTTATATTCATACTGAATAAATATATTTGACTTGTGTTGACCTTTAACTAATCCTTTATTTATATACAGTAAATATAGGTGTCTGTCAAGTAGTTGCTTAATAAATAGTTCACTCCAGTGCAGAATTTCATAGCTAAACGGCTAATAACCAATTTTTTTTCTAGCTTACATGTTATACAAGGATGGAGATATGGTGTTAAGGACCTGAGCCCAAGCAATGGAGCTGGCAAGGCCATTCAGGAGCAGAGCTGGACAAGATACTGCAGTCAAAATGGCCCCAAGAGGAATGGTATATGGACAACCCCTCTTGTGTGGTTCGTTTTTCATCCAACTTCAAATCTACTTACTCCTTTAAATCCACAGACCCAGACCATCTATCTTCAAGCTTACTGGTTACCTGGTCTGCCTTCCAAAAGAGAGGATTTTCTGCTTGTCATACTAAATCCCCCCTTTTCCCAGTTTCTTCTGCCCCTGGGGCTGGATTTTATGAATTCACCGAACTGAAGTCAGCTTTTAGCAATATTGACTTAGAATTCCATTACAAGTTTCTCTTATTGGAACCTCTCTTCATTCTCAGCCATCTCAAAAACCTACGCAAGGCTCTTTGTGGGACTTGAGTTATCAAACCAGCCTTCTTCGTGTATGCCTGTTATCATATCAGTCTTCTTTGTGTATGCCTGTGATAAACTGTATCAGCATACTGAATGGATTCAGGCCAGGTCACACACAGATGGTAGGAATGGAAAACGTGAGTTGCTCTTGCTGCCCACTAAAGCTCAAAAAATGGACATATTTGCTTCAAGTTCTGTTAGACAACTGCTTTTAGGTATGTCTTAAAATTTTCATGACCTTTTCCCTAAGTACACAGCCATCAGGTGGCCTATTCTCCTGTCCATGAAGAGAACCTTGTTAAATTAGACTCTATTTTAATACTATTCAGATAAAGCTCTAGTTAACAAAAATCAAATACTTAAGTTTGAGACTGGTACCCTCTCCTTCTACTTCATAAATATCCTAAACAAACATTTCAGTGTCTTCGCTTGACATTGCAGTATTGTGTGATAGTTTTGTTCCTCCTGCCTCTTAACTAATCTTCCTTCAATAATAATTTCATGTAATGCAGACCCCTGACCTCATTTTATATGCTTCCCAGATGAGTACTAAATCTTCTGTTTTACTCAGTAATATAGAAACAGTTATATTTGGGCAATTTGCCAGCTTTGGTGTCAGAACTACTGAGCCAAAAGACTTTACCATAAAATTTCTATGTTGGGTGATCCTTCATCCATGACAGAGTATTACAAAACATTCAGGTAAAGTGCCTTGTTACTTTATAGCCTAATGTGCTGGAGGGCTGCTGTTTGTTTCATTCAGTCTTTCATGTTCAAGTACATATTTGGCTGTGCAAGACAATATGTTTTTCCACTGTTTAAACACTTCTATCATATAAACACTAGTAGTGTGTTAACTTAAAACAGGTTCCTCTTACCTCCCTTCTGACTGGCCATAGTTTTATCAATTCAAAGGCCAAGCTTCATCTGAAGGTTCAAGGATGAAATTTCCATCTGACTCTATGGCAATGATTTCTATGTACAAAAATGTTTACAGAGGTGGTACTAAATTATTCACATCTTCAATACTTGACATGAATTTATTACAAAAAGATGATCAATATACATAACTAAGTAAATAAAAGTACAAAGGTTAAAAATGTTGTAAATTTAACTAGATCACTGACATTATGCTTATACTACTAACCCCAAAGATTTGCTCCTAAATGAAAGGTGACAACCAGAGCAAGGTAAATAAAGAAAAAACACTGAAGCTGGGGTCCAAAGGACCATTAAATACCAACTGCAGTTGGCTACCAGAGTATCTAAAGGGACATGTTTACATGTTCATTTCATTTCACATTTTTTCTTTTGCTCCAAACAAAATGTGAGTACAGACAGGAAATTTATTTACGAAACTGTAACCAATAATACAGTGCACTGACTTGAAGCAATTCTGAATTTGAGGAATTCAGAATGACAATACTGTATTTAATGAGTGAATTTTCTTACAAGATCTTGCATTGATAATTATAAAAAAAACAAAGGTAACAGACAATACAATTCAACCAAAGCTCCTGTTTACATTTTGAGAAGGTAAGATGTTAACTATAAATTAAAACATAAAAAATTTAAATATGTTAGAGGATCATCACTTCAAAAATTTCTACTTGCCACAAACAGAAATCATAGATCCAAAGCAATGGTAACTAGTAACCATCATTAGAAAAGGTAATTTTATCATAATCTGGATATTTCTTCTTTAGAATTGCAACAGATATTGAATGGTCAGCTCTGCCATACCCTTGAGAGTATCCAAATACTTCAATTGTCTTCTTCTCTGCATCATGTAGAATACGTCCTCCTCCAAGACATTCACAATCTAACCCTAATTTTTCAATTGCTGGAGCCACTTTATCATAAACATCAGAATGAAACCCAGCAGAACAATATCTGGAAAGAAACACGTTTGAACTTATTTGCAATGTAAATATACTGGGACATACAGCACTGCTAGGAAATAATACAAAGGGTTAGTGAAAGCAATGACATGAGATTTAAGTCCAACTCAGTTCTTACATAAGAGTACTGCAACATGGACAATTACACCAGGAAAAAAATGACATGTTTAGAAGACATCACTTGTATGAGAGCACTTGCCTTTCAACTCTTTCATCCTGAAGAACAATCAAGAACTTGCTGATGTGCAACTAGATACAAATTTGTAATTGGATAGGCTGAAAATTATTATTCTGGCAACTTCTTGACTAAAAAGTATGCAAAATTTGTCATCCATCATCAACTGAAATTTGGGCTTATTTAATTTGAGAATCTTTGCAGCTTGGCTAAGTCGCTAGAATACTACCTTATTATTGGTCTACAAATATCGAGACAAAATCGCAACCAACCATAGCATTAGTCTCTGTTACAGATCTGAAAGATATGATCTCGGGATGGGGCAGCAATAACTGTGACAAATTTTGCATCATTTTTATATTTGATTTGAAATATAAGAAAATGTGTTTCTTGTAGTTCAGTAATGCTTTGTGTTACAGTAGGAAAATAACACAGAATAGCACTGTACAAATGTGTTATTGCAAAATTTGAGAATTTACCAAAACTACTGCTGTGCAAAAAAAACTTTTGTTAGCCTGTCTGTAAAAGTGTGTGACATTTTGCATTACTGTATTGAGGTGTTTTAAGTCTGAATATAATACCATATTTGCTCTTCCCTTGATTCAAGAAGTTTGGTGTTGCAATATAGTAAGAAAAATATGTTGAAACAGTACTGCATTAGTGAATTTCAGTCAAAAGTGGTATTCTAGTTTATGAAGACGACTGGTATGTGGAAACATTGGAAATAAAGTTTTTAAATCAGTCAGCTCATTAGTTGAAGATGGTTGAGTGTTTCTTACTTAAATTCAGTTAACATTAGTTTAACGTATTTTGAAAAAATTAAATGCATGTTAACAGAAACATATGATGATAACAGCAAGAAGGCTTTTAAAGACAAAATGTCGTCTGATTGAAAGACACTTCATCAATGAGCCCAGCACTAAAAAAATAAAAGATTTTTCAAGAAAAATTAAAATCCCAATATGCAACAATACTCACCCCCTGACAATGTGCTTAGAAACCTCTGGTCCCCCTTCTGGTGAATGGTGGACATTGATCAAAATATACTTGAAACGCCCAACATCAATGTCGGCATCTTCTACTTTATCTAATGGAGAAGCCATTTTAAATCCTGGAAAAGAAATGGTCATCAACTTCTAAGAATTAAAAGTAAAAAAGGACTTTTGAAAAGTTCCCCTAAATACGAATTTAAATAATGTCCATACTTTACAAACAGAAATCATCAACAAACATATGACTTTTTACTGTGTGTTGGGGATGAGGCTGAAATTTCCAAAACGATAAATTTAACAGCTGTGAAAACATCCTGTTTTCTAATGGCTGTTACATGGTCGTTAAACGTTTGGTCTCTGCTTCATTATCAGAGAGATGTTAACATAGCCAGACATCCCTTCACTTATCTTACAGGTTTGGTAAACTTGATAAGAGCTGTGTTATCTTGCACACAGAGGTACAGTGTCCTTTCTGAACAAGGTAACAAGCCATCTGCATAATCGATCTACTCTAACATACCATGAACTGTAGGTGATTGTTTATCCATAAAAGAACTATCATTTTCCAATCTTTTCTTTGCAAAGCATCTAATGTTTTATCACTTTAGAATCCAAGATCAAATTATAATTACTGATATAATTGAACGAAGTAATTTATGTCTAAAACATAAGATGTGAAATTCTGAAACTTAATAATGCCTAATAATTACAAGTTAGGCTTAATTTCAAAAACACCTAGAAATAGTTCTCATATTTTATTATGACTGGCATGCTCACACAAGTGCTGTAGGGTGGTAACCTAAGCAGCATATGAGAGAAATATAACCTAACTGACCCTACCTAACCTAACTTAACCTAGGGTATCAGGTCCGTCCTTAGTGCATGATAATACTTTGAAAAAATTCCATAAACTTGCCTAAATCTGGATGAGAACTATCAGTGGGATTAGGGTCCTTGTATTTCATTCATTTTGTGGTTTCCCCTACTCAGAAACCTTGCTTTCCCACTGAGCTCCCCCATATCGTAGATAAAAAAAGTGGGGTATACTGTCTCTAAAATTTACTGTACCCCATTCATATTTTTTTTTCTTCCATCTTACTTTCCACCTCCTACAACTGTTTCATGGATGAACTGCATGCACCTTTAGAACCTTTTTACTCTCAATTCCCCTGTCAGCACTGAATGGCCTCATACTTCTTAGTGCTTGGCCTTTGGCCTAAATTTTATATTCCATTCCGAAAATTCCACTATCTCTAAATGTGTGCCATAATGATTTAAAGCACATTTTTACCTACTTTAATTCTGATCTTCTGACGAGAAAACGATATAATAATGATATGCAAAAAACCCAAATGGGACTCTTATCTAAATGAGGAAAAAACCACCTGTCACCTTTAGCATTGTATTTTTGAAAGCCAGTGGTGTTTTAGAAGTGTTCTGAATAACAAGCCACGTAAGTGAATGGTGGTTAGAAAGTTTTCTGAATAATAAGCCACATAAGTGAATGGTGTTTAAGAAGTGTCCTGAATACTGTAACAGCCATGTAGGCTAAGTGAGTGGTGTTTAAGAAGTTTTCTGAATAACAAGGCATGTAAGTGAATGGTTTCAGAAGTGTTCTGAATAACAAGCCACATAGGTGAATGGGGTTTTAGAAGCATTCTGAATAACAATCCACGTAAGAGAAACCAAGTTAGGAAATTCTTAGTAGACAGCTATTGCATAATGAGGAAACGGGCAATAAAGTAAAAGTATACAACAGTTGAGCTGGGTACTTCAACAACTTCTCGCTGCTGGGAGAAAGGGCGTTGGGTCTAGTATGATACATGTAACATACGCTACCGGGGTCTAAGCGATGTCAGGCAGGGCAGCCGATCGAGACTATGGTCTACCCCAAAACCAAATCAAAAGTCCTTCAAAAGAAGGCATTGTGCTTAGCCCATACAAAAATGGGAAAAAAAGCATGTTAAAGAAGAAGAAGAAGAAGTTGAACTAAATTACACCAAAATTTGCTCCTTTGACATATTTACGAAAGGCTTAACCTAACCCTCCTTTAACCTGACCTAGCAAGGGGGGAGCCCCATCTTGTACCCCAATACTAACTTGACATTTGACATTGTAAAATGGTCCCAACAAATTTCACTGTGCACCCAGCTTAGCCTAGGCAATGTTATATTGTGCACAGCAGAAAATGTGTGCAATTATCCTGCAATAGGCCAATTTCCGGCATTAAACTTCAAGGGGTGACTGGCATTAGAGTGAAGGCTACCTGCCAATCACTACTAGGGTTAAATGGTTGGCCCAATACGCCAATTAACCTTATGCATAAGGAATTACAGTCCATGATTAGCTTTAAGTATAAATAAAAAGTACAAGTCTGCGGCAGGCTACTAGTGGCTGGCAAATCAACTTGCCGTCGGTTGGCCCACCCTACTAGCCTGCAGACCTGCCTTAACTAGCCTACTAAACAAAAGCCTAATTATTTGGGCAGACTAAAGATTGTATGCCATGCATATTAACCTAAGACCCGTAATCACTACCAAGACTAGTCTAAGGTGTAGTTAAGCAAAAAGTAACTGTATCAGAATACAGTAATATCCTACCTTGTGTATAGAACCTAGTTCCAAGTCCTGCTTTTACATGCCGTAAACTAGCTAACTTTAAAGGCGTCTGTAAAATGCGACTAATAATCATTTATAGAGGATATTAAAGACCTAAAAATTATTAATCACAAGATAAGCACAGAGCTCTGTATGGATCTCAAATGACTATTCTTACCAGAAGGGTCGCAGGCAATGTCAGACGTCAGACCAGGTGACAACAGGGAGGTGGACCAGAACACAAATAGGAATGAAGAATTTTATACTTTTTTTTTTTGCTTGTGCTTGTGCTTCCTGCTTTATTCTTTCACTCTGTTTCATCAGAATAGAAATAGTAAATTCAGTTTCTCATATGTCTAAATGCATTCATCGGTGAATGTGGAGATAAGTAGATAAATATGAACTTGACACTACCAGGAATGAAGAATTCTATACTTGTGCTTGTGCTTTACTTCCTGGTTTATTCTTTCCTCCTGTTTCATCAGAATAGAAATAGTAATTTTAAGCTCTTTTTATATATATTTAAATATATTCATCGGCAGAGGTGTAGAGGGAAGTACTGTACATATATATAAATATCAACTTGCCATTAACTATCGTGTTTGAAGCTTTACATTGTTAGATATAATATGATTATTTTCGGGGAGGGGGTCACATCACAGAACACTCTGGAATACTTATGTATGTTTTGCTTTAATTTTTAAGTTTCTCTATAAATGATTCGATTTGCACGTGATAATTATGCCACATGGCTTTGCCGATAGCATGACTGAAAATATAATCTTTTGCCTTCCGGCACGGGACAGGAATTGTACTTAATAACTGATATAGGCGTAAGTGCCAATGGGTATTAAGAATATGGGCTCATTTAAACACGATGTAAATTAACCAAGAATATTGGGAAAATACTGTATTTTTCAATAAGAAAAGATTTCACTTCACCCGTACAAATATTTGTTAAAAAATGCTTCTAAAAAGGACACATAGAAGAAAAGAGAATATAGGGGACCTGGGAGAACAATATATGATATGACTGCCAAAGTGAATACACAAAGGTTAAAATTGAAAAAAACTTGTTAAATCAACCGGAGCCTGTGTGCCGAGACAAAGGCGACATTTAGCGAACACTACTACTGTTACTACTCTTTCCAGAGGTGTTTATGTTGGCCGCATGTGACTTAGACGAAGTACTTGTGTATTTAACTAGGTAATGTTACAGGAGCTTTTTTTGGCAAGTATGAACTAATTAAGGGTATTTATGGTAACTTTTTAGAGTTTTATTAAGCCTAAACATTGTTTGAGCGTAAGCCTATGTTTACTCTTCCCATGTGGATTGTGTCTGTTCATTAAAAAGTGCATAGGCTGTTCATTTAAGCGCAGCTTATTCGCACTTAACGTAGGTCTGCTACGCACAATGTCATATTCCTTTACTTACGTAATACATGTTCGACTGATTTTACAGTGTCAGCATAGGCATGTTCGACTGATGTTAGTGTCAGCATAGGCATGTTCGACTGATTTTACAGTGTCAGCATAGGCATGTTCGACTGATTTTACAGTGTCAGCATAGGCATGTTCGACTGATTTTACAGTGTCAGCATAGGCATGTTCGACTGATGTTAGTGTCAGCATAGGCATGTTCGACTGATTTTACAGTGTGTAGGCAGCTGATTTTACTGATTTTAGTGTCAGCATAGGCATGTTACTGATTTTACAGTTAGCATAGGCATGTTCGACTGATGTTAGTGTCAGCATAGGCATGTTCGACTGATTTTACAGTGTCAGCATAGGCATGTTCGACTAGGCATGTTCGACTGATTTTACAGTGTCAGGCATAGCTGATGTTCGACTGATGTTACAGTTCAGCATAGGCATGTTCGACTGATTTTACAGTTCAGCATAGGCATGTTTGATGTTAGTGCCTAGGCATGTTCGACTGATTTTACAGTTTAGGCAGCGACTGATGTTAGTGTCAGCATAGGCATGTTACTGATTTTACAGTGTCAGCATAGGCATGTTCGACTGATGTTACAGTGTCAGCATAGGCATGTTCGACTGATTTTACAGTGTCAGCATAGGCATGTTCGACTGATGTTAGTGTCAGCATAGGCATGTTCGACTGATTTTACAGTGTCAGCATAGGCATGTTCGACTGATGTTAGTGTCAGCATAGGCATGTTCGACTGATTTTACAGTGTCAGCATAGGCATGTTCGACTGATTTTACAGTGTCAGCATAGGCATGTTCGACTGATTTTACAGCATAGGCATGTTCGACTGATTTTTAGGCACTGATGTTAGTGTCAGCATAGGCATGTTCGACTGATTTTACAGTGTCAGCATAGGCATGTTCGACTGATGTTACAGTGTCAGCATAGGCATGTTCGACTGATTTTACAGTGTCAGCATAGGCATGTTCGACTGATGTTAGTGTCAGCATAGGCATGTTCGACTGATTTTACAGTGTCAGCATAGGCATGTTCGACTGATGTTAGTGTCAGCATAGGCATGTTCGACTGATTTTACAGTGTCAGCATAGGCATGTTCGACTGATGTTACAGTGTCAGCATAGGCATGTTCGACTGATTTTACAGTGTCAGCATAGGCATGTTCGACTGATTTTACAGTGTCAGCATAGGCATGTTCGACTGATTTTACAGTGTCAGCATAGGCATGTTCGACTGCAGTGTTAGGCATGACTGATGTTAGTGTCAGCATAGGCATGTTCGACTGATTTTACAGTGTCAGCAGGCATGGCACTGATGTTCGTGTCAGCTGATTTTACAGTGTCATAGGCATAGTCAGCTGATGCAGTGTTCGCTGATTTTTTTAGGCAGTGTCAGCATGGCATGTTCGACTGATTTTACAGTGTCAGCAGTGTAGGCATGTTCGACTGATTTTACAGTGTCAGCATAGGCATGTTCGGCTGATTTTTTTAGGCATGTTCGTGATTTTACAGTGTCAGCATAGGCATGTTCGACTGATTTTACAGTGTCAGCATAGGCACTGATTTTAGTGTCAGCATAGGCATGTTGACTGATTTTACAGTGTCAGCATAGGCATGTTCTGATTTTTACTGCATGTTAGTGTCAGCTGATTTTACAGTGTCAGCATAGGCATGTTCGGCTGATGTTAGTGTCAGCATTGATTTTACAGTGTCACATGGGCATGTTCGGCTGATGTTAGTGTCAGCATAGGCATGTTCGACTGATTTTACAGTGTCAGCAGGCATGTTAGATTTTACAGTGCATCGACTGATGTTAGTGTCAGCATAGGCATGTTCGACTGATTTTACAGTGTCAGCATAGGCATGCGACTGATGTTAGTGTCAGCATAGGCATGTTCGACTGATGTTAGGCATGTTCGACTGATGTTACAGTGTCAGCATAGGCATGTTCGACTGATTTTACAGTGTCAGCATAGGGCATGATGTTTGTCAGCATAGGCATGTTAGGCTGATTTTAGTGTCAGCATAGGCATGTTCGACTGATCAGTGTCAGCATAGGCATGTTCGACTGATTTTACAGTGTCAGCAGGCATGTTCGACTGATGTTAGTGTCAGCATAGGCATGTTCGACTGATTTTACAGTGTCAGTGTCAGCTGATAGTGCATAGGTGTTCGACTGATTTTACAGTGTCAGCATAGGCATGCTGATGGTGTTAGGCATGTTCGATTGATTTTACAGTGTCAGCATAGGCATGTTACTGATGTTAGTGTCAGCATAGGCATGTTCGACTGCTGTGTCAGCATAGGCATGTTCGACTGATTTTACAGTGTCAGCATAGGCATGTTCGACTGATTTTACAGTGTCTGATGTTAGGCACTGATGTTAGTGTCAGCATAGGGTTCTGATTTTACAGTGTCAGCATAGGCATGTTCGACTGATGTTAGCATAGTGTCAGCAGTGTCAGCATAGGCATGTTGACTGATTTTACAGTGTCAGCATTTGTTCGTCAGCATAGGCTGATTTTGTGTGATGGCAGGCATGTTCGACTGATTTTACAGTGTCAGCATATGTTGCATGTTCGACTGATGTTACAGTGTCAGCATAGGCATGTTCGACTGATTTTACAGTGTTGTGTCAGCGGCATGGACTGATGTTACAGTGTCAGCATAGGCATGTTCGACTGATTTTAAGTGTTAGGCATGTGACTGATGTTACAGTGTCAGCATAGGCATGTTCGACTGATTTTACAGTGTCAGCATAGGCATGTTCGACTGATGTTAGTGTCAGCATAGGCATGTTCGACTGATTTTACAGTGTCAGCATAGGCATGTTCGACTGATGTTACAGTGTCAGCATAGGCAGACTGATGCATAGGTGTTCGACACTTAGTGATTTTGCAGTGTCAGCATGTCTGATTTTACAGTGTCAGAGGCATGTTTGATGTTACAGTGTCAGCATAGGCATGTTCGACTGATGTTACAGTGTCAGCATAGGCATGTTAGGCATGGATGATTTTACAGTGTCAGCATAGGCATGTTCGACTGATTACAGTGTCAGCATAGGCATGGCTGATGTTCAATCCTTGATGTTAGGCATGTTCGACTGATTTTACAGTGTCAGCATAGGCATGTTCCTGATGTTACAGTGTTGATTTTACAGTGTCAGCATAGGCATGTTCGACTGATTTTACAGTGTCAGCATAGGCATGTTCGACTGATTTTACAGTGTCAGCAATGTTCGACTGATGTTAAGTGTCAGCATAGGCATGTTCGACTGATGTTAAAAAGTGTCAGCATAGGCATGTTCGACTGATGTTAGTTAGCATAGGCATTTCGACTCAGTGTCAGCATAGGCATGTTCGACTGATTTTAGTGTCAGCCATGTTCAGCATAGGCATGTTCGACTGATGTTACAGTGTCAGCATAGGGATGTTAGACTGATTTTACAGTGTCAGCATACTGATGTTACAGTGTCAGCATAGGCATGTTCGACTGATGTTACTGTATGTTCGACTGATTTTACAGTGTCTCGACTGAATGTTCGACTGATTTTACAGTGTCCAGGTTAAGGGGACTGATTTTACAGTGTCAGTAGGGCATGTTCGACTGATTTTACAGTGTCAGCATAGGCACTGATTTTACAGTGTCACTGATTTTCAGTGGCATGCATAGCAGTGATTTTACAGTGTCAGCATAGCATGTTAACTGATTTTACAGTGTTAGGCATGGACTGATTTTACAGTGTCAGCATAGATGTTCGACTGATTTTACAGTTTCATGTTTGATTTTCCAATAGGAAGCAACCTCTATAAAGATTTTACCTTTTCAACTGGTTTTTAGACCTTTTAGGGGTTCTGATACTGGCGGTGCATCTGTTTGTTTGAATGTCCCTTCGCCGTGTTTAGTACTGGCCCGGGGAAGGTTGAAAATACAGGTTATTGCACTTGCGGACGAGATATGAACCGTTTGAAACAGACATATCCGTGCTCTGTCTTGTGAAGATCGCGCATGGAAACCCCTTGTTGGATGGACTTCAGTTAATTACACTTGAGCGCCAAAAATTAAAGGTAAATTCATAATTAGCAACCAAAAACTGTAGAAAAGTATGGGAGCTACTATATACTGTAGTTCTACCATCCAGGTTAAGGGAAGCCCCTTGCATCAGGTCAGGGCACAGTGCTAGAGGTTAAGATAAGGTTAGGATGTGCCCCTGATGAAGTATATTCTTTATTATTCCAAGGAAGACCTCTACGTAAAGATTTTGTTTATTAATGAGTTTTGGCCCATCAGTTTAGAAAATACAGGGATGCATGTTTACCATATCTTAACCTTGGGTGGTATTTCTAAAAACTCCACACAGACTGTATGGGACGGTTCCGTGAATACGAAAGTCATTTGGGAGCCATATGTTCAAGAAGGGATTGGCTAAGGAAATCTGTCATAAAAGGAACCTTACTAACCTAACCTAACCTAGTAGGTCGTGTTACTTAGTTGAGGGCTCCGCCCCCCTGAACCCCCCGGTAAAAGAAACCACTTTTTACACTGGCATGTGCAATAGCATCCCACGATGGCCAGTATACAAAAACTTAATCTGTTCTGAGGTTAATGGCAGGTTAATTACAGTCAACCAACAAAAAAATAATGGTAAATTCTTGATAAGCAACTAGAATACTATAGGAAAAGTCAATTTTAAAGGGAATAACCTGACGCGGAGCTAATGCTTAGTTCTACCCCTTAGGTGCTTGGTATACCTGCCCACGAACCTGGACTAACTCACCCCCCCCATATCCTAACCTAACCTAGAATGCCATAAATCATAAAAGTAAAGTATAGTGTAGGGATGAGCCCTACCCAATCTTGTACCGTGGGTTCTAACTTAATTTTAATGAATTGAATTGTATTGGTTCAATCAATTATGTTGCTTTCTGAGCAGTATGTTTTTATTCCTGGTAACGTAGTTTTAAATATTTTTGTGATTCTTGAGTGTGAATTTTCTTTGCATTGTGCTTTCCTACTTGTAGTATACAACCGTATATTTTGGAGTTTGTCTCTATTTAGGTTGAATATGGCCCAGTGTGTATTTAGGTTGAATATGGCCCAGTGTGTCGAAGCTGAAACATCCCTGTGTAGTAAAGGTGTTCAGTGCAGTACTTGTTTGGTTGTTCCTGGTGAGAAGCATCTTCAATTATGAGTGTCTCAGACTTTCTTCTTCTGAGGATGTGGATGCTCGGACTTTCCTCGAGGATGTGGATGCTTGGACTTTCCTTGAGGATGTGGATGCTTGGACTTTCCAAAGGTGTACCAGAGTTCCATTCTGTCCTCCCACTCTTTCCTACCTTCACTGTTTTTTTGGACTGCAAATGCGGCCTCATGTATTTATAACAGTGATAAAATCAGTGCAACCTGTTTTGAAGTCATTTGTACTCCCTTTACTAGAATACAGTTCTCCAGTGTGGATATCTGCTTCTGCCAGAGATTTATCTTTTTAGATAGGTCCCCTTTATCTGCTGGGAGTAACCAGATTTGCTGAACAGCAGCACCAATATGCAGTAAACATGTCGTGCTGTCGAACTTCTCAGTTCCAGAGGTCCTTTATTCTTCACACAGTTGGACTGTGGAACAGCCTCCCAGAGGATGTTGTACAGTTGGAAAATGCAATGCATTACTACCCTAATACTACAGGTATTTCCCCATTTACGATGGGTTTAGGTTACAAAAACCTCATTGTTTCTTGAAAAAACATAACTTGAAATTAGCTTAGCCAGTACTAGGGTATACAGTACAATCTATACATAGACAGTATCCTAGCCTACACTATGCCCACAGCCTACCATAGACTTAGCCCTGTTATGTTGAGCAGTCCCATTCTGGAAGATCACCTTCTTGAGCATGTTCTCGCATGAATGTTTGTGTTTTTGGATGTTCGTTGCCCATGAATATTGGGATTATGGGAATCATGGTCTTGGGTCTAGTGTGTAGACAGGTATAGTTCATGATATCTGCACACCCTTTGTGTTAGGTCCTGCTCTAGTCAGTCGCTGCACGATCTGTGCATTGTATGCACAACTGTTATGTTTGTCTGAACATGACAGAACTCCTTTCCAGGTATGATTTAGGTGTTTTGTGTACCAACAGCCATTGTAGATTGGTTATGTGATGCCACACTCAGCCTTTACCCAATATCTCTGTTGCCTGATGCTGCAGTACCAGTGCTGAGTAGCACTATGCCAGGTTTTATAACAGGTTACAAGAGCTGACTTTGCCCTACTCACATAAATGACTGGGATTCTGACAACTGTGGGTGAGTGAGTGACTGTCCTTCCAGTCTTTTGCTATAGAATTATGGCAAATAATAGTGGTTCACAATCTTGCATGTACATGCATTCACGTTTCTGGATTCGCTAATTTTTCATTGGAATGTAACTAATTTGCGTCCGGGATTTTTTCACAGATCTGCACACAGTACGTACGTTTTCTTTATTTTATTGAATTGTATCTTGGTTACATGACTTCTGTGACATGAAGTTTACCTAGTTTACCTTCCTGACAGTGACAAAGAAAATATCACCAGTCATTAAGTTTACAGTCCCATTCGTTTCTTGGTTTTACCTTACTGTGAGTGCAAAAGAAAACGACAGCCAATGATTTAGTTTAGGGGTAACATTGGTATACTGCATTGTAATTTTGCTCGTATGGCAAAGACTCATTAGGCGATACTGTACGCTATTTTTACGTCGACCATTTATTTCTTTTTTAAGGGTAATGTATTAAGCTTATTTTTAAATAAAATTAAAGTGCTTTGGGAACATGATTTGGGTCATGTTTAGGGTTTAAACTCCTGAAATGAGCATTTATTAGCATTATAAGTGAATTGCACCAAACATTCGCGATTCCTCCTGATCAGGGATGGGTTCTGGAACCTAACCTTGTGAATGCTCGAGGTATTACTGTAACTCAAAATTTTTTTAAAGTGCCAGTCAGTTCCACAAGACCCCCCTTCCTCATAAGTAAGTCTTCTGTTTAAATGGTAACATTTTGTGTTCTTTTATCATAATACCACCACAGCAAGCTCACAGCTTCCTGTTTACCATCTATTAACCTCTTTATTATCAGGCTTCAGTGACCATTCCCAGCTTGCAGCAGGAATACTTAAGTCTCTGGTGTGTATATCTAGGAAAAATACTTAGTACCATTAATTTAAAATTTTGTATTTTTGAGCTATGTTAAAAGTTGTTTTATGACTACACAATAGTATATATGACTCAAACAATATTTCTGTTTCAGGTTATAGGAAATTCCGTACATAGGAAAGATGAAGTCCCACAGTCCCAACGTCAGTGTTCAGATTGTGAAAAATACTAGACCAGTTGGAAAAGTTTTTAGAAAAAGTAACAAAAATAAACAGATTAATCAAGCAGAATCCAAATTAGATCATGAAAGGAAGCACCACAATAAGTTGAATGTTAATAACACAAAAGATGGAAAATCTGACTCCAAAAGTAGTGACAGTAATGGAGTGCTTGTTGGGTGTGAAAATTCAAGTGAAATATCAAAGAAAAACAATTGGAAGGCACAGAAGTCAGAGGAATCATCATTGTTAAAAAATAAGAATAGTCATAGAAATGAAAATTTTAGAATGAATAAAGCACAAAAAAGAAAAGCAGAGGACCTGCTAGATAGTGCACAGCCTTCTTCTAAAGCTGCAAAAAGAACTGTGGAAAATAATTCAGCTAAAGGAAATAGTGTTTCTGCCATCAGTAATGAATCAGAGGTTGCTGGAACCAGTGGTTCAAAACCACACAAACGTAAAAGGAAGAAGAAGAAGAAGAAAAAGCCTTCAGACCCAAATAATGAAACAACCAACCAGTACAAACCTGTTTTGATTGTGAAGGAAGCCAAGGATATTTCTGGGAACTGGAAAAATCTAAAGGATGTAAGTATGGTACACATTTATACCAAAATTATTATAATTATTATATGTGCATTATACCTTAGGCTAGTCATTACCTTAAATAGCCTGTATGCTTTGTTTCAAGTGGGTGATCACTTATATACCATATTGCAGTATGTAAAAAAGGTGATGATATGCTTCTCAGAGTAGTAAAAGATCTCCTTCGCATATACAGTACTCTGTTCTGTACAGTATTTTGTTTAGGTTGTGCTCAATGACTGCTTCTGCATTCTCTCTTCTTTTTGGGAAAAATAATTTTCTCTTTTTCCTTCTAGTTACATAGTTCTACATCTTCACATACTTTATATTGTCCTTGTTACCCTCATGACCTCCATCTGCATTCAGTGTAGTTTAGTGTTGTGAAATGATCTCTTATCATCATCAGTTAGAAATTGCTTCTCTTTACAGTCTTCTGTATGGCTGAGGTCTTCAAATGCCCTTTCTCCAGGATTCATGGACCCTCCTACTGGTTTTCATACATTTATTTCCATATCTGCTATTCTGATTCATTTCTTCATGTCTTTTCATCATATAATCAAATCTATGTCTACTAGATTTGTCTATTTTCCAACCTTTGAGCATTTTGAGCACCACATCTGTGCAACTTCCATATTGGTAAAATACAGAGCTCACATGCGAGTTTTTGTTCTCTCTACCATTATTTTAGCAGTCACTCTCTACTTCATCTATTTATTTTTAAACATTTCAAGCATTAGAATCCCTTTTTTAACTTCCTCATTTATTATGATAAACAGTCAAGTACTCATGCTCTGTAAATGCCTTCTGAAGGTCCAAATATATAATGCATGGTGTGTCTCCTTCATTTGTTATACAGTAATATTATAGAGATGCTTCCGTTGCTGATGTTTCTGACATCAAGCCAAACTGACAACTGTAGATTTTAGCCATTATTTTCCTTGCCTTCCCTCCAGCACCCTTTCCAGTAAATTCATGGCATGATCAAGCTATCTTATTCTTTTATCGTTTTCATACTACAGTGTACTGTATCCCCTTTTCTTTTGTAAATTTGACTATATTACAGCAAATTGTTTGTTTTTCCTGCAAGCTTTCAAGCTTAACAGGCTAAAATTAGCAACAGGAAAATAAAAATTGCTGAAAATATAGTACAAGAAAAATATTTCAATATACTGTAAATGAAATGAGCTACAAAAAAGTAAAATACTTCAAAAAGTGGAATTTGTTATCAAAAAGTAAACATGAAGCATAATACAAGGAAAAATAAGACTAACATAAAAATTAAACTGAAAAACTGAGTAAAAACAACAGCTGCCTTTCAATACCTTTGAAAAATAGAATTCCACAAATCCTAGTTGTACACTAGGCATGTTGTTATTTAGCTCCAGTTTTACCTTTTTTCACAAGCAAGCACTTGGAAACAAGGTAAAGTGTAAAATTCTGGTCATTAGAAGAATGGTTTTCATTAAAACTGTGTTCGTTTATGGCCGGAAATGGTAGTTTTGTAAAGGGAATTATGTTTTAAGAGACACCTCTGTGTTCCAGTGTTATGTGTCTTGTCCTTTGGAGCTTTCAGAAAGTTCCATTTTAATAGTATTTGGCTCATCATGTTGATCATTATTATTGCATCGCATAACCAGACTAATATGAGCAGTTTGATAATTACTGTAAGCAGATATTTTTGCTTCAGAAAGAACTTGTAAGTGAAAATCTTATTCTTTTGTAATATAGTTAGTTGATTATTCTCATTGAAAGTTTTCCTTACCAGGTCATTATCCAGCAAGATAAAGCTCAGGCAGAGAAGTTAAAGGCAAGCAAAAAGACACATGAGAAAGAGGAACAGAACAGTGAAAAGAAGAGCATTCCAAAAGAAACTAAGAAGATGAAGAAAAAGGAAAAATTGGAATTGAAAGCAGTGATCGAGGAGCAGAAAAGGCAGACTGAGAAATATCAGGAATCGAAGCAGAAGCATTCAGTGAATGATAAGGAGCAAAGTAAGAAGAAAAAGATGGATGATATTTGGTTTGATAACGTTGACCCGATTCTTTTAGGTGAAGAATATAATGAAGTGGAAGACGAATCTTCTGAAGTTAATGATGCACAGGAGAAGGAAAATGTTGATGAAGAATGCAATGAAGGGCAAGTATTTAGCAATTTGTGACTTGTAAGCTTTCTTTTTTCTTGGTTTCCATCTGAGGTAATTTTAAAAATAACTTTTTACAGAAACTATTGTGGTTTTCTTCATATTGGCCATACATTCTGGACTACAGATATTTGTACATTATTGCACATACAGTGTTCCCTCACTTTTTCATGGGAATAGGTTCCAAAACCCACCACGGAAATGCAAAGTTCCCTCTGAAAATGCTTATAACTGCCAAATACACTACCCCTTAAACTAAAATGCATATTACTGCCAATTTTAACAGTTCACTGCCTATTTTAATAGTTCAAACAAAAATATAACTTAAATTATTCTAAAACAATTTAGTATCATTTCAAACAAAAATACACCCCAAACCAACATCCCAAAACACCCAAGGTCATGTTACCTTACCCTCCTACAGCTGTTACTCCTAAGTGTATATGCACCCCTAAAATTAACAGTTCAAACAAAAATATACAAACTATCATCCCAAAACACCCCAATTCATTTCAAAATCATCTTACAACATTACATACCCACCTGCAACTGTTACTCTTAAGTATCCCTTATAATTCAGATGCACATATTCTTTTGTCTGACGTAATTTTGCCTGTCGTCTACTGTACTGTGCATAATGTGCATACATTTTATTGATATTTTACTGTGTTGTAAGATGATTTTGAAATGATATTTACTGTACAGTACATATTTTAGGATAGTTCTACTGTATAGAGCATAGCCTATCTAAAATACTTGGGTAATTTAGAACAACAGGACATGCATCTCTCTCTCTGTGTACATTTTATACCTTTTCAACATATATTTCATATTTTAATCATATTGTTTTAGCCAGAGTAGGAGCCTTTTGAGAATATATTTAAAGAATATATCAAAAGAATAAGCTATATACATCTCTAAAGAATATCATATAGCCTGTTTTATTTGTTTAACAATCATTCTGCCATTATTTTAAGATTATATATGTAATCCAAGTCAGGATGTTGAAATTTTCGGTTAGTTTGTCTTAGAATAACTACAGATTGGGTATGTTTAAGGTAACTGCTCTATTATTTTTCAGGAGTAGCAAAGCTGTGGCCATAGATTGCGAAATGGTGGGCATTGGTATTGATGGAAAAGAGTCCATGTTAGCAAGAGTATCAGTTGTAAATCAGTATTGCCGAGTAATTTATGACAAGTATGTTAAGCCCCAAGAGCCAGTTGTTGATTATAGAACAGAATTTTCAGGAATCCGACCAGGAGATATTAAAGATGGTAAGGTTTATGCTATGCTTTCTGACAATTTGGGTAGATTGAGTTTTTGTTTATTCAGTATTGTCTTTGTTCTGCTATATTCTCACAATATAATGCTCACAGAAAGATATGGATGATTATAAAGTATTCTGAAATGTAGAACAGGTTGGACCTCTTTAATCCAGCAACCTTGCAATTTGGCCATTGCCAGACAATAGAAGTTGACCTTCAAGGCCCCTGAGGGAACCCCATGTGTAACCATATGCTCATTGCACATACATTCAAAGGTAGAACCAAACATAAAACAAGACATAATACTACCAGTTTTTTTTTTACTTGCTCATTAACATCTTCCCAGAACTGCTGTTGCCTTGGTAAGGTCTTAATGAAACCACTTTATAAGCACACAGTCTACCGTCAACAACACTGGTTCCACCACTCCAACAATTATTTGTAATACTGTACTGGTAATTATCTGTTAGCATTAGCTCATTATTTTTTGCATTATGATGAGTGTATGTATTTGGTTTTATATATCATCTGACCAATCCCTCTTATTCAGTTTAACCCAACACTGAATAAGGGGGATGTTTTGGGGGATTCAAAATCAGTGAAGTTGGTGAAGGTAATCAAAGTTTCTCCAGTGAAATATTTAACTCATTTATGAATTTAACTGATTGGAGAAGTGATTTGTTTCACAACATACCCACTGCCAATAATAGCTCACAATCATGGTCCAGGGATGGCAGAGACACTTCAGTTCCTGTAAAGAAAACAGAAGTAGACTGGTAGGTTCATACAGATACATTTTTGAGGCACCATCAGAACCCTTCATGCTTAGCAGCGAGCTGAACACGTTTCTTGTGTCTGCTACTGAGTGCATTTCTCATCATTTTTTGTTACTTGGGTATTTCAGCTTCCAAGGATTGTCTTATTTTAAACAATTTCATAATTTTCATAATCATCTAGAGTATCTTGGTTTAAGGGAAGTTCATGCAGCCATATAGGCTGTATAAAAGTGTAATGGGTTTATACTTGAAACAAATTACTTTTTGTAATAAAAATCATGCTCAATTTTTGTGGGAAGATATTATGGAAAGTGGTTCTTTCACTTTGTTTGAGAAAGCGGGCTTTCTCTGTAAAATCTGATTGAATTGATGCCTTTTAAAGTTCCGTGTTTTATTCTTGCAATTTTATGCTAATCGTAGAGAATTAAATGATTTAATAACAGGTTCTTGTTTTTAGAAATTTTGTGTAAGAATATTACACAAATTTTGTTTTGTTCTTTTTGTTTATAGTGGACCCCAACTTTTTCCACGCTTCACTTTAACAGGGATTTTTGTGGAGCATATTTTTCACTTTTATGCAGAAACTTGCACCAATTCGCAAATTTTTATATGGACCGTACTCTAAAATTATCACTAACACTGTATATTCACTAATTACTGTAATTACGGTATTTTTTCATATTGTGTTCGTGACTAAATACAGATTTTTATGATGAAAATTATTTTAGGGGTGTATAGTAAACCCCCCGTATTCGCGGTCTCACTATTCACGGATTTCTCTTTGGAACGTATCTACCCATTGTTTGTGGAAAATTCACCCATTCACAGTATTTTTCACAGAGAAACATTCACTAATTACTGTATTTTCATATTTTCATGACTAAATGCACTTTTTGTGATAAAACTATTAAAATACGCAGGTATAAGCATTTTTAGAGGGATTTTTTGTGTTTAAACTATCAAAATAGGCAGTTCTAAGTGTTTTTAGAGGGGTTTTAAATATTCGCGGATTTTAGCTATTTGCAGGGGGGTTGCGGTATGCATCCCCCACGAATATGGGTGGTTTACTCTATATATAAGAGTAACAGTTGTAGGAGGGTAATGTTAGATGACTTGGGTGTTTTGGGATGATGGTTTGGGGTGTATTTTTGTTTGAAATGATATTAAATTGTTTCAGTATGATAATTTAAGGTATATTTTTGTTTTATTTTTTAAATAAGGCAGCAGACTGTTAAAATAGGCAGTTATAAGCATTTTACTGGTATTTTTAAAAAAGACTTCTCATGCATGTATTTTCTAATTTGCCTAATTCATTCACACATGTTGAGGGCCAACTGCAATAATAACTTAAAAATTTTATTTGACCCATCAACTTGGAATTTTTCCAGTGTTTTGGGAAGCAGACTGATTGATTGATTAACATTCTTTATTTCTGCAGAAATGGAAAATCCACAAAAATGCAAAATCCCCTCTAAAAATGCTTATAACTACTTTTAGCTAAAAAATTTTGCAGTTATAAGCAATTATAACCATTTTTAGAAGTGATGTTGCATTTTCACAGATTCTGCATTTCTGCGGTGAGTTCTGGAACCTATTCCCGGAAAAAGTTCAAATTGTAATAAGGACTAAAAGTTTAGCTTCTTTAACCAGTAATCATATTGCTATAAGGATTGTTAATCAATCAATCAGTTTGCTTTCCGAAACATTGGAAACATTCCAAGTTAATAGTTCAAATAAAATTTTTAAGTTATTATTACAGTTGGCCTTAGAAAATACATGTGTGAGAGGTATTTTTTAAAAATACCAGTAAGTTTCAAACCTGCTGCTTTGCTTGGTGCTTCTTGATTATTCTAAGCACCAATCCAGTTGTTTTCAGCTTTTTTATTGTTTAATTTGGTTCATCTTCAATCAAATATTGTATTAAACATTGTTCAAATAGTAGTATGTAATTTTATTTTCACAAAAAATAACTTTATTTATTAAATATGCTTTTTAGTATTCTTTTTTTTTTTATATAATTTCAGGTCATGACTTCAAAGAAGTTCAGGCAGAGGTGGCCAAAATTTTAAATGGGAAAATACTTGTTGGTCATGGGATTGATAACGATCTAAGAGCTTTGTTTCTGGATCACCCACGCTCAAGAATAAGAGATACAGCAAGGTAATAATATCCTGCTCTTAGTTTTTACATTACTAATTAGATTTTGGAATATTTTTTAAGAAAATTAAAATCAGGGCTTCTTCACCATTTTATTGCCATCTCATTTCTTGTGAAAGGGGAGTCTTAACACCTTCTGTTCTCAGGAAATGCCATGAAAATATCAGGTGATCAGGTAGTACATGAAAATGTTGTGCAGGAGGGTTTATAAGGAGACCTATGTATGAAAATGGAAAGTCGTATCTCTTGGCTGAAAGGAGTATCTTGAAAACTAATTACCCAAAATGAGGTCATTACTTTGTCATTTCTGTTCATTAATTAAATCTTATACTTCAGTGAAAAATATCCATCTTTTTATTGCCATATTGTTTTTCATCACTTTATGGTTTGTGTTATCAATTAAGTCAGAAATAGCTATGAGCATATGTTCATCTAGCTTTTCACCTCCCTCCTCCATCTCTATCTTTGCTTTTCACTCATTGATTACCCTGTAGTTATATTAAATATAATTGCACTATCATGCTTGTTTTCACAGTACTTAACATGTACTATTTGACATACATCACCAGAAGGACTCCACTGGTAAAGTTAACTGGTACTTAGTCCCAGCTTAATCAACTAGTATGATAAGACCAAGTATCTTATGTTCAAAATTAGTTATAAACTTGTTTGACGGAGTGTACTTAACTGCACAAGTGTGCTGAGGCAGTGGTTATGTGATGTAGTAATGGTGGTCTGGAAACTGGTTATTCTAGCATAAAAAAAGGAGATTATATCTGTAGAATGTGAAAGCACCTACTTTTCTTATATATACATGTGCTTTTTTCCTTGATAATGTTAATTATAAAGTTTGTTACTACTGTACTTGCTCTGTTACTCATTAGACAAAACCTCCCCATAAATTTTCCCCAAGCAAAGGTTTTCACCTTTGTTGTAAGAACAAATTCTTTGGGTTAGTTTTGTGCAGTTCTAGGAAGGGACTCTGGTTGCTCAATTACTTTTTATTAATAATACTGGTAGTCAAATAGTAATAGACAGCAGCTTATGGGTCATAATTTTTTCCCTAATTTTTACAAACTATATGTACATACCTATATATGGAAGTTAAAGGATTATTCTCTCGACTATATTTCAGGTATAAGCCATTCAAGAAAATGTTTCAAGGACACACTCCAAAGCTGAAAATGCTGGCTAAGAAAATTTTGGGAGTCGAAATACAGACGGGAGAGCATGATTCTGTAAGTTTTAAACATAGTAGTTAGTGTACTGAAAACAAATGGTCGCAGCAATATTAATAGCTATATTCATGTTATATGTTATACATTCAGCTGTAGATGTCGTTCATGGGTAGTCTACTTTTGAACTGTCATTGTGTTTAGTCTTAAGGTTTAGTGGTCAATACCAGTTAAAAAAGGACAGATTCTTAGATGAAAAGTGCATGTAGATTACTTTGTAACATCAGTAAGAAGGTCTGCACCCAGCTACATGCCCATGGCCTACTTATAGGATTAGTTTAGTCTTCGTTACTGTTTAGTTAGAAAAACCTCAAGTTCAAAGATTAGTGTAAAATCCAGAGGCAGTTTTGAGACATCTTGTCATGCAGGTGAATTGTGCTGTAATCATCAAGGTTGTGATTTTTTTGTACTGTATTGATCATTACAGTTCAGTGTTGAGCTGCTTCTCCACCGTAGTTTTATACAAAATTTTGCTTTATTCACATCTTTCCCTATGGCCCTTACACACCCACCTTAATGAAAGGTTGAGTTTGGGTTGTAAGAGAATAGCTAATAAAGATTTAGAGGGCAATCAGTAGTTGATAAAGAAAGGAAGTGAATCATTATCTTCAGTGACGATGGGTATTTCCAAATTTTGACAATATTCTAGGTGACTTCCAAGTTGGGTTAATAGTATGGCAACTCTTGGGATATATAAGAATGATAAAGCAGATATATTTTCTGTACTACACAGGCACAGCCTTCCTTACTGGTATGCATGCATACCCAAGTAACTTTTTCGAACCTCTGGACACTTAAAAATGTTGTATGACCCATATTTTTTTTCTCAGTATTTTTCAGTGCTTACAGTATCCTCTCTTATATTTATTTGTTGACTCTTATTTTACCTAATTCCTTTTCTTTCATTTATTAATAATATTACCTTGCAAATTTTTAACTTAGTGAACATTATCTTGTATGACTCATTCTTCATTGGTTGATGCCATAAGTTATTTTGTGACCTCGATTGAGCATATTTTCCAGTATGCCTTGTTTCTGGGATGAAGTTTTACTCTGATGAGGGATTGTGAGAGAGATGATGTTACCTCTATTGAATGGGGCTTCTCTTACCACTTAGTGCAAGCCTTTTTTGTTGGTAAATATACAATATGCATAAGGCTATGTAAGGCAGTGGTTTGTATGCAATGCACATTAATTTTGTTAACTGTCATCTGTATTTGTGTTGGTTCCGTTTGTTAAATATTTTTTTTATTGCCCATGTGGGTTAGTGTGCCTCACTGGTGTGCTGTAAGGATTACAAAAGGACCATGGGTGTTAGTGATGTTAGTGCACCTCATGTGGTGCACTGTAGGGACTAAAAAAGGGGGTTTTTGCAAGCTTCCCTTTTCTCCAGTCATTTTTTTATATTTTACCTTCACCTTCAGTCATGCTGTCCAACCTCTTACTATTACTTTTAAGTGTAATTGTAGGGTGTTCGCCAAGTTTCACCTTAGATCCTTTAACTCCAAATCATTTATCTTAATAAATTTATCTTGCTGTCCAATTGCTCAAAATCCCTGTTTTCACTGCATTCATTCAGTTATCTATTTCTTTAGTATTTCTAAAATGATGAAAATATATATACTTTTACTGCATTTTTATTAAGGTTTATTAACCAACTTCGTGAACCCTGTATAAGAACAGAGATGAACATTCTTAACACAAGTTTGGCTGGAAAGGAAGTGTTAGCTGTTGTTGGTGCAGTGTAGTCTAGCATTAAAGAGAGAATTGTATTTACAACTGATGTACCAAAGGTTTACTTTAAAATTCCCTAATACAATTTTTGTAACGCTTAACAATATCATCTTACAATAGAATACTGGTGTCAGTTAGTTAAAATCTTACTTCATTTTGAATATGAACTCAATGTTATGGGAGTCAAGCATATCCAGAAAGAAGTTTTAGCCATAGCATTACAGTTTTCCTCACACTTAGAAAATTGCACATTTGATGCTGGCGTTTTTCTCAGTGATTTTTTTAATCGAAAAATTTTCATTGGCCAGTTGAGATCTACTAGGGATCACATGACTGTTTTAGTTGAGTATTTTTACCAGTAGATAAATGGAGAATTCCAAGTCTGTGCCAGGATCCCTTGGTGGAATTTGCAGGTGACGGAGTGTCTTAAAGCCAAGTCCAAAGAAAAACTAAAGCCATATGAAGGGTAGTACTGGTCATAAGTGTTTACACATACAAAGTATGCTTCTCACTGGTTTTTATATTATCATTTTAGTCCTGCTGGATGTTTGTAGTCATACTATATAGGCTATCCTTGGCAATTGTCCATCACTTTCTAACCATCAGCTCCAACTCTTCCAAGGCCTCAAACATCACTGGACTTTTCCCATATGCCCTATAGTCCATCAGGTGCAATGTGAGGAAAGGGTGCTTGTCCTGGGAAAAGGGAGTCCATAACCAAATAAAATAACATCCACTACCCACAGGTGGAATAGATGTGTACGGGCAAATGATCCCATTTTATCTTCCCCCATGAGCTGGGGATTTGGTTGAAGACTGACATCCTTTTCTGGGCTAGAAGTTCAAGTGCTGTCTCCTGGATGAATGCCAGGAAGGTGTGGTGTATTTTCTTCTAAAAGGGGTAAGAGGTATTCCGGGCTGCCTTAGTATGTTCACTGAGGAGGAGGAAGACGGGTAACTTCCTGGGAGGTGTAGACAGAAGTCTTAGCATTTAGAGGAGAGGTTGGTCATTGCAGTCCTAGTCATGTTTATTGTAAGTTTGTCATTCCTTGAACAACCCCTCGGAGAATAAATCTGGGTCAAGAAGGTCAGAGACCCTAAGGTCCTTCAGGTCAGAAGATAGCTGGTGAGAAAGATCCTTTGTAGTTACATCTTTCTTCCTAACAAAATTGGACAGGATGTAGATGATCATCCTGATGAGCAGAATTGATGCTCTCTCCAGTGAATGTATAATACCCTTGTTTATATGCTCTCTCCAGTGAATGTATAATACCCTTGTTTATAATACTTGTAGCCAAAGACTTTTACTTCCACACCCAAAAGATACTTGACAATTCCTAAGACCCACTCTTGTCAGTGAAAGTGCTCTTTCTGTAGCAGCACTAGATGGGATAATGTTGTTATGACCAGTACAACAGTTGTATAGACAGTGCAGAAAGAACAGCAGCTTTTTGAAAGAGGTGGTGAAAGAGTAGGTGCAGCGAGTATAGTAGGCACTGCTGGTACAAGGAGTGTTAAAAATTCAAACAGCAGTTACAGCGGTAGTAGGAAAAGTAACCATCAGCATAGCAGGCATGAGAGCAGTAGTGGCCAATGTTGGAGTAGTCAGTATCATAGGTAAAGCAGTAGCAGCTGTAGGACACCCAGAAGAAACAAAATGCATACAACTATGACAACAGCAATAACCTGGCAAAGATTACTAGACATCAAAGCAAAGCAAACCGGACATCATGCTTGCACACATCTCATGTACATAAACATAAAGCAGTGAGGGGGGATAGTTACTGCCAACTGATGAGTCGTAGGTGCACATGGATGAGCAATTGCTCTTAGCTACTCTGCTTCATCTGTACAAGATGAGAATACACTTCTGGGGATATCATGGACCATTATGAGGGCTACATTTACGGGGATATCATGGACTACAATGAGGGCTTCAAGTGATGGATGGTTTGTTTTGAAAAAATATGTATTCACAGTTCATGTAAAAGTATTTTCATTAACAGTCTTTTCATTTTTATATTTTTAGGTACAAGATGCCCAAGCAGTGATGCGAATTTACACCATACATAAAAAGGAATGGGATAAGATGAAGAAAAAGGTTTATCAGAAACCAGGCAAGAAAACAGATAACTCATCACAGTAAATAGGTCTTCCATACTTACTCTATTTTTATCATGTTTTTTAGACAACTAGTTTCCAGGATTGTGGACAATTTATTAGAAGAATAAAGCCATCATTTATAGTTACTTCATTCACAAGTCTTCACACATTCTAGATATTCCATGTCTTCAAATAACAAATAACTAATGTGTATCCAGTCATGGGTACCCTCAGACCCCTGGTTCCATATAGATGCAAGGCCTGTGCTTGTCATCATGATTTTAGCTTGGATTTTTCCTTTCTTTCTATGCTAGTTTTGCAATGCATTTTCTATTCCTTTCATGTACAGAAAGATCTGAACCGACATCAAATGAATTTCGTGTAATAAGCAATTTCAACACAATTGTAGTGCACCTTTTTAATTGCATAAAGTTTTCACCTGTGACAGAAACCACAGCTGCCTTATAAGCACATCTCATATCAGGGATGGTCTAATGTGTAATGTCCTTTAGACAAAGTAGAGCCTCAAAGGACAGTGATAGCTGCTACCTGTTGCTACAAAAAATGCAAAAAGATCTATCTCGTGTTGCTTGTACAAGGAGGCATGGCTAGACATTTTTGTTTGTTGCATTTCTTAGGCTTGGTGACCAATAAACACTAACTTTCTCTCAAATGATCAGTAACTCATTTGGCTTGTGAAGTGTCTTTCAGCCACATATTCACCTGCTAGGAATTCCTCATTTGTCAGATTTCGTGTCCCTACAGATATGAGATTCAACCTAAGACAACCTTGATTCTCAGCCATCAGATGCTTTGGGATCCACTATTTGTTTCTTTATATGCCACAAGCGTTAGAAGAGAACAGTTAATTACTGCCACTGTCACAGTTTGAATTCCTTACACTATCTTCCCTTTCTTACATGAAGAAATCCAGTGCCTTAACTGTTGGTGGCTACACTTGCTTCAGTGTAGCAACTTCCAAGGGTATGCAATACACCCAGGTCTTGGCATACATGATTCCTCTGTTTATGCATCCTTTCTATGATTTCATGTTTATCAGCCTTCAAGTTTGAAAATGTCAGGTTTCAGCACTATCCATTTACTAAGTCATCTTTATTACCAACCTACAATTCCAAATTATTACTTGACGAAATGCACAGGACCTTAGCCTCTACAGCTACAACTGCATCTGTAAGAGCATAGGGTTCTTTGTACCCCGACCCCACTCACTCCTGTAGCCATGCCTAACCTATATGAGAAGCAAGGCTGTGACCTATATGGAGCTAGAGATGAGCCCTGCTGCCCACCAGTAGTTGATGATCTTCCCTTTATTAGTGTTTAGATTCAAAACGACACAAACAGGGCAAGTATGCAGTGATGGGTTTTCATTAGTGATGGGTTTCTAAATGAAAAATTTATGTCAATTTCATAAAATTATCTTTTTTGTAAATGGCTTGAATATTGATTAAATTTGTAGCAAACAACTTCAGTGTCGAGTACTTTGTTTTACTGGAATATTAAAGCAGTTGAATAAAATCACTTTAATTTAGTGGCCTCTGATACTGCACATGAATCAAATGTTTTAATTGTCAAATTTTTAACATTTTATATAGTTTCATTTTAGTGCTCCTGTGAATAACCATTGTATTGTACTGAATCATGATGTGTATTCTCCCAAGGCCTACGGTTATATTGCACTATATTTAATCATGACATCCATTCTACCAAGGCTGAGCTGTAGGTATAAGAATGTGGAATCCTTTAGTATAGAGATGATAAAATTTAAATATAAAATGACTCTCCTTACACAGAAGGCAAAAATTTGGCATGAAGTCCAGCGCATGCCAAGCATAAAAGATTTCTAGAATAACTTTATACATGCTCATGCCTTGGAATATGCCAGTAACTATAACTATATGGCTTAGAGACAGATACTAGGAAATCATGTGGAATTGGATATGTTTATATAGCAGATAGGTTATACCAAAATAAGTATTTGTCACAGATGTAGCATCGTCCCACTGGCAGCCACAGGTGATGTGACTCAGGGTCTGAAGCATGGTCCTTTGCTTTTCATTATCTACATAAATGACCTGGCCTTTGGGCCGACTATCAAAAAAATGTTTTTGCAAAAAAATAAAATAAAAATCCACTGATCATAATTGGCAGCTCCAAGTTACACCACCTTCATAAATCTTGAGAGAAGAAAGGTCCTATGTTGTTAATAGCACAAAAAAAAAAATAGAAATTTAAAGGAAATCTCAAAAGAAAAAAAGCAGGGTACTTTACAACATCACTTATGACAAAAAAGATAACCACATGATGACACAAGTACAGGCAGTCCCTGGTTTATGGCGTGGGTTCTGTTTCCGACGGCACGCCGTAAACTGGAACATCATAATTATATTGAGAATAATTGGCACTTACTGCGCCATAAAACCGGGTAACTGCGCTGTAAGACTACTTAGAACGCCGAAATATTTGGTTAATGGTGCTGTGAGCCAAGTACCTTTAAGTTGGCACTCCATAGCCCGGGGACTGCCAGTAGATGTACAGGGTGGCACCAACTTAAAGCATTCCAATCTTATGGCGCTTTTTCAAATACATATATCAACAATTGGTATTTAGTTACGGCACTTACAAGATTAGTTATCTAGTTAAGGCGCCATAATTATTTATTAATAAGCACCAACTTACACCAGAAATCAACTTATGGCGCCCCACTGGAACTGAACCCACACCGAAGTCTAGGACTGCCAGTAATTTACAGTGCCCCACTGGAACAGAAACCACACAGAAGTCTGGGACTGCCAGTAATTACTATTATTCAGTACAGGCAGTCTCCAACTTACGGCTGGGGTTCCCTTCCTGTGGTGTGCCATAAGTCAATTTCTGCAATAAGTCGGTGCTTATTAATAAATAGGCACCATAACTAGATACCTATTCTTGATAAACTCATTTGAAAAAGTGCTGTAAGATCAGAACACCATCAGTTGGTGCTGCCATAACTTGTGGGTGCCCTGTAGTTCAACCAGACACTGATCTAATGCTGTACATTGAAATAAAAAAAAAAATATACAAAGTCTAAAAACACAAGAAATTTCACAATACAAAAATAACAGACAAGGAAACTCATGAAAATGGTGCATGTGCATCAACCATATCAAGGTTTTGGACAGTTCTAAAAAATTCATGTGAAAGTTTAAAAAACTATTAAGGTAAGTTAATCCCAAGAATAATGATGACGATTACAAAAAACAATTTCTAGAGAAAAACAAAACTATAACTAAAACAACAGAAAGTAGTGTAAACCATAAAAATCTCACTAGTGGAAAAAGTTGACTGTCTTGGCAGTTTCCATTCTGGTCAGTCTCTGGTTTGTATCAACATTTGTGCTAACTACTTATAGGTGGCTTCTCATCCCAAAAATACTGCTCTCTCCTATACTCTGACCAGCACTGACACCCATGGTATCAGCTGTCAATGGGGCCAGTCAAACACTGCATCATCCAAAACCATGCGATGAATAGTAGCCACTTATTCCTGGTGACATAAGTTTATTGATGCCCCTGCCAATTCTTTTTAATAAAAAATGTTACACTACTAATACTGTACAATGAGAAAAAGTGAAGAAAATACAAGTTCCCATAGAGGGGTAGTGTCAGTGCACTGTAGGCATTACTAAAGGTTGTGTCCTTCAATTTTTCTGTTCAACCACTCGCCCCATCTCTTTTCAGTGTGAAGCACTGAATGGTTGACACTGCCACAGTGCTTAGCTTCATAACCAAACTTCAATAAATCAAATCATACAAGCCATCTTACAGTTTATTTATAAGAAATCATTTATCATAACACGGATTCACAAAATCATATATTTAAACAATAATAATGACAAACTGATATGAGGTATACATAATTCAGTATAAAATGGAATAACAAGGACTTAATCCTATAGGAAAGTTTAAGATTATTTCTGATACACTTGTCATAGTAGATCAGTACATTACCCAAATTAACTTCAAGAACAAAGTGAGATTTGTTACAAAAAGTACCTACATAAAAAAAAAAGGGTAAAATTACCCAATTTCCCTGTATTAACAAAACTGAGATTTGGTACAAAATGTCCCTGGATTAAAAAAAGGTCAAATTACAAAGTTTTCCTATATTAAAGAAAAAAAAGTCCCTAAAAAACTCTGATTATGATTCCTACTGTATATTAAGAAAAAGTAATGTCCTTAACAAACTACACATATGCCCCCTATTAAGAGAAAGTATTGTCCTTAAAAAGGTAATAATGTCCATAACAAAGTACGTATATACTTCCTGTATCAAGAAGTAAGGTAAATAAAAAAAGGTAATGTCCGTAACAAACTACATATGTGCTTCCTGTAAAAAAGGTAATGTCCGTAACAAACTACGTATGTGCTTCCTGTATTTAGAAAATGTAATGTCCACAACGAACTATGTACACGTTTCCTGTATTAAGAAAAGGTAATGCCCATGACAAAATACATAATGCATATGCTTCCACTGATTAAAAAAAATGAAAAAATGCTTTTGCAACTTACTTCACTTTACTACTAAACTAACTTGATTTTAGTTGTTTATACATTCATCTCGCACAAGAAAAACACAGTCCATTGGCCTCTACACAATGAAAATTAACAAATAAGATGAATGGATTAGAAACCACCAACATGGCTAAAATTACTAATATAAAAAAATACAAGGTTTATGGTTCTATTTTTCTAGGAACAGACCAAAGCCTTTTTTGTAGAAAGTTTTCAGCATGCATGTGTCAACCAGCCATGAACTTGGAAACAAGGGTATGCCGTGGTGGCGGTGAGGGGTGAGTGGGGGATAACCCCTACCCACACTATTTGGTCATTTTTTCCCTCAACCACAGGAAAAAGCAGGGTGGTGTAGGTGGGTTCTTCATAAAAGGGTTTGGTTGTATACCTGGGAAATATACAAATTGCCTTAATATTTTTTTTTTCCCAAGGGGTTACAAACAATTGCCTTTTATGCAGACTTACCCTTGAGGAAGTAGGTAGTCCCCGCAATTGGCCGGAGTGTGATCCTACCTGGAAATATCATGCTCCTGGTTACATATGCAATCGGATGACATAACTCAACCTTCTAACTGAATAGTGAAAAGGTTGATCAGAGAAGCAGAACTCTGGACTAGAATGGCCTCTTCATGCATGAACAAACGGTACATTGAGGAAGGCGTTCAAAGAACCATGACATCTCCTGTAGGAAATTTCACATCTGTTGGAAGCTTGTCAGTGGCTATTACCATGCAATGAGTTTAGAAATAAAGTTCTAACATACCACTTTTCCCCCGTTACAGAAAAGGGGAGAAGGAAAATATGTTCTAGGATTAAACTACATTAGAACTCTTTGCTTGTTATGTAAACACCTGCATCTCATCCGTCCTGGTGTGTACTTCAGCCCATATTTTGCTTTTGTAAGCACAAAAGGAAAGGAGTAGTCTGATCACTCACCATCCATACTCCTAGACTATGCCAAACTTGGGTACTTTGAAAAGACACTTCTCTGAAAAGAGCTCAGGTGACTACACTACTTAAGCAGACACCACAAGTCATACAGGGAAGGTAACCAAGGACTCGTAGGGGAAACTCTTAGAGGTGGTAAAGGACTGGAAGCATGCAGATAGAAAGATCTTCAAGGATCCAGCAACATCCTCGGTAGGGTATACACCACAGATGATACTGGTGAACATCTACTGCCCTTCTTCCTACATTTCCCAAACTTGACTCACTTAGGAAAGGAAAAGACCCACCAGCATATTCTTCAAAAGGAGGAGAATTAATGCACGGGTTTTACCCCACAAAATGAACAATGCTTATTTGGGTCTATCAAAGTGGGAGACATGAAGCAACCACATGGTTGATCAAGTTTCCCACACCATTGTTGCTTGTTTCATCTCCACTAAGAAAAACAAGGCAACAAAGATGTTAGAGACAAAATAAAATCAACAAAAATGTAAATACAAGACTGTAATGAGCTACTCGTCCAAGTCCAAAGGTCACACAAGACAGAAGAGTGGTAAGTCTGCTCTACTGGTAGTGATACACAATAAGACCGGAGAGTAGAGTAGAGAGGGATATTCCCCAACTTCCCGCCCCCATCTATAACATGGCATGCCCTTGTTCCAACGTTCACAGCCAGTTCATGCATGAGAGCAGAAGACCCTCCAAGCAGAAGGCAATGGTTTGTGTCCTTGCAGGAACAAATACAATTTTCAGTGTATATAAGGGTGAAAAGATTGGACTATGCATAAGATGTGTATTATTTTCAAGGGGTATGTATGTGAGAATGGCAGATATCATGTAAACAGATAAACTGGTCTATTACACCAGAAAGTGCCAAGTCTTGTTAGCATGAATGGTCAAGGCATGCCTGATTTAAAGGCAAGGTAGAGGGCAGGTCAGCAGTGTAGGGGAACCATTTAATAAGGATGAAAACGGAATGACATGCAGACACTTTTAACATGGGTGAGAAAGGGATGAAATGCAAACAACTCTGATCTTCTACCTTCAGAGGTCACAAGTGTTGTCAATCACAGGTAAATGACAAAAGGAGAAATTCCCCACTTCTAACAACATAGAGTACTAGCCTGGTTGAAGAATACATCTGATAGAAAGGGTAAATTTCAAACAGCAGAAAAAATATTGTACATCTTCAGCACATCTCATATCATCATCACAGCTCATAAAGTTGTCTCCACCACCAGTGTCACAGCAGTATCATCTACCAATAGTTTTGAGAACTGAACATCTACAACTGAACAGTAGATGCAGTCCCACCTCTAGCCTTCCATTTGTGTATGCCATGAATTTTGCATCTCTTACTGACACTGATTTACAGTTAACAAGTTTTTAGACACGAGGAAAAATGTTAGAGAATACAAAAGTAGCACAATAGAGGTCACTGGGAATACAAGCGAAATGACATACACAAAGACCTGGACTAGAGTAAAAGCACAAGACACAGGAAGGAATTCAACAATAAATACTTTAATGGTGATGATGCACATTTTAAAATGCTGATAAGACTAACAACAAAATGGAAATAAAATATTCGCATCACAGTTTTGCTTTGTAGGTCTGGTTAAACTTCTTTTATAACAATATTAACATATCAAATAGTGCTGGATGCTGCTTGGGAATTAGCTGGGGCATTTTACTGCTGTTTGGCAATAGCTGGAGCATATCACTGTTTCTGAATATCATCAAAAGTATGTCGAGCACTGCATAACAAAATCACTACTAAAAGCATTTAGTTAATTTAAAACGAAATAAAACAAGAAAAGTCATTGGTATAAAGTTGAAAAGTACATTAAATTTCTTTTAATCAAGACTCCCTGATAAACTGCAATGTTCCAGCTACAGTATGAAAATTTCTTGTTGAAAGGATATTCTTATGAAATACTTCCGCTGCAAGTTTTGGCTATGGTTATTTCAATTTAAGTTTCTTCAAAAAAAATATAGAGGAAATATATTAAAGGTCTCACTATTAACCAATTTCAAAATCATAAGACTTTTGAAACAAAATTCTTAAGTTTCCCTATAAAGAGTCCTCAAATATAATGAACATACAAACATGCATACTGTAACTTAACCATAATGAAAGTAGCATGACAAATCGAATGATGAAATATCAATTTTCAGTAGGAAAGAATTATTGTTAATAAATAGTTTAACCACACCACAGAACTAATTATTTTTCCTCTCATACAACTGGCCGGAAGGATCTGTCTTTATTAGTGATCATGTTTGGGTTATATTTATTAAATTACAGTTTCTTAAAAATACAAATTAACTGAATTTGAAGAAAACCTTCCTACTAAAACATTGTGAATATCTTAGGAAGACTTAATGGTAATACATCTAATTCAGTTAACAAAACTCAACTAGTCAAGTTGGGACATATATGCTTCTCTAATATATTAAAAGCAGTTATCAAATTTAAAGCTACCAAATGAATGGTTAGCTAAACATTCCCAACTGATTATAGACTAAGTAATCAATATGTGGTACTCTTAGACGACTATATCACATCACATAAAACTGGGTTGTAGTACATTTCTACTATAAAAGAAATATATGAACAATACTGAACGATCTACTATGATCCAAAAGACTTACTCAGTATCAGAAGAGTTTAACATTAAAATACAAAAATAAACCTAACATTTCAAGGATGTATATGAGTAGAGAAGGCAGGAAAGGAAAATATAATAGTCATGTTGACAATCAAGAGGTCATTCCATAAGTTTCATAAACCTTTTTCAAAGGAACTACCTAGTTCAAATCAATGCAATGAGGAAATGTTTTAGGTTAATTATACTAAAGAAATACATCTCCATGACTACTTTAACAAGTTCTGCCTAATTATATCTGTACCAAGTTGAACTATACAGTTATATCAGTTTTACTAGGTGGATATATTTCAAGTACCTACAACGAAACTACAGTAACCGATAGAAAACAAATACAGACCAGGAAGATTTCAAAAAGCACCATAATTGTGCCTGTGCCAACATGAACAAACATTTTCAGTACATGTGAAAACCTGCCTTCTCTGATCATAGTTGAATACCTTGAGAAAGATTGTATAAAACAATGAAAAACCTAAAGTACATCAAATTCAGTAATATATCACCTTACAGATTCTCCCCGTACAGGGGTATTAGCTACAGTGCGTCATGCAAGGCACACTGTGGGCAGTACAAGTTTCTTTGCATCAGGTCTTATAAATGTGACTCAGTAGCCTAAACTACAAATGTGTACACTGTCTTACACTACAACGTAATGCCAAATTTGAAATCATGAACCAACACAATTTAAACAAGATATTTTACTAAATCCACTATCAAAAACATACTTCTGTTACTACACCTATCAAATAAAGCTTTCACAAACTCTATCCAAATATACAGTACAGTACTGTATTTGATTACCTAACAACATAACAGCAATCAATATACTACTTCCTAAATATAGGACTGATTGTTCTTTGTACAAAACTCATAGCAATTCATTCATGCTGTAATGTATAAATCCTATTTTTTAACTGATCAACTGCTTCTTGAGATAACTATTACATATCAGTGGTAATAAAAAATTTGCATTTATAAAAACTACACAAGTTTTCTTTCACTGGGTGACTGAGCAAATGTGGTTTTTGAGTAATTTAGTACATAGTATAGTGCCATACTTGACATGTTAGCAAGATAATTTCGATAAAAATAAGAATGAATCCATTATGGTAAAAATGTGAATGAATCATTTACTAACATACTGCAGTAAAAATTTGTCAGATGGTTAACTATAATACCACACTAAACTTGTGCACATTTTCCTTGTATTTCCTGCAAAACTAATATGTTGGTCGTTGTGTTAAAAATGTTACTTTCAATAATGCATTCCTCAACTGTATATAGCATTACATACAGAAAATAAAATGTTCAGTGTCACAAGTAAGTAACACAAGAGGTAAGCGTCTCTTGTTACTCAATGCTCAACACTCCATTCTCCATTCTGGGGCTTCTGCTAGCTCTCGGGCACTTATTTCTTCGACAGATCCTTCACCCACTACAGGACCTATGAAAATAAGATTCATTAGTAATGAGCCTGAATGACTCAAAACAGCCTGCATATATCTTAAAAAAATGGTATCTTGCAAATCTTAATACATAGTTAAAGTACATGTTATCCAGTCAAGCAAGCAATGTTTTCTAAGCTTTCAATGAAAAATCAAGTACAACTGATCTTATTGAAATCCTGATTTCACCACTTTCAAGATATTCCAATGGCATTGGACACATTGTAAGCGTATGTAAAAAAATAATAGCAATATCAATGTGAAATTAATATCATACTAGTTATGAGCTGGCATCTTCATAGTAAGAATGCATTGTATTCACCCACTGTTGAATTCCATTAACGATGCTAGAACAAACTTGTAGCCATTTAATTACCAGCTTGATAAAATATGAAACTAGATACCTACATTAATACTACTTCTCAAAACCTATTTTCTTCTACGTATTCCACATCTGTTGTCAAAAACCTTTTTCCTCACTGTCTGCTTATTCATTCTTTGTTATAAAGCTTCTTTCCTTATCTACTCATCACTTCTTAATCAGCATATCAATTGTTTCATTTTAAAACAAAAAAACATTAACCATAAATGCACGACATATCTCAAAACATGGAAACTTCTGGAATGAGTCAAAAGATCCTACAGTTTTGCTTAGGAAATAGTGAGCAGAGTATTTAAGATCTGTGGTCTAAAAGAATTTTATTCCTTTACAATTTACCATACAAAAATTGAAATACAGGCAGTCCCGGTTTACAGCGGTTCCGCCTTACGTTCAAGCTTTTCAAATATATTCATCAGAAATTAAGATCGGAAGAAATGGTGGCAGAATAATCATAATTTGAAGGTTTTTTGAAGTAAAACTCAATAATAATGCAGTTTACATCGTTTTCAATCAGAGCATTTAAGGTTTTCTTATGATTTTTGACGATTTTCGACGATGTTCCGGCTTCACGACGATTTTACACGGAAAACAAACCGGGGATACCAATAAACTAATGGTCATCAGAAGAGAAATTTAACACAATTCCTCACAGCATAAACAAATTTACCATGTCTGTATTACTTAAATTTTAAAAAAATTCTCTTCATGGATAAGTAGAGATTTATGTTCATGGATAACGTTAATTAATGATTTTGAATTTTTTGTGTTTGAAAGTACCAGAAGTCACAAGTAAGCCTTTTGATGACCCCAGAACAAGTATCATAATGTAAATAGTAACTACAAAGCAGTAAGCATCAAAGAAAATTATTACACTCCACAGTTGCTGTCAGCGAGAAACAGGACTGAAGGGACAGGCACAATTTGGACTGGATCACTTGATCCACAAAATCCAACTGTTTTTGTATTAAATTTCTACTGTGGCCTTCATCTTTGTATTAACTGAAGATTTTGTAGAAGTGTTTATATTACATAATTTCATCAAGTTTCATACTAGTCCTACTAAATTTAGGCATAAACGGGTTCCAATTACAGTACTATCTAGCATAGAAGACCTTCCTCTTGGGTTGGGATAGGGCTATGAAGAATGCACCACTCAGCTTTTACAATTCACAGTAAACTTTTGAGACTTATTTCGGGGGAAAAAAGTGAGTGTCTCTGAAGATTTAGTATAATAAGTGTGTTTATATTACATAATTTCAGCAATTTTTCTCATTAAGTTCTACTAAATTAGGCATAGACAGGGGTTCTGATTACTATCTAGCAAAGATAACCTCCGGAGTTAGGATAGCACTATGAAAAATGCACCTTCAACCTCTAAGATTCACAGTAAACTTTGGAGACTTAATTTAGAAGGAAAAAATAGTGCCTTTAATGGCATGAAATATGGTATATATTGTCTTGCTATTGACGTTTTTACACCCCAATGACACTCATAATAATAAAGGGGAAAAGAATTATGAGCACTAGTTAAAATGAAAAAGATATACTTACGGAGATTTAACATGTCAAAGCGTCTAAGGATGTCGTCATAATCTTGTGTTTCTTCAGTCATTGGAGCCCCACAGTACCCTTTCCTCTCTCGCACAAAGGTCAATAACTTATTCCAGTGTCTGAAATTGCATAATTAAGCTACCTATACAAGTCACAGACATTAATTTTAATAAATAAATAAATAAATAAATAAATAAATAAATAAATAAATAAATAAATATATATATATATATATATATATATATATATATATATATATATATATATATATATATATATATACATATATAATTTTTTTCTCCATACAAGTTTTTTGGGTGCCATATGTTACATGCATAATAAAAACAGCATTCTTGTAATATAAGCTGGAGGATTTGTTGCTACATAAAATCCACATGGTAATACCCATGCATAGTCCAAACTTACAGCATGAAGTGTGCATTATATACAAAAATTAATTATATTTTACATTATCTGTACGTTTTGCCAATGTTTCTGAGAAGTTCTGTTATCTAGTAGCCCAAAAGTGTCTCCACATAGCAAACTGATCCACATGAATTCTCTCCATACAGTAGTATGGATTACAACTTTTCACAAAACAAACCAAGAGTGTCCTTTGCCACATATAATTACACTTTGTACTGTGTCCAGCATATCCCATGTTTGCCAGCCTTTGTCTATCAAACAAATTGTAGCCTACTGTGTAGGCACCAATCAGAATTACAGGTAAGTATGGAATTTCAGATCACTTTTTGTGTAATTGTATGTAAAGAGGCAAGACTGAAAGGAGGGATGGGTGTGGCTTTATCTGCCAATAATGGGTTATTATGATCATATTTTTAAAAGGGATGGGTGTGACTTTATTTACCAATAATGGGTTATCAGGTGTGTACAAAAAATGATTTTCTGTAAATACTACATTAGTCACACATAGCCAGTATAACCATTTGTGTGTCACTGGTGTAACCAAACAATTGAAGGAGTAGAGGGCTGGAGATGAAAAAGATCTAAAGCAAATTCCACATGTGAATGTGCTGGTATTCAAAGCCTTGCCAAGTATCCAGCAAGTAGTGACTATGAGTATGAGATATAGCACTCACCAGCAAGATGAGGTACAAAGGTTACTTTGAAAGTCACTCCCCATAAAAATCAAGAGAAATGATAAATAACACTAAGGTAAGTGCAACCAAATGTTTATGAGTTACATTACCAAAGTAAAATCTAGTGATGATAAAAAGTGCTCACCAAATTTTGTTTCTTTCTGAAGTGGTGTGAAGAAAAGGCTCAAAGAAAGGGGTTCGCAGGTTTGTCACAAATAACTTGAATGCCCTGATGGGACTAAGATCCCCACAAGGAGAGGAAATAACAGGAAAAGCAGGGATAGCAAGAAGCAACTGTTAAGTGAGGAGCACTATAAAGATTTAGGAAACAAACCCAGGGCTGAAGGATTGCACAAAAGGTAACCAGCTCTTCAAATGGATCACATTTGCAGCATGAAGCTGACATGCTTCTATAAGGTCCAAGGTCACTGGGAAGCAAATTAGTTTTCATGGTCAAAATAACTAAGAAAGGTTTACACTTACAGGCAGCATGAACCAGGCTCTTAAACACCAACATCAAATCCCACCTAAGGGGCAAACATCATGAGGGCTCTTGAAAGATTTACCAAACTGTTTAATGACGTCTAAGACATCCCAGTAAACGATGAAGTTCAGACCACAAGTAATGATGACACAAGTAAGAGCTGCTTTGTATCCTTTACCACAGATAAAGATAGTTTCTTCTGCATTCAGATGGATAAAGAGGTTTGCAAATACTGGAATACACTTGAATGCAGGAAATTTCTTCTCACTCTCTCTCTCTCACACCTTTACTAGATAAGCTCCATGTGTTAAGATGTAGTAATTCCAGTCAGTTGTGGGATTTGTGAAAGTGTGGCTCTTTTCAGACATTTTTTTTCCACAGCATAAGAACCTTAGGCTTGTCAATGACCACATCCAGAGGGCCCATAAACCACTCTTCCTGGGGCCAGATTAGAGTAATTAAGATCATCCTGATGTATGATGACATTTACAACTTCACTAGGGCCTGTCTGAGCAGGCCCATGGGGGAAAGGCATGTACACTCAGATTGTCCAGCAAGAGCTTTAAAGCATACATCTTCAGACTGCTGAATCCATCTGGGGGACAATACATAAGCAATTTTTTGCTCATGGATATTGTGAACAGATCAAGAAGAGATGTCCTCTCTACCATACAAACAGCCCTGGAAAACTCTTTGCTCATTAACTACTCCGAAGGAAGACCTTGAAACTTCCTGTTGATGTCCTCATAATTTGTTAGATGTGAAGTTGGAATAGTAGGGTGAACAGAGACTAATGCAGGCAAGAGAAAGCAGTGCATTACCTCTGAAAACACTGACAATGTTTTTTGTGTCTAATTTCATAGGCCTTGAAAATATATGTTAATGCTTTGGATAACTACACTAATCCTTATGAGAAGAATCATCCAGTAACATCATTCTTACAAAAATCAAAAAACAAATAAGGTCACCAATCAGTCAACTCAAATACTAAATAATACCTAACAATGACCATGGTGAGCACAGTGCAAGATGTCTAGTCAGCAGTGTTTGAAGAATAAGTAATGTTTCTGGTCAAATGACAGGGGAAGCCCTACCCCTTACACATTTGTTTTCAATTGCTTGCTTCAATTACTACACCAGCTTTTGCTAAAGATATTCACGTATAAGATGGAGGTTTATATTCTCATTGGAACAAAGGGAACAAAATTAATACCATTACAGCCAAGAATCCACATCCCCTCTTGCATACACTAAGCAATAATCACATTGCTCTTCATTTACTCACAGATCACAGTTTACAGTTGGCCATCTTCTGTATATTGTTAAAAATTGGGAACAAAAATCTACTGTTTTGCAGAAAATATCAACTAATCAGAGGTAAATGAGATAAAAATAAAGCACAATCTTCAATTAATGTTTGACTGATTACAATAAATCTAATGTTTTGTAGAAAATATAAACTAATCAAAAGTAAATGACATAAAAAATACAGTAAAGCACATTCTTCAATTCATGTTAACTACTTTTCAACACTGAACCCTGAACACTTTCCCTAAAACAAACAGTAAAATCTCAGGACTTACTTGTCCAACTGGAGTATTTGTGGACATCCAATTACTATCAATAAAGCCTTAGCACGAGTAACTGCAACATTGAATCTCTGTAAAGTAAACAGAACTCCTATATATATCTTATGAATCTCTGTAAAGTAAACAAAACTCCTATATATATATCTTGCTAAATCCTTACCAACAGCAAAACAATTTTTTAAAAAGCAACTTTGAACAGCATGCTTAGTTTTACACAGAAGTACTGAGTACAGGCATAAAGTCTCCTGAATGTGACTTATATGCTAATATTTAAAATAGATATTTAAATACTACTTGAGTACAAGAATACATTCACGTATGTTTATTAATATAAAAAATATAGAAATTTACTCATAAAAAAGCTATTAAGAACAAATATAACCTAGCTTAAAAAATGTTTCTAAGATGGTGGCTGTAGTTTGTCATAAGAGCATTACTGCTTATATTACATCAAGATTCCAAACCCCTGTCAGCTAAAATATGATGTCAATGCCATGATATTCTGGCAAGAGAGAAAACAAGTTTATTTAAAATCAAATTTACCAATATTCTGGCAAGAGAGAAAACAAGTGTATTTAAAATCAAATTTACCAAAAACTCAAAAGTTTCTAAACATAGCAAGACTTAACTGATTAACTCCTGTCTTAAATATTCCAGACATAAAAATAAAGACAAACTTGTTCAAACCAAACTATATTAACATAAGGGGAAATTCTACGACTGATCAACATTGCATATTTTTATTCTGCAAATACTGCATTTCAATTATTACAGCAAACCTCATTTTTGCAAGACAGAAGACACCACTAAACTGCTTCATTTCACACGTGAGGTTTTCTTGCCATAATGCTCTCAGTTTAGTCATGGACATGAATACAGAAGTTCCCTTCACTACACTTCAATACATTATTAGATTCACGTCACAGACTTGCTTAAATTTGTTACTAGGTGCATTGTGCCTACAAGTCACTTGTCTGATATTTTGTACAAGTTATTACTATAATTTTCTTTGGCATTGACAAGGAAAAATTAGGAAATTTTGGAAAGTTGTAAACTGAGATTATTAAATTTTATGGTATCAAATGGCTGGAATAAAATAAGACAGGTCTCAAAGATTAACTTGGTTTGGACATATGAAGAGAAGCAATGAGGAACAAAAAGGTACAGGTTGAATCAAGAAGAATGCCTGCGACTAGTCACAGTGAACATGGATATGGTCATTAGGAACTAATCACAGTCCTGGAAACACTCATCACTAACTTGGGTTATGAAACCATTTAGCAAGGAACTAGGTACAGGATTCTAGCCAAGGAGCCATTCAGCTTGACTGGACAAGACATTATTTTCAGAACTAATACATGGACTGGAATCCATTCACTGGAGGACTATGAGAAAGGGGAAAACTGCCAACATTCAGGTCACAACTATATTGATCACTCTTTACAGTGTAGAAAGGCACCAACCACTATTGGGAATAAACAATGACAGCACTAATTACTCTTGGGATTATACATATGCAGTCCACAGCCCTTAAACATTAACTAGAAATTTCCCTCTACTTATACCTTCTCTGGGACAAAAACATAAAAATACAAGTAAATAAGTCTTTCAAAGGCACCGAGAAACGAAAATGACTCTCATGGAACGGAGCTGAAGAGGTCCTAGAAAAAATTTTCATGCTGTTTCTTCAAGAACAAAACACACTACTAAAATCTTACCTTGTTGATTTTACAGTCAACGGGATTAAGGAACATTTTCTTTGCAGACGAATACCCAGAGAATAATGTCACAATTTGAAATCCATATTTCTCTGTCTTGCAACCATAATCACCATCTCCTGATATCAACTAGAGTAAACCTAAATCCATGTTCCCTACACCTGAATCTACAAACTCTTGAACTATACTGATGGAATCTTGTTGTTTTCCTTACCATTCTCTTATATAAACTACAGTCATCTTCAAAACAGGGTTGGGATTTTTGAACTTACTTTGGGATTTCGTAGAAAACCTAATTTGAAGATCTCATCAAAGGAAAGCTGATCTGATGAGGCACGTACAGTTGATATTATTATCACTCTTCTCTCATCTCCTTGGAACTCCTCAGGTGAGCCTACTTTTATGTCCTTGGCTATTCTTGCCTTGCCCAACTGTTCCCTTATCTGGTACACAATGAATAAATGAATTTAAAAATACGATCAATTAACTAACACATGCCATGAATTCTTATAGAATCCAACCAAATATATAACCATTGTTTAAAACTGCGACTTACTATACGTTCTTGAGTTTTAAGAGGGCATAATCACTTCAAATCAGTTTTTAAATATGGTACTATCCAGGATGTCAAAACATTTTTCGGCTTAAAAGTTTTAAGGTTTAATACATACACTCACAGAAAATACCATAGTAATGACAGTTTTTCACTTCCATCATCCTAAGATATTTCAACAACAGGGATAATTCAAACTTCAACAACAGGGGATAATTTGCCATACTTGATAGTACTTCCATATACAGGTTCCCTACATTTATGACATTTATGAGTTTTTTGTGACTGTTCATCACAGATGACTTAACCCTGAAAATAATTTAAAATTTAAGCCTGTAAATGCCACAAGATATGAATATATACAATAATTATTTTCTATTTCATCTCCAGAAACTTGGGAGAGGGGATGGGGGCAAGCAGTGCTACCTGCCTGCCAAACAAGGTCAAACAGCACATATGACCCATACTGAGCAAATGAAACTGCTCACTAATTTTTTTTTTTTTGTGAGCTACGTTATTTTTGTATTATTTGTACTGTGTGAATAATAAAAGCAAAAAGATACTAAACACCTTCAAGAAACTTTGGTAATTTCAAAAAACAAGTTTTGGCTGAAATTAGTTATAGGCAGCAATGATGGTTGGATATTAGATAACAACACAAAGTACTTCAAGCACATGTCAGAGATGGAATACTAAGCAAGAACATGGGAATAGCCACAGTATCAATGTGATCTTAAGACTAGTTGGAATGGCCACAGTATCACCGTGACCTTAAGACTAGTTGGAATGACCATATTATCAATGTGATCTTAAAACTAGTTGGAATGGCCACAGTATCAATGTGATCTTAAAACTAGTTGGAATGGCCACAATATCAATGTGATCTTAAGACTAGTTTAAACCAGAAGTTCTAAATATGATTTAGGAAACAACATAACCAAAGTTCTTGGCATTTCATAAAGTGTCTAAGCATAATGCACTTGCCTGACCTACAGATATCTAATGAACACCATACATGGCCCAATCCTTGTATAAAGACAATGTTAGTAAATGACAGCTAAAGAGAATGTGAAAACTTCAAATTACAGCAAACATCAAGTTTGGGAAAAAATGAGTTATGAAAATTTGTCACTGATGTAAATGCTATGTGAATATCAGTGAGAGAGAGAGAGAGAGAGAGAGAGAGAGAGAGAGAGAGAGAGAGAGAGAGAGAGAGAGAGAGAGAGAGAGAGAGAGAGAGAGAGAGAGAGAGAGAGAGAGAGAGAGAGAGAGAGAGAGAGAGAGAGAGAGTTGACTTAGAACTAATGAAAGTGACCAATGAAAGATGTCAAGAGCCTAAAAATGCCATGAGATGACTATAAGGGTCTAAAAAACTATTTCTTAAACTCCCTAGCAATCTTCGTAATATTTTTAATACAATCCATGAGTCAATGGTCAAAAGAAGTACTGTCTTCTCATAAGTGAATCAAATCTTACAGAATAAATTTCACTGGCAACTGTCACAACTTTACCTTCTCTACTTGTCTCCTGTAAGGTGTGATTATTCCAATTTCACGACCATGTATCTTTGGATTTCGAGAATCCAGCAGCTTCTTTGTGTAGTCTATTACACATGATACCTGTTTGAAATAGACATACTTTATAATAAATATACATCATCAAGTTTAAGGAAAACTACATTACCTAAAACCTCTATTAAAATTCATTGTCTTCATGGAGGCCCTTTTCTAAAACTGTTTAGTTACAAATTAGTTCAATAAGACCACTTATGCTACTGTAATGGAAATTTTATGACAAATTTTTAGTTAATTTGTATTTTTCATAACATACCTGCAGTCTTAACATTAGGATAAACCTTCTGGCACCAGCTGGAAACCAGTAAAAAAAAAAAATACAATTGTATATGCAAGGAATTGGTGGCTTCTGGCATCTGTCGGTATCTCATTTTAAAAATGTAAAAAATAAAGGCCAACCATCAAACAGAGAGGGGTCTGAAAAGGTGGGGCTTCCCTGGCAATAGACGTCTTCAACAAGGTGGGAAAGTGAGCCTGTGAAGAGTATCCTTTAATCTGATACTAATTCCAGTACTTCAGGTCCAAATAAGACAACTGATGAACTAAACCCAGGAGCAACAACCAGCCATTTGCATTACCCCATCCATATGAATATAATCTAAGGGTCTGGCTAAAGGAAGCTTGAAGGTTTAAGTAGTGGAACTGCAGCGTCCCTATGAAGGGTGGTTGTTGAAGGTCTGGACACAGGTTGAGAAGAGCAACCAATTTTGAAGATTTTACACACCCAATTAAGGACCTCAAGGAACAAAATGCTAACCTGCAGAACAAGCAGATCTTCAGCATTATCAGAAAAGTTAATAGTCTCAAAGAAGTCATCAAACTCAACTCTCTTTTGAACAGAAAACAAGAGCAGAAACAAAGCTGGGAAGAACTAGAGGTACATGAGCAATAAGAATCAGTACATAACTTGAGCAGAGCTAGTGCTTTAGAGTACGCAGACAGGCAACGAATCCTAGAGGAAGCAGTTGAGAACAATAAAGGATACTGGCATAACTCTGTCACAAGCGGCAAGCAAGAAACCAGCCTACAACCAAGCTTGAAGTTGCAGGTAAGCTACCAGAAGTAGAGGAGTGGACAACAGGCACCAACAGCACTGGGGAGGTCAAGAACACTGGATATGGTGGCAGCATACCAGAAAAGACTGGGCTGGAGAAGGTGCAATGGTGACAGCATACCAGAAAAGACTGGGCTGGAGAAGGTGCAAAAGTTGAAAGCAAAAGAGTCTATGAAATGGGGGCCCTGGGCTACCCAAAGCAATGCAGGCACTAGGGAGCTGATGCAAACGAAACAGCACTGGTACATGATACACTGGAGTGGGATAAACAGTAAGAGTAGCCAGGGTGGTGGGAACCCAGCACTGCACAAGGTCAAGGGATCAAATATATAAGCACGAATGACTGAAAACAAGGAAGCAGTAGAGGTGCCATGGGTATCCAGAAACTGGGAGGCAGTTATATACTGGCAGTCCCCCGCTTACAATAGGCATTGGTTAACAGCGTTTTGGTGTTACAGCGCTTGGGTAGCAACATTGTTAACTGGATTTTCGGCACTGATCTCCGGTTAACGGGGCCGTTAAGACATTAAGAAGGTATTTCGGAGCCGATCTCCAATTAACAGCGCCATTAAGTGAGGATTTCGGCTCTGACCGGTTAACAGTGCCGTTAGGCGGGGTCTTCGGCACTATTATCGGTGATTTTCGGTTAGCGGCGCTCAGCCAGGGACGGAACCACCACCACCACCACCACCACCACCACCACCACCACCTCCTCCTCCTCCCCTCTCCCACCTCCTCCCCTCCCCAGCGGCGCTCAGCCAGGGACGGAACCACCACCACCACCACCACCACCACCACCACCACCACCACCTCCTCCTCCTCCCCTCCCCCCCCCTCCTGAAATGCACTTACCTCTAAAGGATTAAAGAAACTTGGAGAATTTCCCTCCCTCTGATCTTTTCCTTTCACTCCATGGAAAATCAAAGGGAAATTTCTCTTAGGTAAGTGTTCCCAGTTGCACAAAGAGTTGACCAACACCTGGTCACCACATGACTGAAATTGAGAAATTTAGGTTACTTAAAATAAACATTCAACTAGTACATAGGAAATTAAGTACAAACCTTATTGTATTAGCTTTAAAATAAATCCTATTGCATTTGGACTAGGAACAAACGTGAGTAATAAGTCTGCAGTTAAAATTTTTTTCTAAATTCCCTGCTGAAATAGGGGCAGGGTGTCATTTACCCATACAGTACTTATACATCACCAAATACCATAATCACTAAATTACTTAGGAACAACCAATACACACCTTCAATTCATTGTTGTAAAACATTTCATTAGACTCTTTCAAAATATCCTTGTGCGATCTGTAGTTATTCAGCAGTTTGGTTACAACTTGTCTGTTATGTTGATTGTGCTCTGGCTGATAGATGGGTTTTTCCATCAGCCTTTCAAGATATGATTTATCTGAAAGATACAATAAAACTATAATTTCTAAAATTCACCACAATAAACTGGTCATATGCCAATGTCTCAATACTATAACCAAGAAATAGGCACTCATAGCATGGTAAGAGGCTTGTTTCAAGGGCATAGCATTGCCTATGACAAGTGCTCAGGCAGTAGGCTCTTCCATGTTCTTTTTGAATGCAGGTCAAGTCAGAGATTACCACTATGAACTTCATACACCCCAAGTACAGACTCCTCTACCTACATACTTTGCAAAATATATAAATCTGGATTTATATGGCTTCAGAAAATACAAAAAAAAAAAAAAAAAATCACAAAATTCAGCCAAAGCATGAAAATTTATAGAATACAAACTGACTCAAGATATTAGAATGGCACGGTAGCAAACAACTTTCCGCTTTGTCGCCAATGTATTCACCATGGACAGCTTGCATGGTTTCTTTAAATCTGACAAGGGTTTCAAAAAACTGGAAGAACAGACACTAATTTCCAGCTACTGAAAGATTTTCTAACAAAAATTGCTAAGTTATTGTTTATCATCAGTCCGTTATTTCTTTGTTAATAATTTTACAGTACATTTATGTATTTTATGCTCTACCAAATCTCATGTTAAAAATGATCACAGTTGTGTATGTGAACCATGGCCCATTGTCTCGATACATTTTGCATGTTGGTTGTAACATGCATATTTCCTGCATATAAATTGTCCATCATAACTATATTTTTATACTGATCATTTAAAATTACATATATATCATAGTACACACTATACTAGTATTTTAAACTACAGTGAAAGATTTTTAATGAGGTCACTGTTCTGAAGTTCATCAGCCTGTAACAAAGCACATATTTTTCTGTTTCTTATTCATACTGACAAAATATGAATACAAGGCAGAATGTTCTTGTCAGCATTTTAAGGTGAGTAATGAGTTACTACCATATCACACATATTCATATCTAATTCAGTAGTTATGACATAAAACCCATAACCTGCCATCACAGTCAACTTATTCAAACAAATGCACATTAATATCTTGGTACATGAGACATATTAGAGGCCATCTGGTGGGTATCTTGGAAAACAGCTGCCATATTATAATCTTTGAAAGCTTTTAGAAATTTTTTATCAAAATCTAATAAAAAGTACATATTTTAGACAAATTTCAGACGTGTATAAGTAACTGAATACCTTAGACAAATTCAGACGTGTATAAGTAACTGAATACCTGCGTGTCCGCTCTACAACTGACCCGTGTGATTGAATTTCTTGAAATTTTCCAATATCTTTTTATTAAGCATTAAACTTGGCTTGGTTCAGGTTTCCTTGAGATTGCCTTTGCTATGAGTTCCTATTACTTTTGTTTTTTTTTAATCGGTTTCAAAGTGTTTAGTATTAAGTAATTCCCTCAAATAGTGGTAATAATTAGTGTGTTAGCAAACTTGTTTTAAGTACGCTTCAACTTATAAAGAAGTTTTTAGCTCCATGCCGTCACTGTTGTTGACGAACTCTCTCCATAAACATGGACAAATATTTATCAGGTAACCACACTCATACAGTTCTACAATTTTCAACACAACTAGTCAAATGGAAGGCTAAAAGAATTATCAATTTATCACTACCATTATTACTAAGCTGTTTAACCACACCAACAAGTTCAAATACTTAACTCTCATATGGTTGGTCAGATCAAATTACAAACTAAGGACACTTCAGAGCATATCACTTTTTAAAGTTATGCACAGTTTGCTGCATCAGCTTTTTAGAAATGTTACGGTATTTCCTTACCTAAGCCATTGCTGGTAAAGAGCTTTCCACTTGAAAAGCATTGCTGGTTTCTTATGACAGGGCCTAATTGATATGGATCCCCAGCAAGCACAACCTGGCCATCATTTTCAATTATACCAGCTAGAGCTGCAATGCATTCAGGCTCCATAGCATGCCCACACTCATCCAAGAATACATGAGTTATGTGTCCAGGTGGGAAAGAAGCAGATGCAATTCTGTAATTAAAGAAAACGAAAAGATGCAAAACAAACTAATAACACACTCAAACTTATGAAATCCTGTCACATGAGTGATAATGGAAACAAAAAACAAAAACAAATTATACTTGCAAAATTCTTTGAACTTCATGCTGTAAAACACTTGCAAATGCACAAATAATGCCACAAAAGGATGAAGGGCAAATATAAAATGTTCTCTTTATATGTGAGCTCTTAAACTGCAAAATTCTTAGTGGTGCTAGATAGACTTAGAATTATAAAATGTGTCTTGATACACACATCAGTTTTATAGTATGCGAGCCCATCTTCAAATGTGAGGAAAAAATTATAAAAACTTGAATATGGAAGCCTTCTTTGAAAAGAAGAACCAGTAAAATAGTAAGTCATGCATATGTTAACCATTCATTAAAAAAAAAAAAAAAAAAAAATCAGCTACAATTTTAAGCTGGCCTAGCCTAAATCACACACATCCTAAGCTGTGCCAAACCAATTATCAGTCTACCAACCTACATGATGTACAATAATTACTGAACATTGCAAAGTGATAAATGAATTGGCGGTGCACGTAAACAACTTTATCCTTTTCACTTTCTATAACAATAAGAATTGTGGCTACATCACCCTGTGGCTACATCAGCCAATCAGAAGTCTAAGAAGAGAAAAAGTGGCGAATGCTGAGAGGCAGCAGATTAACCTCATTATAATAAACAGCATCACCATCACCTCCAATGCGTATGGCACAGAGGGTCTCTGTGAAATTCTGCCACTCATGCCCTTCGATTGCATCTCTGTGAAATCCTGCCACTCATGCCTTTCCATTGCTTTTTCTTCCACTAATCTACCCTTATCTTCAGCCTCCCTTCTCACAGCTCTCATCCAAGCAGGTCTTTGTTAAGCTTTCCAAATCTGGTGCTCACAGGAGCCAAAAGATCATAATCACATATTCTTCTCCCAGGTGTTGTGTGAAGGACATGTACAAGCTATCTTTACCAGCTTTCTTTTATGAAAAACTTTAATTTTACATGCAATAAATTGCTTTCATTTACTGAAATAACCACATTCATGTGTATTTTGTTGATTATGTTTACAACAATCACACAAAACATAAAAGTTACACTGCAGATAGTAATAATTGTTGCAATGTCATAAATGCAGTGAATGTGTAATACAATATCATCCTTTTTTTAACACATTTTACAATAAAATCAAGCACATCAAGATTAAAAACCATCCCAATATAGCTTTTGGCTCTTCCATAACAAGATTCATATTATTATTCAGATGAACCCTATTCATATGAAACAAGACCAAAGGGGCCACTGACTTGAAATTTAAGCTCCCAAAGAATATACAGTAGGTTCACTCGAAAGAAAATTACACAAAGTAATGGGAAATACAGAAAGAGGAGATCAGTTATTAGTAAACCACATAAATCAACATATAAATAAACAAATAAATAAATAAAATAAGTAAATTATTAAAATATAAATAAATAAATAAATAAAATAAGTAAATTATTAAAATAAAAAGGAGATTTATTAAGCTAGTAATGCATTGCATCTTCATTTGAACATCCGAAGTTCCAATTACACGACATCCTCAAGGAGGCTGTTCCAAAGTCCAACGGTGTGAGGAATAAAGGACCTCTGGAACTGAGGAGTTTGACAGCAAGGCACATTTACTGCAAACTGGTTCTGCTATTCAGCGAATCTGGTTGCTCTCAGCAGGGAAGGGGGACCAGAGATCAATTATGAATGTGAAAGATCTGTTAAAATATAAATTACAAAAAATTGACACACAGGAGACCATACATCATTGGTCCCAGTCATAACTGTTATAGGAAACAGAAACCTACCACCACAAACCACTATATCTAAAAGATATAAATCTCTGGCAGAAGCAGATATCCACACCAGAGAGGAGTATTCCAGTCAAGGAAGGACAAATGATCTAAAACAGGTTGCACTGATTTTATAACTGTTATAAATATATGAAGCATTCCAAACAATACCTAACTTTCTTACAGCATTTGCTGAACCTTTCATTAGAGGTTTCTCAAAAGTAAGATGCAAGTCAAAGGTTCATTAGAGGTTTCTCAAAAGTAAGATGCAAGTCAAAAGTTACATCTAGAACAGTTAAAAGCTTTAGACTCATTCAGCAGAGTCCCATCCACAAGAAAGGGAGGATGGGGTGGAAAATTTGTACAAGATCTGCTCATCGATTGTTTTCATTTTTTGGGAGTTCAGCCTCATACCCAACTGAATACACATTTCACTGAACCAGTCCATGTCTTGAATAATGGTGAGGGCAGCTTCACTTCTCATAAGTTGGAGCCTTTACTAAACCAACATGTGTTGCATCATCAGCTACTGAACATCGTTTTCCAGGCCAACAACCATATCACTTGTATACAATAAAGATAACAGTGGACCAAGACCCATTTATATTTTACCTATTTTGTGTACTGAAATATTATTATTAACAGCGCTGTACTGTTTGTTTTTAATTTTTTTTTTTATTCTTATAGTACTCAGTAACATGTATTACATATGCAGTAATGACAAAGGCTGCAACCTAAGAGATAACAACCATGCCCTTCCACATCAAAGGCATTTCTCCTAATTACATATGTTGGTTTCTATTTACTTCATTTTTAATACACCTACGTAACTTGGAATAGAGTAATCCATACGCAATAATCACAAATGGAAAATAGGCAACCAGACTTGGCATTATGTCACCCATATACAGTTAAACCTCGCTTTAAAGGACCCAGAAACAACAGACATCAGATCTGACGGACAAAATCCGGCCAAGGGTAGTGGCTGCTACTGTTAGCGTTTACTCATGCACTAACCTCAACACTGATGCGAAATTAGAATGTATCATATATTTCAATGTACAAGACGACCTTTAGATAAGACAAGGTAAAAAATTATGGCACATTTTCATGAATTTATCTCATACCTGTAGTACAGTATAAGCCGACTGATTAAATTACAAAACCATCTGTGTATATGCTAGCTTTTGCAACAACATGTAACTTATGAAATACTGGTTATGTAAATAACAAATGCTGTTTTACTTACTGTATCCTTAGAAATTCAATATAAATGAAATAACAAAGACGATTCTATATCATGTTTTTCCTAAACATGTCACCTAAAAGGGAAACATTGTGTTACTTATGTCTCATTGCCAATCACAAACCCCTAACAATACGATAATGTACGATAATTGTTGTACATAATTATCATTCACATGACTGAATTTTTCTAAATAGTTATTTACCACCAAAATAATAATGAGTTTTTAAATTCGATGTTTACATTTTGTCAACTGAGCTTGCATAGAGAATAGGCTATTTTTTATTAAGATATGCCAATAATACATAAGTAGAAATGGCTTTATTATCTTTACTATCAGTTTATTTTATAATGTGAATCTTTTCATATATGTCGTTGGTTATCGCACCTAGGCTGAGGCTAGCCTACCGATAAACATCACTTAGGACACGGAAAAAACAATGCTTCACTTTCAAAGGTGACCTTCCCCAACTATTAGTTCGTTCAAGTGAGGTTCACTATATATTTATTCCTGTAAGAAGTATTATTCCTAAATTGTGTATTTCGAAGATTTGGGGCATTCTATCAATATTATTCTCGCATTTTACAAGAGCAGCCTGTGTTGCAAAAACATGAAAAACAAAAGGTTGAAAAATTACGCTAAACACAATTGCACAGTAAAACCTAGGCTTACAGCCATAAAGCAAGGTAGATATTTCAATGATTAAAGTTATGCCATTTTATAAAAATTCATTTACATGTGAAAAGGAGCTACGCTACCAAATCTAGAACCTAATTTTCATTGGTAACTTTTCATAACTAAATCTCAAAATAAGCTAACTTCTTTATAAGACTCTTTTTGGCACAAGAAAATATAAGCACAGTGCACCCGACACTAAAACTACGGAACTTCTAATGAATATAACCTTCTTATCTATACCGTGAAAATAACCGCATACTGCAAGCATTGCCTTCTGTTACCTTAAAGGGTAATCACCCTCATTTCAATTTGAACTACAAACTTTTACACAAAATGAAAGTTTAACATCAATTTTTTCTTACCTGGCAGCAGTCACGAATGTACACAAAATTATGCGATACCCCTTTATTGCACTGTCTTCCAAGTTGTAAACAGAGTCATTTTTCACATTTGAGATTTCCAGCAGCTCTGATGGAATAGTGTTGCTGAAAGCAAAATGTAATATGTCTTATAAGCTTAAAATAGGAAAATGTAACACGTCGTAAATCTTAACATAAACTACAATATTTTTATACTGCATATGTAAAAGAACAAGGGAAAACTTGGACTTATGATTGAAGTACAATTATTTTCAACAATACACTGAACCTCAAAATGGAGTAAGCATTCCCTACAAAATACACCTATTTCCTTTTATTGCTTGAAAAAAAATAAAAATTTTAAAGAGCTTTACCGAATTATGTTTATTACGCATATGACCTTATGAGCAACAAATTATCACTGAACTTCTTTATTTTTTCTGCGTCTCAAATATCCATACCACAGCCTATTTTTAAACCTTTTTCACACTTTACGATTTACTTAGACATGAGAACACTATGTAAATCAACATGTTAATGTATAGATAAATATATTTACACATATAAATAGATAGCAACTTCTTTCTTATTACCATTCAACAGTTACAGGTACTCAAAAAGAGTTCATGATGTAGAAATAAGTCATGACATGTCACTGCTTTGCTTTGGATTACTTACTTGTTTTCAATCATTATGAGACCACACAGGTAGAGCACTATATTATAAGAGAAAAGTTTTCAAGAACTATGTGAACTATGACAAATTAAAAGAAGGAAAAAAAGATTCTGAACAAAGTCTAAACTGGAAAGATACCAAGTACCTAAGAGTTCAACTGAACAAGAAATCCCAAGTTCTAGGCGAGTTTTATCCTTATGATTTAATTAAATTTCATTTGCTTCATATGTTTCCTGACTATGACTGCACCCTTTCTATGATTTTTGACTGTTGCATCTGTTTACTAGGTATGAAAATATAGTTAAAATCTATATCCCTGAGATGACAGTAGGAACTCAATGAAGCTCTGTCATTAAATCTGTCGTTACAAAAAATATTTTGCACTGTAATTTTTTTTTACACAGTTAAAAAACGGTTGACTTTCCAAGTTTCCTAACAGGAGAATTTTAAGTATTGGCTGAGCAATGACATAAAAATTTGAACCAAATTCCTTTGAATGCATATGAAATTTTGAAACAAATCCCCTTGACAATAAGTCCAGAGAGACAAATACATTATAATGGGGGGCTTACAACGTTGGCCTACTGCTTTAATTAAATACACAGATATTTTTATAACACAGACAATGAAGTAGATAATATTTACCTCCTTGCGAAGTGGGGAGAGCCCTTGACAATAACAAAGCTTACTACATCAACAACTTCTATATCTCCTTTATGAGGACTACAAATTAACAATAAGTGTAAATTCAAGGAATGAAATTATGGCTTCAATGACTCCTACAACCCTGGAAAATACTTACTAAGATCTAGACTGCGCATGCATTCGAAGCATCTGGGCCTTGGGGACATGTTCTAATAACCTCTTTGCAATAAGATCAACTGCAGCATTTGATGGTGCTGCAGCTAACACTCGACTGCTGGGCAAGCGTCTATGAACCTAAAAGAAAAGAAAGTACTTATTATCAAGCAATAACAAGAACTAAAGACCATCAGAATCGGTTAAAGTCATTCCCAATTCAATTTCTGTAAAGTGAATATGACACATCTGGATTATTATTATAATTATTATTACTATATTATTAACCAGACCATTGAGGTAAACATTCTCAATTCCGTTAGGGCTAGCCCAAATACAAAAAGAAACACACTTTTAAAAGTTATTATTAAGATAGTTTAAACAGACCACTGAGCTGACTATCAGCTCTCATAGGGGTGGCCACTTTTACAAGTACTACCCTTCAAGGGGTACTGATGCATGACCAATAAAACCCCAAGTTGTCTGAGAGAGAGAGAGAGAGAGAGAGAGAGAGAGAGAGAGAGAGAGAGAGAGAGAGAGAGAGAGAGAGAGAGAGAGAGAGAGATTGTGTGTGTTGAGGCAGAGAAGCTTCTTCTGTGGAATGAGAGCAGGAAATCATATCTTTGTAAAAATAAGGTTTTGAGTCAAACCAGTAAGGGTTGTAAAATACTTTTGATAAAAAAATTAAACTAATCATAAAGACTCAACAGCCTGTAAGCATCTCAAACTGTGTGTGTGTTACGATCTTGAAGTAAACAACGTATGATTCAGATGAAGAAGGTCTATTCTCCCACACCAAGTTTTGGCCAGTCATGAGCAGAGGATCAGAATTTGGTATTTAGCAATCTCTGAGTGGAGGTCAGGTGATGGAAGTTAAATGGTCTGGAAAAGGGAGATTCAAACTTCATGATCTTGCAAGACAGGTGAGATATTTGAAACTCAGACTTGTAAGACAGGCGAGATATTTGAAACTCAGAAGGGGATAAATTTCACAGTTAAAATCAGCAAAGACAAGAATTTCAATAATGTCATTTAAGTAGACAAATAGCTCCATATTCCTTGAATGAAGGTAACCAAAAGCACAAGCTGACATTAGTAAGCATCTGGGGACCAGTCATGCATGTGGTAAGAAGGCATCAATGGCCTCTGCTGACTCATCTTCCAAAGCCATGCAATATTATAAAAAAAAAAAAAAATTCCTGGCTTGCACAAGATAACTGTTTCTGGCCTTAAAACATGTAGCAAATCTATGAATTAAAAAGGTGACACAGGCCGCCTCCCCAACATCAGCAACTAGTAAGATTCTTTTTGGATTTGTGAAAACAACTGCCTCAGCTGAAATTAAAACTATTTTTGAAGCATCACCCAAACAATCTTTGGCAAATTGGACGACAAAGTTAATTATTCTATCCAAATGGTTGAAGGCAGCCATTCACAAAGGCTCCCATATGAAAGTGATCTTGGTGTGTCCAGGAACTGAGGACCTTTAAAGTCATGGTGCAATTGCTGACAGACTAGCAAGTTCCCTGGCAGGGCAACTATCGATAGGCATGGTGTGTTCCAGCTTGCTGAAGGAGTCAATCATTTACCTCTGATTATTTGAAATATATATTTCGTGAGTCTTTATCATTGGGACCTGACTTGTTCTCACTGGACCCTCTCTTATGTGGGGCAGGTTATTACCCCCTTTCAAAAATGATAAGGATGCTTCCAACTAAGATTCCTCTTCCTCTTCCCAATCCTGGTTACTTGTCACGGAGTGCAGTCAGCTGGGGTACTTGTTTTCTGCACTGCAGCTGAAGAGGACGTGCTTTGATCCACCGTAGTCCCCAGAAATGTAACAGCTTCTCAAGCAGTTGTAAAGTGATGGTCCTTTAATACCAAACCCACCCAAAATTTTAACTAAATTGACTTTCTTACTATCAACCTATCACTTTAAAGGCAATTTACATTCCTCCTAACCCTACAGACCTTGTAGTGGTCAGACACTTGGAATAACCATTTTCAGATGACTAGCTTGATTCTTTCTTGGTCATGTCTGGAAAGTGATGTGGTGTGACTGTAGGCAGGACTACAGTCATGGGTTTATACACAAAACATCAATTTTGTTTCACCACCTACATATTTTTCAGGGGCAAAAAATAACCTAGTTTTCACAACAAAATTCATATACTGAAAATTTCAATGAATGCTTAACAAGAACTGTACTGCAGGTTAATACCATACCATACAAAACAACATTTAAATATATGACCTGGAATACTCTTAAAGAAAAAAGATTAATGTGATGGTCTTAGGAAATGTGTTAGTGGCATTCACTTAAAATACTGAGTGTAAATAAAGTTAAGTCTAAATGTTTCACTAACAACACTAGCTAAATTTGCTTTCACAAATATGAAAAATTAGGTTAAACATGGGACGGTTATCCTCATTTAATGACAGGATGGAATTCATTTAGATTTTTCCTTAACAGGTACTTACATGCCAACAAATATTTGTTGCTCATCCAAGTGATGAAATTTCTATGATAGTCTGACTTCCACACCTTAACCTCATCTTATATTAAACTGGTAAATTTTGACAGTATAGATATGCCACAATATAAATATAATCAAGTAAGAAAAAACAAATTTGAAGCCCTACCTGCTTAATAGCTTCCACAACTGTCACTGTCTTCCCTGTGCCAGGAGGTCCAAAAATGATGTATGGAGCTGGTTTTGATGTTCCAGCAACAATATTACACACAGCCTCCATTTGCTGTTTATTATCCTGAATCTTGCGATTGAATGGCCTGGTGAAATAACTCAGCATGTCAACATACATAATCACTATTTAAAATCCATTATATTATTTTCAATAAAGCATCACCTATAAATTTTGTTTCCAAGGTAAACACAGTCATAACCCTTTCTCTTTTCATTATAAACTCCTGCATGACTAAAAAGCTACAATATCTCTAAGTTTGTGTGGGCATAAGCTGTAAACTAATTTACATACTTATTATAATTGCTAGGTAGTTCAACCACACTATCAAGTTAAAATTCTTAACTTTTACAGGATAGGCCAAATTGCCAAATCTACTAATTAAAATCTACACCTTAAGTTGTAAAAAAAAAAAAAAATAAAATAAATAAAAAAAAATTAAGTTTAGTAATCCTCTGTCTACTTACAATATTTCAACTGGGGGTGGTGAAGATTTTGGTCCCTCGGGGAACAACAAATTGGATAAGGAGAGCTCCTTTGCTAGAACAACTGCTCGGTGACTCACACGCAATGGATGTCGGTTGAAAGTGAATTCTACACTGACTTTCAAGTTGTCAATAAAGGTATTCATAAACCTGAAAGAGATGATTACATCACTTGTTTGCCTAAAACATTAATATTTAATCAACATAATTTATAACTAAACCTGAAGTGGAGGAATTCTAGCACTGTTAAACCCTTTAAACTTTCTTTGGTAAAGTATAAAAGTATATTTTGAATTATTTAATTCTGTAGCATAGCCTGCACATACTTCCAAAGATGTATGACAATCATGATTTCTGTCGTTTTATTTTGACTAAGAAAATCCTGTTTTGCCAGACGTCTCAATTCAAGGTTTTTATTTACAAGAAAATATATATCCCTTTCGAAGCTGTTCCGCTGCAGCTCACTGCTGGTCTGCATTTTCACTACCAAGGAGCTATTGTAGATTTTTTAAAAACGAGCTGGTTGAGTTAAAAACTCCAAGTGACTGAAAACACTACTCGAGTTACAAAAGTTCAAGAAATCACCTTCATCTATGGTTGCTATTTTCTCACTAGCTTTAGAACACCATAAAATTGTATTGTGAAAACTCAAGTTTCATAAGTTCCTTTCATGCCTAGCATTTGTCAGAATGTAATTGTTCTTTTTATGCCACTAAGACGTGCTCTATCTTTACATGTTTATTTTACAGACCTTTCAGAACACTACTGTTTTACATCATGCCACTTAAAATTTAGCTACTTACTGGTAACTCAAAGCCAAATGCACTGACTTCTCATTCACTTGGTGAACTACACCTTCATATACAGGTTTTTTTTTTCCATAATGAGTTATGAACACACTATCACCTCTCAATACAGAAGGTCTTTTTTCAGCTAACCCCAACACCTGAAAAACAAATATATATAAAAAGATACTACACAATATGAATAATTAATAATGCTCTTTTAACTTAATTCATGATCCACTTGCATACTTCTACCCAAAAACAAGTAATATGCAACAATACATGATCTGATAGTACTTGGGTCATGAACAGCCCCCTCCATATAATGCATGTTTCAGAGCAAAGGCAAAATTTAATATACAGATATAATTTGCTTCATGATTTTTCAGCAATTCTTTTACAGTTAGCCTTAAAATATGATGTTTTAATAAATGTCTTCCAGTTAACTGGAACCCTTTTGTTAAAAAATAGAAAAATAAAAAATTCAACAGAAAAATTTCAACAGAAAAATTACTAAGTCAATATGTTTAATTTGTCTCTTTCAATACATAAACATACTGGTTTATCCTAAAACAACCAATACACTTGTGAGTTACAAAGAGTAATTTAACCTTGTCACCAAATCACATTCCTTAACTCTCATGTAACTTGCCAAAAAGATGTTCTTAAATGAGCATAGATTGGAGCAAGGTAAAACTGTAATGTTCGATGGCTATGTGAAAAAGGGGCCAAAGGAAACTGACAAAAAGTAAAAGGCAGGAAGTAATTTACTTGGGGGCAGAGCATGGTCAATAGAGTGCTGTGAAAGACCTTTGTGACCATCTCCAGTGTGCTGTGAAAGGAAGGTGGCGACCCCTTACAAGGATAACAGTAATAAAGGGTGAAAATTAAACAGCTAGGTGGTTGGAATCAGAAAAAAGGTTAATAACCGGTAAAAATTAAACAGCCAGGTGGTTGGAATCAGAAAAACGGTTCAAGTTGGAGAGAGAGAAAAAAAAAAAAAAAAAAAAAAAAAAAAAAAAAAAAAAAGTGGTGGTTAGGACTTTAAGGAACATGGCTAAATCTTTGGCTTGGTGGGATCTGGTTTAACTACTTTAATTTGAAATTCTGTAATTCAGCAACTGTCATGAATCAGCGCATCTTTCATCTGGTGCCATCAGTTCATGGATCTGCCATCAAATATGTTACTGTTAGCAGCAAATTTTACCCTACAACTGAATTTTTGGTGATACAGTTATTTTCACATATTCGGCTATATTTTAGCCTTTCATGCTGTCATCCAATCTTCCTTCTACCCAAACCAAAAAAAAAATTCAAAAATTAATACATTCCTACAAACAGTATATGTATCATGATATGCCTGTATTTATCAAATGTTTAATGCAAGAAAATAAATAATTGTCACAGACATACAAAGATCTTATGATCAGAAAATGTAAGCCAATTCCTAATGTCGCACAGCAGTGCTATAGAGTGACAGGCTATTTTTCCTATATTACAATTTCATTTCATACTAGTTTAGCTTCACGTGCTTTGTCTTCCTTTCCAAATTTTGATTCATGCTAGCTTTATATAAGGCCTTTAATCATCAACTACACAAGCCCTCCGCTCTTCCCCTCTCTGTTCAAGTTGGAGAGCGGCATGACAGATTATCTATTAGCTGGGTATCCATAACAGTCCATGAGATGGTTACACACGGGGCTTTCACAATACAAAGGGTTTATCAGTCCAGAGGGTCATTTTTTGAAACCCCCCCAAAAACTCCCGGATTTTATTCAGTTTAACCTGCGTAAGAAAATAAAAATTCGAAAGCTAACATGGTAAAAAATCACATCTAGTAACATGCACTTTTTTTTTGCCTTGTGAGCTGCTGAGAATGTGACTTTGTATGGTAACTTTTGTGGAGAGCGAAATTAACAATATGAAGGGTCTAACTCAGCTGGGCGGCTCAGCCAATAGCGAGTAGAACGAGAGTATGCGTCAGCCAATGAGCGAACGACTACATCAACAAGGTAAATGCAGGTTTTTGTTCATTATTATTGCATGTCAGGTATTATAGGATATTTCTATATTTTCCATTATTATGATAAGGATTGAAAATCAATATAAAAACACACAAAAAAAATTATGCACTGAAATTAACATGCTACAGATACACTTGCTCACACTCCCTAACCATAAATGCATCAACAAAAATATTTACAGCACAATTATTTTTTAAGGTACAATGCTCACAAACATATTTTTGGAAAGCTAACACATTGCCACACAACATGCAAAAGAAATTTTTGAGAAATCTTTATTAGATCAAGAAATGTAAGAAAAAAAAAATACCAAAAAAGTAAAAAAAATAACAAACGAAAACAACAATCGCCACTTGCGACTTCAAATTGCATTCAATTTTAATTTCAAAGGTATCACCGTGAAGAACTTTGCTCCTTTCAGTATCACTAATGTTTTTAAATATTAACGATACTTTTCATCTCGAAAAATAACTTCAAAAAATTGTTGTATACAATGTCACTATCAGGGGAAAAAAGGCATTTTCGATTAACTCATAATATCAAAGTTTTATTTTCAAAAAAAAAAAAAAATAAATAAAATAAAATAAAATAAAAAAATAAAAAAAAAATTGCACCATAAAGTTGTTAGATTCTGCTTCATAATACAACAAAAATTACGAAAATATCTTAAAATCGACCAAGATATTGCTGTTTGAAAATTGCAAATTTTCAAACACAATTTCTGGTGTTATTTGGACTTTTGAAAAACTGCAATAGACCCTTCGTATTGTGAACCCAAGAATTTTCTTTTAAGAGGCTTTGCTTTGTGAACCTGAATGCAATGCACAGGTCAAATCTTACGATCACTGGGTTTGTATAAAAAAAAGTAAATATGAATAAATTTTTATATAAAAAACAAAAAAATGTATTTGAAGAACATGTAGCCATTCCAACTATATAATCTCTGATTGGTTACAAAAAATGTATGCATTCAAAACCCTGACAGAGGGGTTAAATTTCCCTAGCTTCAAACAACAGTGGGTTTTACCTGTAGCTCAACACATTCAGCCCGTGAGTAGTTCTGTGGTTGCACTTTCTTCAACCTAGCTTCCGGCATACTGTAAAACTGAATATCCTTCTCCATCTGCATTTCTTCAATCCAGAGCATTGTCTGGAACCAATCTTGGTACGACTTCTCATTTAATCCAGACTTCATTAGTGACCTAGAAAGAAAAAACAGTAACCTTTAGGGTACAAAATTTGTTCTAATAATACTCATAATCATCACTGCTAATGTTTTTACAACAGATTTTTTCCTTCCAGGGTAGACACGAAATACATTCTCTCCAGTGTTCTGTCTCGTGCACTTCTGTCCGAACTCCCATCTTATCCAGAGCTCTACCTATGTCCTTTCCCTGATTTCATAGTTTAAGAGATCACCGAGTCTCATATCCAGGTTCTCATAAGACTTGCCAAAAGGACTTTTTCTTGTAGCCACTGACTGTCATTGTTATAAGAAAAAAATAAATTTACTGAAATGCACTATTTTACTGCATAGGAATACTGGACTAAAATTATCAAATACATCATGTACATATCTTCAAACAAGAAAAACCAGAAATTAAAAACTCACCTCAGCCAATTAGTCTCTTCTTTTTCACTGGATGCAACTTTGGCCACACTGAAATTCTTAGATGCTATATGTTTCAAGCTCGGCCGGTAGTTGTAATTCTCTAAGCGGATCTTACGGGGTCTGAAAGACCGGCCCTCACTGAGAAAAAAAAAAAATTCAAGAAATGCGGGGCACTGCAACTGCACAAGATAAAGTTACAGTATTTAGAAAATAAACTGGTTACAATGGACCAACAATACCTAATTTTCCCAAACAAAATAACTCAAAATTTTTTCATATAAAAACCTATACAGTACTTAAAAATAGGCAAAATCTGTCGTCTTGAAATGCCCTGGATATGCACTGTGCTTAACTTGCAAAAGAAAAACGGCAGTAGCACTGAGCTCGCATGCTCATTTAGTGTGGATCGTAACTAAAAAAAATAACAAAAATAATAATACAGCAACCATATCATGATGTCCTAGCAGACAAACAACTCTAACATACAGATAAGATATACAACACAAACATAGATGAGGCAAAAAAATATAGGCACAAAAGCAATTACAAAATGCAAATATACAAAGGCAAGCTTACCATACATTAACAGAACCTAAAATAACTGTCTCATTAACAATACTAACCAATACAAATCTTGAAAATCTCTCGACTTCTTCATGAGTCAAATATCATAAGTAATATAGAAGCCACACTTTGCAAAAAATAATAAATACATAAAACTTCATAGAAAATTGGATAATACTAACTTAGCAACAAAAATCTGACTCGCTAACCAAGCGACAAAGTATCAATTACCAAATTAACCTGAAAAAACTACATTACTGTTAGCAAAAAAAAAAAAAAAAAAAAAAATGAGGAATTGGCTTTCATACAGAGAGGGAAAGGGATACTTAAAAAATTTCTTCTGTTTAACAAGTTCACAAAAAAAAAAACCCTGTAACTTGCACAGAAGCACTGAGCCTAATGAAGAGTTTCCACTAGTTTTTATTACTGTGTATGCAAAAAAAAAAAAAAAAAAAAAAAAAACTGTGATCACAAGTAAGAATTAGTGATCATCCAAATGGTTAATCAATCCTTGATAATCTGGGTAGTCTCTGCTGGGCTGCTGTTAAACAAGACTATACTGGTTGATGCATTTAACAGCCACATGTAGCCTTTTTACAAGTAAATGGTTTGCACTGAAACAAATAGTACGATGTGTTTCAGTGACTTAAGCTTGGTTCCCTTTCGTGCAGCAATGAACATTTGTAAGCAAACTTTCCTAGAGTATAAATCAGTTAATCTAGTGAGTTGCCTGGCGTAGCAAGGGGGATTATATTGTAACTAGACGTCACCAACAAAATTTTTTGGAAGATGATGTAAACAGATTACATATTCCGAATGTTTATAATTATCATGTGTCCATGTAATACTTAACTTTACGCTATTATAGTCAGCATAAAGCAAATTATGACTGTATGGCACAGTACAAGCATAGAAGAGGAAGCAAACGCTAATCATGAAATAAAAGGTGTAAACAGTTACAAAAGAATGCAAAAGATCAGTTTTCCTGTACTGTAAGGATATACTATCAATGGAGTTTTCCTATAGTATTGCAACGACACCAATCAATACAGTTAATTAACTGCACCAATCAATACAGTTAATTAACTGTCACAGCACAAGTACAAGGGATGAACAATATAAACATACAATTCTCAGTGAATGTTTGAAAATAATAGACTAAACACTTAACATATGCCTCAGAGTAACCATTCCAGACAATCTCATCAAGGTATGTCAAACTAAACTACCTTATATATAAGAGCTAAGAAGATTATGCTTCTTCTCCATGCTACTCAATTATAAATAAACAAACTGCAGTCTTTCATGAATACAGACAAAGTGTAGCTTGAGAATAATGAATAAACTACAGTATGATAAGATTATTTTCATATTCAGTGCTGTAATATTACTTTCATATTCACTGCTGTAATTAACTAAACTACACACTACTCACTCAGCAATGGGTATGCCAGGAATATAATTTCCTCTGTCATGGAGGGAGCAATACTTGGGTTTCATCATCTGGAAAGATGAAACGGGTCCAGCATCCTTAGCAATGCTATCTACAACTATCACTTCCTGCAATCAAAGAAAACATAAAAGTCAGACCCTTACCATAAAAGTGTTGGGGCACATCTTGTAGACATGAATACTAGGCAACAGGATTTGCTGAGTAAGATAGCCAACTCTTTTCTCCCAAGCCTTTGACTCTCTGCTAAAAATGGTTACCTATTTACAAATGGTTTGACCAGTTAAGTGGCTTACGGGTATCAAACCCCAGACTTGGTATTAGCCAACTCAGAGCTCTACCACATCTAATAAAAACTAACAAAGAAAAATAAAGTTTAAAAGTATTCAGTAATTTTCCAAGGTATACAAACCATAGCCTTTCATATACTGAGTCCTCATTCTGTGCACGAGTTGATGGCCTGTCCTGACTGAGAAAAGAAACGAATAACACAGGTAGGCCAAGAGCATTATGCCCTCCTCCAACCAACCTACACTCCCCACTGTTCTTCCAGTCAGGCTTGCGTGTGGATGTGCGACAAAGCTCGTGTACTGGTGACCTTTTTGTGCATTCATAGTGATAATAAGTCGTGCACAGTGCAATTAATCTTACGTGATTTTGCATACAGTGCCGCAACAGTGAATTTTGAGTGCCTTGTGAAGGTCCTTAGAGAGATTTTAGTGCCATAAGTATAAAGCTTGCTCTCTGTTCTGACAACTAAAAATTAATTTATTAACTTACATCCCTTCTAAATATGTAAACTTAAGAATGTGGCAGAATGGGAAAGAAGGTGAGTTACTGAGAAGGGTTCTAGACCTGGTACTATATTTTGGGCATCAATAACTGTTACACATAACCTCGTTACAGCTATATTTTTATGATAAGTGCTCCCTTGATAATTTCCCTCTGTCATGTAAACATTCACCCATTTCCTACACCTGCATTACCTAATGATTTTTCACCCGCACAAGTTATCTTGTGTTCCACAGCCACACAACTATTCTGTTTCCCATACCCACATTCCTCACATACACATCCTAGACCTACCATCAGTGACCATCCTTTCTCCACTAAGATGTCTTCTTATTGTCTGAGAAGGCCAAGTTTCTACTTTGTCTTGTCTGCTTGATGCTTTGCTAGAATAATGACCAGATATTGAGTGTAGATCTGAGTGTGAATATACTTCCAGCATAAAACTGTTTTGTGGGAAATAAGCGCCTTAAATTTTTAGATGCAGTCATATTGTAACAGGTCAGCACAGTCCAATGAAACACCATTTTTTTTTTTTTTTTTTTTTTTTTGAGAAATTAATCAATTATTAAGATTACCTCACTTCAGCATTTTAACCTGTCTGTTTTTGCAATACAGCTAAATACTGTACTTTGTTGAGTGTACCCATACAGTACACACACACACACACACTTTTCATATGCAATTTCTTACTATGGAAGTAGGCAGGATACTGAAGCAAGATGGGTAATATCCTACTCAGATGATATTTAATTCTACTTCCTTTGGCAACAATGTTGTGGAAGTAGCCTCCGATATGCACCCTTGGCAAAGCTTTGGTGGAATACCAGGAATTGCGGAAAAACTGATCATCCAGAACCTGGCTTTCTGGTCTACCTAAGGAGGGTAAAACTGAAGACTACTACCGAGACCCTTTGGTTCTGTAACTATCAGTTTACGTGCAACATGGGCATCGTGTTAAGTGCCAGACTGAGAAAAGACTGTAAATATCATAAACACAAACAAAAGGCATAAAAATAAACAAAAACATGAGCAAAAGGTGGTAAATACTATGGTTGCCGACTAACAGGAACCAGGCTGCGGTAGTTGCTTTCAGTTTTACCATAAGGAGAAGCCTATACACAAAAATAGATCACAAGTGTGCTGATCACTTTATCTATTCTTAAACTGGCCAGTAGTGGTGCTATTAACAACCTCAGCTGGTAGCCTATTCCTAAATAACACTACCTCATATGTGACGAGATCCCATAATGGCTGGAGTTCCTTTCAGTTCCACTTTCCATCCGCTGGATATGGTTGGGTTACTACTTAAGGTACATTAGTTTTCCATATTCTATGTTATGTATACCGTTTTACCTCAAGTGTCTATCAACTTCCCTCTCAATATTTTTTGAAAGTAAAAATTAATGTGCTACAAGCTTTTTTATATTCAATGTCTGATTAATGTTATTAGGTTACTCTTGTCTATACTGTTTCTAATCTTTCAATATTCTTCCTTTGGGATGGCAGCCAGAATTGAATAACATACTCAATTGGTGTCTAACTTTGTACTTGGGAGGAATTAGCTGTATAGAGTTGGCCCTCTGCATACTGTAGAGAGGTTTACTTAACATGGTTTTACTCTCGTAGGGTTACAAATAGGAAACCACACACACACACTCCCTCTCTTCCTATCATTTCTCACTTTTTATTTCTAGTGGTTCAGTTCACATTTTTCACTGCATAACACAATGAAAAACAATAATGCTATGTCATCAGTCCTAGTCATGGCAATCAATGTCAATATCATGAAAAGGAGATATTCTACATGCCAGATTGTCATAATGAATACCACATGCATAAAAACTTCAACTTTCCAACTGTCAATTTACTTACACAAGTGGATGGTACAACAGCAAAAGCCAACATGGCAGAACAACACAACGTTTATATAAGGCAAACGTGAGAACCAATTACTATCCATTTACATGCAATTTACCATAGACTGAATAAGCAATTTTACTTACAAATGTTCTGACTATGAAGAAAATGTTGTCATCTTCTGATTTAAACTGAAATGCAAAAGGAACGCTTTCCACACCAACTGTTTGACTCTCAACATGACAGTTGATAGCATATTCAATTCCTGAAAATTCAATCCATTTAGTTTACTCTGCAGGTCATTATAACCTAAGCAAGTTGCAAGCATACATGTAAAGCATGAAGAAAGTTTTAATTCATTAGATTGATCTATAGTATACAAGCTGCATAGCATGATAATGGCAAAGATCACAGATCTACCCTTCACGATCTTTCAACTAAATGAGGCTGTAATGCTATTTTAAAATGCCATGCAATAATGACTCAACTTTTATTTTTCAATTACAGTAGTGTTGATACATGCATAAATTTAATGTTTGTTGACTCATCTTTGTTTATTTGTTTCATCACATTCCATCAATCATATATTTGCCAACATTCAGTCTCAAATATCCCCAGCCTCTCAAGAATTTTTCTTATAGACAAAAGTACAGAAGTCTAACAACACATATGCAACCTCATTTACCTCAAACTACATGAATCTACAGCACTCTCACCAGCTCTCTCCAAAATTCCTCAGATCACATACAGGATCACCATTTTTCAGCCTTGTTCTAACCATTTTTTGTTCATTTTTCATTAGCTTTTGGTTAACACACCAAGACTGGGACCACTGTGGTTATGACCATCCAAGACTCTCTATGCCTTCTAATTCCAGTCATGAGTATCATCCTAGTCACGACAGTGATGGAAGCCATGACTAGTCTAACTGCAAAATGAGCAGTAGCCATGACTACTCATCTTTGCATATGAGCAGTGGCCATAACCACTCTTCTTTGTATAAGAGCAGTAGCAATTCCTTCCATATACTGAAAAACCGAGTAGTAACTGAAGATTAATACAAACTGACAGCAATGTTTGATGACTGCTCTTGAAAAGCCCCTAGCCATGACCATCTAGCAGAGGACACACATAGGTTATGTCCTCTACTATATGGTTGTGGTGAGGGACTATCCAAGGGCAGTCATCAAAAATAATGCTGTTTGCTTGGCAGCAGCATGAGTGCTGTACCACCTTTAATCCCTAATATACACCGAAAGAAGTTGCTTGTAATATCTGTGGCTGTGAATCCACGTGGGATTCTGGCTTTTGGCACTACATGTCACAAACACAACAACAGAACGAGACCCTCATAAGTAGTGGTACTTATACTAGTATAGGGACAAGTCCCAATAGGAAAAACTTCACAGGCAGACTTAAAGACAAGAATGCAACACACCAGGGAGGCTCCAAATGCTAGACAACCAGAGGTACCAATGGCCAGGAACTATCTTAGAAAAAAATTGACAAATGCATGTGCCAATGCATATGAGCACAGAGGACAGCAGTTTCATTGTCCTGCTAGGCTTCATTACGGTAACATTCTTCCTTGAATGTAGCAAACGGAAACGATACTGTGGACAGAACAGCAACAAAAATCACTAATAATATATCAGAATATTTCTCTCTGAAAATGTAAAGGGAATGTTCTCTGAAAATACAAGCACAAGCAAGGGATGCTCAATGAAATAATAGTAAATGTACATAATGACATAAAGTGCACTGCAAAAAGAGTAATAAATCATTGAAAATCCATACTTACACTTCATATCAGTATCTTACAAAAAAAAAAAACAGGACTGACAGTTAAGCTCAAAACACACACAAACTGGACTTGCCGGGCACATTACTGAATACCAGCAAGGGAAAACTTAATTATATATGATAACATGAGAAGACACTGATGGATGCATTACATCTCAAAAAGGAAAAACACTAACAAACCTTCAAACACAAAAGGGGTAGGAAAAGGAATACACTTCAAAATGGAAAACATATGTTATAGTTATACGCACGCACGCACGCACGCACGCACACACACACACACACACACACACAAAAAAAAAAAAAAAAAAAAAAAAAAAAAGGGGGATGAAAAACAAAAGCTACAGCTCGGTACAGCCCAAGAAACACTGTTTATGTCCACACAATAGAAGTTACACTGAAGGGCGAATAATATAGCTCATGTTGGTCAATAAACTGGGTTGTGTTTAAAAGCATTAAGGCTAATTATGATTAATGGACTGGGTTCTGTTTAAAAGGAGTAAGGCTAATTATGATTAATAGGTTCCTTGTAATAAATGTGGAGTAGAATTATAATAATAATAATAAAAAAAGTCAAAATCTGGGAATGCTAGGGTCCTTATCCTCACATTGAGGTAGGTAGGAAATAATTCTACACCTGACCCACCTGCTCAGCAGACCTTTGACAAGAACTTACACTCATTTGCAACTTTCACTATATTACCAATAATTTATACGGTCACATTCATGCATATCCTAATTACTAAATTAATCAAGCAAACTCGTCAGTATTATACATGACGAGTCACATGGAAGAGCTGGCAAAGGTATAGTTTCCACTTTTCATGCTCTTTTACCTTATTTAAAGTATCAAAGCAGCAGCTTTCATTCCTGCTTAGTTTGGCAACGTAAGCAAGTTACAATTCCCTACAAGGGCCAAAAACTTTGGCTCCAGCTGACAACGAAAAGCCACCAAATGGCAGGACTTTCTCCTACGGGATTCTAGGTGAATTACTGGGATGGAAGTAATGATGCAGGTGGGATTACAGTCACAATAGGATAATCACTACTTAAATGATCTTATTACTCCTATTTTACTGGTATTACTGTATATCAATGTCTAACTTTTTCATTTATTATCTTATCTTTGAGATGATTTTATAAAAAAAAAAAAAAAATCAACCAGAATTGGTACACCTTCTCCCCTCCAGTAGAGGAGGGAGTCTTAAGTAGGCAAATAATCCCACTATAGGTCAATAACTGTTGTTGAGAGAGAGAGAGAGGAGGGGAGAGGTTGTTACTTCTATGGATGAGTGGGTTAACAGTAGAGAGAATGCATCCACAACCAACACACTTCCTTTCCTCACTCTTTCACCAAAATCTACCTAAGGTACAAGCATTTGTCCCTCCACAGAGACAGGGAAACAGAGAGGGAGGTGCACTCTCCCATTCCCCATCAACCACCTGCCAGAATATTTGGAAAAGGGTTAGGGTGCAAGAATAACCCATAGTTCAGCACATCGAAGAGGGAATAGGCAAAAAGGAAAAAATTTAAGTGAAGAGACTTTTTGCACGAATGAAACAATATCTACTTTCAGGACTCCTTTCCCTTCAACACAAAAAAAGTACCAGCTTCCAAAGCTTTAAAATGCCAAAGAATTGCTTTCATTATAGCTATAGTACTAACTTTCTTAGACAGGAGCTTGGCAAATTTCTGATTTCAAAAGTAGCCAAATAATATCTTCATGAAAGGTCTTCGGATATACAACAAAATGAAAATAAAGGACAAAATAAAATATCCCCTCCCCACACAAAAAGAATTATTGTTGTACCTTAGACAAACAGTAATTCAGTTTGAAACATTTTGAGGTTGTTTTAGCCACTTAAAAAAAAAAAAGTATCAATGCCAGTTCTCCCAAACAACACCTTAAACCTGTTAAAGTAACTACACATACTTGGTAATTCAAGACCCATAAAAGGATGATCACATTAAAACAGTGGTATAACTTCATGCTATGGTCATGACTTCTTCTCAAGGAGAAAATTTTAATAGAGCAATTTAAAAGTATGGTGATATACTCCTCCTTGTACAAAATCCCCATGTGTCATGAATAAATCTGTTAAAAATTAATTAAAATAAGTTTGTATTTACCTGGTAATATTCTCACAAACTTCATATTCTTAGTAACACCATACTTATCACTCAATGTGACACTCTTTGAGGCATGAAGAGATTCAATTAATCGAAGAATGACAGCAGACTCATCAGATGCATTTCTGATTACAATGTTGAAATCCTTCTCATCGCCTGTCAAAAAAAAATATATAATAAAAATTTTTGCTTAAAGTATAAAAAGAATATGTGTTGCTACTCTTGAAAATACAATACACAGTCTGCAAATACAGTGAAACTTTTATGCCACTCATGATTACTTTAATGTAAACTTCAATGTCAAAAGATTCCTATACAAAAGACAAATACTTCAAATTCAAAGTATAAAACTATAACAAAATATCTACTGTTGATTTCTACAAAGCCAATACCTATCGGAACTTGAGAAGGTTTTTTTTTACTCAGGCAAATAATTACAAAGCACCAAATACTCGTTTGTGTCATGACAAAGTTGGAGGAGGAAGAGATGCTCAATGGAAACGTTTGTCTGCAGTTCAGCAGAGCCACTGGTAAGAGGTGGCAAACCTTGAACATATGCCACCGTCTCCCTTGGGGAGAACTCAGCAAGGGCAACTGAGTTAGCAATAGGGAGAGTGATAATGGTTGTCCACCCTTACGATCATAACCCCAGAGGAAGACAAGCAGGGGGTTAGGACAAAAAGGAGGAAGGAACCAAAAACATTTGGAGATATGAATGGAGGAGGAATCCCCCTACAAAGAAACCACCAAACACCTTTTGGCCTTCCTCAACTGCTCCTGAACCTCTTGACTGCGAAGGTCACATGCCAGCATATGCATAACACCATGACTGTTCATTTTCCTTGTTCAAATCGATGATGCACAAAAATTACTACCACCATACATACAAAACAAATTTTAACAAGTTTTGGAAAAAAAAAAAATTGAGAAATAAAAAGGAAAACACTTCAACCTGACAGTCAGAAGGTGCATAGCAAGACATCCTCACTCTACGGAAGCCAAAGAAAAACTGCTTGGTGATGGCAGTTGAAGGGAAGGGGGGTTCCTATCACCCACCTACCGCCAATCAACCAGCTTTTTGCCAAGTTTCAACAACTAATTCCAGCTTGTGCTGAGGAAAACTCCTACATTTAAGAAACAAATTACAATAAACTCACCTGGCTGGAGCAAAACTGATATTGTTCCATTTTTGTCATCATAACCCATATTGGTGAGATCTCCTTCATGGTAAATTTCAACCCCATTCTTGTTACCTGCTAAAAGGTTCCTGAAAAACATAAAAGCAAATCTTCAACTTATATTTACAAATGGAGTCTTAACAATTACAGCGTAAAAGATAAAATAAAATACATAAACTTTTTATACCATATATACATAGACTCGTATCCATACAAATACACCCCAACTCTAAAGATTAACTCAGAATAATTACCGCTGGCTCTGATACCAATGAATCAACCAATTCACTCGGTGTTGGGGTGATGCCTTGTGATATTCAAACTCTTGTGTAGAGTTAAACGTTATCTGAAATAATAAGTTATTTATTAACCTTAATGAAAACCTTTCAAAACGAATGTAAGGTGGATTCACTCAGATCAATATTCAAATGATTACCAGACTGAAATAAACACCTTTACATTTTATACATACCCTACACAGTGGGCATCTCAGCTCACTACCCATTGCTGAAAATAGAACAAACACACAACTCAACATTAGATTCCATAAAGATTTTTTTTTACTAAAACAAAATTCCTCATACTCTACTTTCATACTGTGAGTAACAATGGTTTAACCAGAGCAAATTTCATGAGCTCTGCAATATTTTACAATTTAATTTTGGCATAAGTCTTCTTTGAAGGGTAATTTACACCATAATACCAACCAAACTTATTGATTAGTCATTATCTGATGCTTTGCTTTTGTGCTACAAGAAAATGTGAAGTTTTCTACTGTTAAAATATCAACATATAAGTACCAGGTAGATTTCAATTAAAAAAAAATAAATAAATAACCAAGTGCATACTTTGAACCATGGTGAATTTGTTGCCACCGCAGACTGACAATCAGGAATTTGTTTCACAACCTGAAACAAAAAACAAAATTACTTCAAGTACACCAACAGAGTCTTTCAGGAAGAACTACTTCATAACATACAGGTTGTAGACAGAATGTAGAATTTAGGCTATAAACCAAGCCCTGGGACCTATGAGGTCATTCAGTTCTGTAACAGAAATTGACAGTAAAGGTGTGACACGAGGAAAACTTTCCACTCTCACATTGCAACTTCACAGTTGCACTGTGATGGTGGAAAGAAGGAAGAAAAAATACGAGAGGAGGTACAGTAAAAGGAATTAAAGGGGTTGCAGCTAATGGCCTATAGGATGCTGCAAAGAGCCTTAAATAGTGCCTACAGTGCATGACATGAGGTGCACTGATAGTACTAACCCACAACGGGGCATAACATGTAAATACTACAATTTTTTTTTTAAATACTTACCTCTACATTATAGTGGAACCTCTTTCAATTGGCATTTGGTGGCCCAGGAACTCCCATGGTTTGGCTCGATTTTGGATCAGCCACCATTAGTTCACTGAGCAGTCCTGAGGGATGTAGTCTATATTCCAGGATTTTCAGTGGTCCGGCAATGGCCTGGTCCCAAGGTTCCTGGATTTAAGAGGTTGGAATGTATAGCTTTTACTTCCGCGCCAGCAGTAGTTCAACAGATTGAAGAAGAGAAGAAGGAAAAAAAAAAAAAACCACTGGGTATTCTACGAATATCCATCTTCTATCCATCTACTTCCCCAAAACCCCACCATAGGACTGATAGGTACAAACACTCGCAGCCAATCAGTCTACTTCTGTTAACTTTGAATGTGGGGAGGTAGGGAGGGCAATTTATATAATGGAGAGGTGTTTAAAAAATAAATTTTAAATTAACCCTTAACGCCTATTGGACGTATCATACATCGACTAAAATTGTCTGTTGGGTGCCAAGTGGGGCGTCGCACGCCGACTACAAAAATTTCAACCTTCGGTCAACTTTGACTCAACCGAAATGGTCGAAAAACGCAATTGTAAGCTAAAACTCTTACATTCTAGTAATATTCAATCATGTACCTTCATTTTGCAACAAATTGGAAGTCTCTAGCACAATATTTAGATTTATGGTGAATTTTTGAAAAAACTTTTTTCTTATGCACGGCGGTAACTCAGCCAAAAATTTCATAAATTCTTTCGTCATTTTGTCGTAATTTTTGCACTGTTCTATATTAGCCGTTACATAAAGTTTTATATATGAAAATGTGTGCAAATTCATGTACAATAGAGCAAAATACAACCCATGGTTGTAGCTTTTATCAGTTTGGAAATATTTTCATATAAACAACGATAACTGCCAAAATTTCAACCTTCGGTCAACTTTGACTCGACCGAAATGGTCAAAAAACGCAATTTTAGGCTAAAACTCTTACGATCTAGTAATATTCAATCATTTAACTTCATTTTGCAACCAATTGGAAGTCTCTAGCACAATATTTCGATTTATGGTGAATTTCTGAAAAAAAACTTTTTCCTTACGTCCCGCCAGAAATTCTTTTTGTCACGTTGTCGTAATGTTTGCACTGTTTTATATTAGTCGTTACATAAAGTTTTATATATGGAAATGTGCGCAATTTCATGTAGAATACAACAGAAAATAACTTATGGTTGTAGCTTTTATCAGTTTTGAAATATTTTCATATAAATCACGATAACTGCCAAAATTTCAAGCTTCAGTCAACTTTAACTCGACCTAAAATGGTAAAAATGCAATTATAAGCTAAAACTCTTACAGTCTAGTAATATTCAATCATGTACCTTCATTTTGCAACAAACTGGAGACTGCTCAATATTTCGATTTATGGTGAATTTCTGAAAAAAATATTTTTTCTTACGTCTGCGCTCTTGGTAACTCGGCCGAACATCTCAGAAATCTTTCGTAATGTTTGATTTACATTAGTCGTTACACAAACTTTTATATATGTGAATTTCTGAATACAAAAAAAAGCTCATGGTTGTAGCTTTTAACTAGCCCTTTGTTGGCCGAGTTGGTTGAGCTTCAGACCGTCATTCGACGAGTTCGATTCCGCCTAACTGATGAAGAGTTAGAAATTTATTTTGTGATAGAAATTTGTCGCTAATGTTTGCATCGTTTCCACAATAAGCTGTAGTCCCGTTTAGTAACCAATTGGTTCTTATGTGAAAATAAGTCTAATCCTTCGGGCCAGCCCTAGAGCTGTTAATCAAGTGGTCAGTAAAATAAGCTATACTTATTTTTGTAGCTTTTATCAGTTTTGAAATATTTTCACATAAATCACAATAACTGCCAAAATTTCAACCTTCGGTCAACTTTAACTCGACCGAAATGGTAAAAACGCAATTGTAAGCTAAAACTCTTACATTCTAGTAATATTCAATCGTTTAACTTCATTTTGCAATAAATTGGAAGTCTCTAGCACAATATTTCGATTTATTGTGAATTTTTAAAAAAAACATTTTCCTTACATCTGCGCGGTAACTCGGCCGAACATCTCAGAAATTCTTTCGTCTCGTTGTCATAATATTTGCACCACTTTATATTAGCCGTTACATAAAGTTTTATATATGAAAATGTGCACAATTTCATGTACAATACAACAAAAATAACTCATGGTTTTAGCTTTTTATCGGTTTTGAAATATTTCCATATAAATCAAGATAAATAGAAAAATTTGACTTTCGGTCAACTTTAACTTGACCGAAATGGTCGAAAACTGCAATTGTAAGCTAAAACACTTACAGTCTAGTAATACCCAATCAATTAGCTTCATTTTTCAACAAACGGGAAGTCTCTAGCACAATATTTCGATTTATGGTGAATTTTTGAAAAAAAACATTTTTTACGTCCGGCGTTTTTAATTCATGCATCATTTTGTGATAATATTTTCTCTGTGTTGCTTGATTGATCGTTTTAAAATTTATTATATACCAAAATCATCGCAATTTAGTGTACAATACAACTAAAAAAATTAACTCATTAGCTTTAACCGTTTTGCTTACAGCAGCGATTTGTATACAATTATATACAAGTTTTTTTTTTCCTGTCATATATTCCAATATTTATATATGATAATGGTATTTTTTTCATTTCTGATGGTTGCATACTAAACTTCAGGCAATGACAAAAAAATGAGCCAAAATGAACTCTTAATCTTAAAAACTAAGCATGCTGTGATTTTTGAAAAAACTTTTTTTCCGCTTCGGCGCTAACTCTAACGGCATATGGGAGACGTTTTTGTAAATAGGGCTTCGGCGTTAAAGGGTTAAGTATTATTTTTTAAATGAACCTTACCTCTCCATTATATAGCTAATTCCCACATTTGAAGAAGGAGGTGGGCAAAGTGAAAATTAGCCAACCCTTTAAAGGCTATTTAGTAAAAAATAATATTTTATACAAAACAAGTGTTTGTTTTAAAAAGTGGATTCAATCCACAGGCTATTAATGACACCTTTGGATGATTGTCACTCGGGTACGAGATCCTCATCATGAAGATATCTGAGGTCTCTTCGGAGGGTGGGCCCGTTCAGCAGCAGAAGGAGTAGGGTTACTGTGCCAAAACCATGCAGAGCCAGTGATGGATAGCTAACAAGTACACAAGCAGAAAGAGGTATACAGTACCTGCACTTCTAATACTCAACAATGAGTACATCCCTCCAAGCTTCCCAAGACCACAACCAGATTTAAAAAGCAGTACTGTTGACCCCCTTTATTCGTGGGGATGCAAATCGCTAAAATCCATGAATACTTGACACCCCTCTAAAAGCGCTTGTAACTGGCTATTTTGATAGTTCAAACACCAAAAAAATACCTCTAAAAACAACAGTTTAATAAGAAAAAATGCATTTAGTCACATAAACTAAATGAAAATACAGTATTTAGTAAATACTTTATGAAAAATACCGCGAATAGGCAAATTTTTCCATGAATAATGTGTATATGTTCCACAGCAAAACCCGCAAACAGGTGAGGCCACGAATCCAGAACCGCGAATAGGAGGGGGTACAGGGTACATTGTAGACCAAAAATGCTACCTATAGATTCAGGACATAGTATCCCATGCACAAACCAGAGGAGTTAATGCTCTGCAATAATCGTATTTGGTCTAACCACTGAGTGACTTCAATATCTTATCCAAGGATAAATTTTCAAATTTAAAAGTTGTAGCCATTGCTCACATGCCCAGTGGCTTACCTTCCCTAAGGACAGAAATTAGCATGAAAGTCCTCAACCAAACACCTAATGAAAAGGACATTACATTCCTACTCTTTGGAAAATCCGATTTCCATATCACTAAAGACAGAACCTTCACATCAGGTTTAATCCTTTTAGTGCAATTCCAACAATCCTTACAGACAGTACCGGACCCCCAAGGGATCAAGTTCCTCAAGCCCTAGTGACTCCAGCCTAGGTAAAGACATTGTTGTTAGTAAGGGCCTAGCCCCAAAACTGTACTTAGCCCAAAATAAGGCAAAGATAATGGCCTTGTCTTGAGCAAAGCCTATCTTATCTGACTAAGACTGACTCTTTTGCTGTGTCTAAGGTTGTGTACCATCACTCAGAAATGTTTTGCAACATGTTCCATTAGTTTCTGTTCACCTAACAATAATTTATTTGTTTTATATATACAAGGAAATGTGCCTGAAATGTGACAAAAAATCCACATTATGAAAGATAAGGATTGAAAAATTTCACTCATGATGGCAGGGTAAAAGAGTTAAATAAAAAACTATAATTTGTCACCCATTCAATCCTTATCGGAGTAAATTCAGAGACTTTCTTCTTCCTGGATAAATAACTCAATGGAAAAGTATAGGGACAAAATCAGGTAATACCCAATGGACACTTAGTGGCACAGGGGGAGAGAGAATAAATGATTAAATAAAGGAATTATAATAATGATGACGAGAGAAATAAAGGAATTATAATAATGATAGATGAAAACTGGTTTAAAGGAACCAGGAGGTAATTTCTTTGACACACAAGTCGTGTCTGTGCTTGTTTCATGAGCTTAAGACAGTGTTACCAAATGGCACCAAATGTCACTATTATAAGCTGTTGTCCACAAAGTTTTGGAGTATGTTCCAAACATTTTTGAGTAACTGTAAAAAGAGACTGTAAAAAGAGCTTGTTCTAAACAGTTCAAAGGTCGACAAAATATCGAACTGAAGACCAAGGTAAAATATGTAGAGAGAGAGAGAGAGAGAGAGAGAGAGAGAGAGAGAGAGAGAGAGAGAGAGAGAGAGAGAGAGAGAGAGAGAGAGAGAGAGAGAGACCAAAAAATCCAAAACCCATTAACTTAGGAGAAAGAAATGGCAACATTCATACCTTCGGAAGCCCTGCACACTAAGCAGATTCTTTCGTGAGTTTTGCTACCATCAGCCTCCACTTCTCCAATCCCAGGAATGCACTTCAGCTTCAGTTTTTACCAATGCTTCTATTAATCATGTTTAATTCATCTAATTCCATTTGCCATCTATACTTCAGATTATCTACTTTTATAATTAACCTGAATTTGATCAACATTACAGCTACACAGATGTTCCTTGCTTGTGTACTGTCTTAAGTGGGTCCTTTTCATCCTTTTTTGCATTGTTTTTCATTATCTGTTCTTAAAGTACAGTATTTACACATTTCTGAGCACATAATATTCTTTATTTACTTGTGGCATTGTTCTTGAAGTATTTACATATTTCTGAGAATAGTAATACTGTATTCTTTATTTACTTGTGACACAATGTGTTTATCATCTTGTTAGTTTTTGCTTATAACGTGTTCACATGGAGTTTTCATTTGTGCTGGCCATAATTATTGGTTTGTGCTAATAATTACCACAACTATTAGTGTTCTCTGTCCCTTAAGTTCCACTTTGTGCAATACTGTATTGCTTTGTGTGTGTGTGTGTGTGTGTGTGTGTGTGTGTGTGTGTGTGTGTGTGTGTGTGTGTGTGTGTGTGTGTGTGTGTGTGTGTGTGTGCGTGTGCACGCTGCATTTTTGGCCACAGTGCAGCAGGCTAACCTGGGTCTTCTGGGCACAGCTGGTCATGCCATTATGTCTTTGCTGGATAAGATCTGCTATAACTGCAGTTTGTCACAAGGTCAACCTAACTCTCCATTTATGAGATGTGCAGCGGTTAGTTGCCCTGTAGGCTATGCAAGTTGGCTCCAGGTTATCATGTAGACTAATGTAAATCATCGTTACCTGACAAATTTCATTGCTTACTGGGAGGTCAGACACCCAAACTGTTGATTAGGTTGAGGGGTCACTATTCTATCACCGAATAAGATGGAAAAGACAACAGCCTGGGACATAAAATTGTTCTTCACATCTGCTCTCATTTTTTTTTAACAACAGCCTTCTGTCAGATGGATATAATTACCAAGAGTTTAGTTAACTGCTTTAAAGAGTCCATTTCTAAAGACCTAAACGGATTTGCAGACAAAATTCTAAACAACATCAAGGCTCCATAAATAGTGATGCAATGTTCCAGGCATCTCATTTCATACAACTTAAAAACCTATTGCGGTCCAGATTGTCATTATTGTTTAGTTATGCGTGACAAAATGCCCAAAAATTACAACTGCCTATCTACAATGCCCAGACAGACAAAAGGTTGCATCAGGACTAGTCCTTCCTTGAAGCTACCTCAAGACTTGGAAGGAAACTTGTAGAACATAAGAGAACTCCTCTTCCCCCCTATATACCAAGGCATTCTTAGAATATACTTCCTCTTCCAAAATCTACAACAGACTCCTCCCTACAAGATACTATGCCTGGCTTATGTACTTTTCACAAATTAAAGGAACTCGTCCTTACACATGGCTATTAATCTCTTAAGAGAAGAAACTGTTAAATCTCTTCCTCAGGTTCTCACATTGCAAGGGCTTCTCAACAGCCTAAAAATGGCCCAGATCCAATGGGAAAAACAGCACTGGCATTCCTTCCACTTTCCCCCAGCTCTAACCTTGCTCAACTCCAGTAGTGAAGGATTACCAGAAGCAAAAAGTGTCATCATAGCTGAAGCCAGTCAATGCAACGTCATCATAGCTGAAGCCAGTCGATGCCAGAACATCTCCCAATAGTACCAATGCTACTGGAAGGTAAACCTCCTTAGCTGATAAAGCAGCACCACCAGGAATAGGAAATTCCTCTTACTGTGGCTGTAAGAGGACTTCTTGTAATGTTCAAGGGTAAGCCCCACATTCATGTACCTTTCCCAGACCCACAGGAGACGTACCGGTAAAAGGTGCAGAAGGATGCACAGCATGGATAAGGCAGGAACCAGAATAATTTAGCAGTGTCGCCAAGGGAATTTCCTCACTCCCCCAAAAAGGAGTCAATAACACTTCTTACCCTCCTCCTCCTTACAATACCTCTACCACTGAGAGCGAGAACACTCAAAGCACACCTTTCAAGGGAAGTGATGTCTACGAACCCTATCCCTACAGGAAGTGAGCAACCTGTGTGGGTCAACTACTAGAGAAGACAAAGTGACCACATGTACACTTTGTTACCTCACAACACCTTTGGACTTATTTCTTTATTCATTACTCAGAATGAAAATGCAACAAAAAAAAAAAAAATTCAAAAATAAATGTAAGAAAGTTTTCAAGAACAGCTCAGCCTAAAGAGAGCTAACTAGAGACATCTACACTAGTTGGCAGCCAAAGAAAAACTTCTCAGTAATGGCCAGTAATGGGGTACCCCCCCCCACCAATTCATCCCCCTTAACCACCAGTTAACTATCTTTTTAACTAGTTCCAACATCTGATTCCAGTTTGCACTGAAGAATACTCATAAAAAAAAAAAAAAAGACGATGGTTTTGATTTCTGAAGGTACAAATGCATCCTTCCGATCTAACAAGAGCCCTCTTTGATGGAGTCCAACACAGAGATCTATCATACTCTTTGTCAGTACTGCCCTAGCCTCTGCCCAGATGGTTGTATGCTCTTCTATTAACTTGGGCCTACACCTACCTCAAATAAAGCTATATTAGTTTCTGCAAGAAAGAACTAATATTTATGAATGGGTCATGTATGGTTCACATGATAACAGGTGATAACTGTTCTGTGCATTTTTGGAAGTGCTACAAAAACTTTGGATTTCATACTATTTTGTGGGTTGGGGTGAGTAATGTATTGATTAAGATCTTTTATTTATATCCATAAACTGGCTTACAAGGATATGACTAATATTACCGAGAAATCTCACACAACTTGGCCTAATTTTGGGGTTAAATTAGCCTATATAGCATATGTTCATTTAAGCTTCTTCCCTCACCCTAAAGTCATGTTAACATGCAAGGCTACTGGTAGCTAGATTAAGTTAATAATCAAGTCTTCACAGCTGGACTAAGGATTTGGTGATAAGATAGGACAAACAAAGGCTACCTATGACAGCCTGACTCTCCAAACACAGGGTGGTTTCCCCACAGGCTGGTCTAGCAGACTTACATTAGGCTAGGCCAGACTAAATATGAAAACCCATGTTACTCTACCCTAGGCTATTCAATAATTATCCTAAGCAGTTCATGATGGTGTACCACCTGTAAATCACCATTTAATGTCTAAATCCAAGGTTGACGACAATATAACCTAGGCCGATACCATCATGACAGGTGAAAAATAACATCAAGCACTTACATTCTCTAACAGTTACGCTACGTTTAGTTCTGATGGATAACACATTACGAGAATTACCTTTAAAGGACAATACCATTTCAAGTTATTTGGTGACAATGCATCTGGTCACAAAAACAAGACGTGCTAAAATGTAACACCAGAAAATCTGTCATAAATCAAACAGGTTGCAATTTGATCCAAGAGGAAAGTCACCTCTTTCCTCCTAAAAGCAACAACCTCTGGAATGTCTCAGATGGGAATCAAGTCAGCAAGAACGTTCTTTTACTATTTTCCTCCAATCAAAAACAGACAACATACAACAGTAAGAATATATCTTCAACTGTAAGTCAGGCAGAACAAACCTGACAACAACTGTAGAAAAACAGGTGGCTTATGACAGTTAGGGGGCAAATTACTAGGCCTAGTCACCTTATTACCAAGGTTACATGTTTCCTGATCATGCTGAAGTAGCCTATGCTCCTTCATAAAAGGGGATGGTTTGTGTTTTGGCAGGAACATACAAAATTTATTTCACTATTTTGAATAGCCCAATTGTAAAGTATAGGAAGGCACGTTTTCCATATAGATTTACTGCACCATTCTACATCACCATGTACACTTGACCAACATAGGCCTACGCTTTTACACTTCAATCACAATGCTGTATGTAACCTAGGCTTATGACTAAGTTTGTTCTAGGATTAGAAATTACGGTAACTCTAAACATTAGCTCAGCGCCTGTTTTCACCTTGTAAACTGGTTTTTTCTACACTTTTAGGGCTTCTGATACTGGCAGTGCATTTGTTTGTTGTCGGCCAAATGGAATGTCCCTTCGCCATGTTTAGTTCTAGCCGGAGGTTACCCATAGGTTGATAAGCTACTGCAATTGCTAGACGGGATGTGAACCGTTCAAAACAGACATACCCGTGCTCTGTCTCGTGAAGATTGCGTATGGAAAACCCTTGTTGGATGGACTTTAGGGGTTAATTACAGGTTAATTACATTCGTGCAACAAAAATTGAAGGGAAATTCATAAATAGCAACCAAATAAATGTAGAAAAAGTAAAGTTAAACGGAAACCACCGCCATGGAGCTACTACTTAATCTACCAAAATTAGTTTTGTACTAGCTAGTTCACTTCCAACATGGCCTAGTTTTGAGGTCAACATATAGGCCTAGGCCTACTTTCATTTCAGCTTCCCAAGCTAGGCTGACTAAGTCTGTTGCCATGTTAACATGCAAAATTACAGATGACTAAATTAAGTCAATTGTTAACATGATTTGGGCCAAGGATTTGGTGGTAACATATTAGGACAAGCATAGGCTACCTATGGCCGCCTCTGCTTCCAAACAACGGACGATGTCCAAAAGGTAGGCCTATTAAACTTCCACTAGGCTATGTTTAGCAAGGTTGAACGTGAAATTCGACGATGCACTTCCCTGGGTTATTCAATAAGAGGGCTATGTTGGTGTAAGGGGATATAATATAATGTTAATTAGGCTACCGTACCTACGCTACAACATCAATAGGCCTACATCATCATGGAATGCCCGCATCGAAGGTTAACAAAGATGGCATGGGTAGGCCTACGCTCCCGATACCACGGCATACGAAGACGTATATATTCTAAATACCACATTCCTCAAAAGATAAGAACACTTACAACAGAATAAACACATTAAAAGGCTGAACTTGAACGGCCAATACGATTCCAAATCGGTGACATGACACCAGGTCACATGCATAGTAGTCATCGGCCTACGACATGCCCCCAGTAGATAAGGGGGGCGACTTTCATCCGATTACCATCCATAACAAAGCCTCTAACATCCATTCAAAAGCATAACGCCGAATCACGTCACTACCTACCTATGCTTGGACGAGTCAGCAACCACTGCCATCACTTAAATGGGCCGACAGAACGACACGAAGTTGGTTATGTGGAAGCGAGTCTGAGGATCACGTCCACTACACGACCGCGTTCGGAGTGCTGTGGTGGTGGAGCAGAGCTGATAAAAGTCCCTAGACCCACCCGCTGCTTTTCCCCTGTTTGGTCCTGTATTTCCCTTCAGCTAGCTCTCTCTCTCTCTCTCTCTCTCTCTCTCTCTCTCTCTCTCTCTCTCTCTCTCTCTCTCTCTGTATACGTATATACAGCATATATAAATAATGACAAAATCCACGAAGGAAAGAGAAATAAATAATGAAGTGCAGCACTCCATTGTTTATTTTTCCTTCGTGGGTTTTGTCCTTATTTATATATATTCACATCACGTTTCATATTTTCGTGATTCAGTTATACGTATACATATATACTGTACACACACACACACATACACACATATATATATATATATATATATATATATATATATATATATATATATATATATATATATATATATATATATATATATATATATATATATATATATATATATATATAATTTGTGTATGTGTGTGTGTCTGTGGTTGGGGAGGGTTGGAGGACATCAGCACTCAGAATTAAGAGGGAAATTATTATAAATTTTGGATTTGTTTTACTAAACTGAGATCACAGACGTCCATTTCTCACTTGGGGACGGAAGCAAATGAAGAGAACAATAGTTTTTTATGTATTAGTAATCGAAATGTTTAAAAGCTTTCATGAACTGATGATATAGACGAAGAAAAATCTGCCGTTGAGATCACACTCTGATAACACTGGTAGTTTTTGTAAACAGCAAGCGGAAAAAATGTTACGAAGTACGTTACTACAGCTCAGATGAAGTGAGTCTGAAGGAATGCATTACAGTGAGTTTGAAGAAATATATTACAGGTAAAGGAAGAAGTGCACGAACTGGTAAAGAAGATGGCCATTTACGAAAAAATAACAAAAGGAGTAAAATTTGATCAGACTAAAAACGTTTGAAAAATACAGGTGAAATTTGAAAAATGGAAAAAATCATAAGAGTATAAAAGGGATCAAAATAAATGAAGATGAAGCCAAAGAAGAATTAGTCAAATACTGGAAAACCATATGGAGCAAACATGAGACAAAAACCGAATCAGTATAAATCTCAAAGAAGAAGAACAGTGAAATGAGTTGGCAGAATTGGGTGACTACTTGATAGTAGATGAATATAGTATTCCAAAAATATCAAAAGAACAAAGAAACGAATAGAAACCTATGGAAATCAAGAATAACGTTTGACAAAATTAAGAACTGAAAGTAAAGAAAGCAACAAATCCAGACGGACTGAAAACGTAGTACCATAAGGCGTTAATGAAGAGTTAGACTTGTTTGGTCTGTTAAACTGTTGCCAAAATAAGATATAAAAGGAAAATCAGGAAACTGATTTCCTGAAAGTAGTAAAAAACGTGACTGAACGAAAGGCCAATGCCAGAATGATATTTTATGATAATAAGAACAGAGGAAATTAAGAAACACTTAACAAATAGGTTTACAAGAGAAGGAAAATAAAAACATTATCGTACAATAGCATACAAAAAAGTTGTGAGAAATTCCCCGCACAACAATCTTTTCATAATATTTTTCTTACCGTAGTTACAAGCATCGTCTGTTTTCATAGGAAATTATTGATTTGATTTTTTTGTTGTGAATGGCTTTCTGTCAGGTAACCGACAGACAAAAATGATGTTATTTTTTCTGTTATTCATATGTGTACGTCTCTATTGCATGTCTTGATAATAAGGGTGAAAGAACCACATCTAATCGAAAATGACACCGTTACACTTTTTTTTTTTTGCCATGATTCTAGTAGCATGTGGTATCTGTGGTACGGTCAGCACTGAAAGATTTTTTCACACAGACGAAGTCTTTTGACAATAAACGTCAGTAGACGTTTTAGTAACAAAATCTAGAGTAGTTCTAGTTATAATAATTCATTTATCCTTATATATATAGGAAATTGCTCTTGGTGAAGTACTGCACATATCACGTATAGTAACAGTTGAAGGTGTTATTAGATCTTGTTTGTATCTCTCACGATAGTGAAGCAATTAGGAGAGGTCAAGAGGTCAGGAGGGTGGAAAAGGAAGGGTAGATGTTTGCGCCTCTGTGCGAGATGAGCGCGCGCGAGTGCATTGTCTGTATGGCCATAACATCACCTAAAATTGTGTTGTTACACACCACCAATTAATTTACTACATTTAACAAATATGTTGAAATTCCACAACATTATGTTTGGAATTTATTTTTGATAACGAATATGATAAGTATCTTAATTTTTTATGTTAATATAATTAACATAAAATTGTATAACCTGTCCATACAATCACTTTTTCGCCACAAAAGTTATAGAAACAGAAAGCCTCCTAATACTAACTATTATAGACTTCAGAATCTGGGACTAAAAGGGGTGTCGAGAATTGACCACCAGACTAGGTAATTATAGCAATTGTAATCCGATTTAATCGAGGCCCATCTCAGCTTTTGTGCTTAATTGAAACGTGCTGCGAAGTAGCACACCATTGTTGAGCTCGACAGGCAAATTTCTAGACTCGATTAAATAGCGATAAGTGATTTGTAACAAATTTAACATAACTTTTTGCATTTTGATTGCCTTCCCGCATGTTCTAGTATTCGTTTCGTCTTTTGTTTTTTGTTCGGTGTTCTTGATTGTAAACCCAGCTATAGTTTGGATTAACGGAAAAGTGTAAATTTGCATACAATTTTTCCTATTAACTTAGTATTAAATAGCTTGGGTGTTTTTTTCGTGTGTGCTGAAGTTTATTTTTGTGATAAAATTAGAAAATGTACTTGCGTTTGGTGTAACTACCACCCTGTGGCGCCGCTGGTTCGAAGCCAAGGTCAGTGGACTTCGTATCCTTACCCAGAAGAACGGGCACGAAACGATATAACAATCGAGGAAAATTCTCGACAGGGAGAATGGCGATAAAATGGGTTCATGTTTCACGAGCCACGACAGTGACTTATAAAGAAAACCCTTTGCACTTGCCAAGTACGACAACCGTACGACTGAACGTGAACGAAACTGTTGCAGTGGAACCGAATCCCTAAGTTATTAACGGGATATACTTCGCATTGTAATTCTAGTGTTTAGATATAAAATATATATATATAACTAGTCCCGCGGAATTCCAGCAACTTTTTGTATACTGGGAATTTCCTTTCATGTAATCATCGCTTGTATTTCCACGCACAGATAGCCAGTTCCCTGTAGCCACCTGAATTTCCCTAAAACAGGGGAAATTCCCTGTATCTGCTCGCACATTGTGTGCGCGACGTTCGAAAAACAATGATAAAGGGTAACTGGCAACTCTCACAGAAGCACAGTCTTGAAGAAATCAGCTCTTTAGATAACGATATTAAAAACAAATGAATCATTGTTTGCTTTATGAATATTGTTTCACTTGTGACAGGCATTAAAAAGTAACGAGGAACATCTTAGTGAGGACCGTTTACCAAAGTAATACGGAAACATTTTAAATCGCTCTATCTGCCTCACTAATAACTATCGAAACGTTCTTTACGTTTTGTTTAGATGATATCTTCTGAGAAATTATAGAGTACTCGCGCAAGGTTTTCGTCACCATAGTATAAAATCAACAGATTATAAATGTCTCCTTTAGTATTCCCATTTTCTGTGCAGTAGTTTCATCACGTTTGCCAATTCAACAACAAGTATTTTTCGCAAGTGAGTGCTGTGAAACGTTTTGGTCAGTTATTGTTACTATATTAAACCAGGAAAAAAGAAGTGGCATAATTAGACGCAGGCGCCCTCATGATGGTTCAGTTTTGCTAAAGATGATACCCGCAATATTCATGTCCATTATTCCGCAATATGCAACTCTATAGAAGAATTACCCGAAAGTAACAATGAAGGAAAATGTTGTCACGATCTGCTGTTGTTGTTTAGTTCACATGCCATTTTCGGGAATACCATGCGTATTAAGTCCGTAAAGCTCTAAATGCATTGTCTTAAAGTTACAAATTGAATAAATAAACCAAAATATTTTAAAAAATCGCGCTTTCCAGTGACCCTCATACATGGCAACACTCAGCATTCCGGAGTGACGTCATGATTTGTAAAGCGCAATTTCCAAAATAACCTAGACGCTTTCTGTCACTTCTGTGGCAAACGTACACCATAATTCCATTCTTACTGTAACAACTATGTGAAAAATATTGGCCCACCTTTGTTAACAGTATTATTTTTGGGTGTTTAGATGTTGTTTCCTCAATCTACTCCGTTGGTCATATTGCAAGTATCAGGATTTGAGTATTTGCTCACGAACATTCCGAAACATTAAGCCTTCACTTTATTTTGGGGAATATTGATTCTCTCACACAAACTGCGGAAAGAAATATAATCCAATGTACTAACATAGTATGGATGAAATGTCGGCTTTATATATGAGACTGTATTTTGCATTAACGTATACAGAAATAGCCACAATTTGTTTAATAACCCCCTACAAATAGACCTACCCATGCTAAAATGACTTATACTGAAATCTTTAAGTCTTAGCACTTGGTCTTGCAAATGGCTACGACTGATTATTTTATTTATTTATCTATAAGAAATGCGAAGAAAGTTCTTGCAAAAGGCAAGCAAAACCTATAATGGTTCTCATTTTACCAAACCTGATCAGATAATATAGTGTCGTTTCATGGCTGAGATAAGAATCATGAAAGTATTCTGAAGCCTTCATTTTGCACGGAATTTGTCAAATCTTCATAGTATTTTTTTATTTCTAATTGTTAAACTCTATGGATTAGCTGTGCTGCCGGGAAATTAGATTTGCGCTGATAAAAGGGTGATTTAACAATGGAAATCGTGCATCTATTGTCCCTGTTGATTATAAGGACATGCCAGTTACGCGATGTTAATAACTATCTGCTGTAGATAACAATGTCAACATTATACCTCTCTCTCTCTCTCTCTCTCTCTCTCTCTCTCTCTCTCTCTCTCTCTCTCTCTCTATATATATATATATATATATATATATATATATATATATATATATATGTATATATATATATGTGTATATATGTGTGTGTGTGTGTGTGTGTGTGTGTGTGTGTGTCTGTGTATGTGTGTGTTATGTTTTGTGTGTGAGTCTGTCTGTGTGCAAGTTCGTATATATATTAATTCTGTGTAGGTTACAATCAGCGGAAGTTGTGTTGAACGTTTACTGCGCATTGTCATGACCGTTGAGAATTTTTATGCTCCAGTGTTATAGTTCGAATAACTGAGGTATTTTTACGTTGATCTTGTCATTCAGTTGCTACGTTATGGTGATTGTAGACACTCACAACAACAGCATTAATAACAATAATAATAGTGAAGATAAGACCCTTCTCATGTGTGTAAATATTGGTATATTGTTAAAAATGCACTTAGGTCTATTTTGAGTTTGTTTTTTTTATACTTCATCCTTCTCTTTCAAGAACGTGACTGCTCTCCAGATCGTAACCCAGTGAAGTATTAATATTATTTAGCATGAATACGCTACCTTCATTATTAGTTGGCAGGTTGCGACACCGGTATCCACATAAACATCAACTAATTATCATATGGTACCACTGCACGTGCGCAAGACTGACTTGTGATTACATATGACGGTCTAGGCCCATGGTCTAGGTCTAGGCCAGTCCTCTACATGAAGACCGTCTCTTTGCGGTTTCCCTGTTTTTAGAACACCGTTTCTTCTTCTCCTTCTTCTTCTTCTTCTTCTTCTTCTTCTTCTTCTTCTTCTTCTTCTTCTTCTATTCCACTTGACCGTACAATTTCATGAGGCAAGTCAAGTAGGCCTATAAAGGCTGATTACGTTCACTCTATGAAAATATATAGTGATTATCTGGTGTTACGGCCAGGTTCAGTGACGCTGTCATGAGAATGTACACGGAGAAAATTAATCAAATTAAGTAAAAAACGAAAATAAAAAAAGAGAGATATCTTGTCCTACACCCGGGAATTGATGACGTCACTTCATTATATTTAAGGCCACCGAATAATCTAAATGCTGCTGCGCTCTTGACGAAGAAGAGCGTTTTTTCCCGTTGTCCGAGAAATTAACATACGACGGACTCTTCCCCACTGTAAGAGTTTTAAAACCGAAAGGAAGATACGTGTAGCCCACTTGACGGCAAAAGATAGAACCGAAGCACAGTAGAGGAATATACGGGTAAAATGAATGAATTTCAACGAATGACAAGCACATAAACACGGAGAAATATATTACAACTCCACACACCACACACTTTTCCATTGTTGTTATTTGTGACCATCCACCAGTGGGTCTCCCTTCGATTCCTATGCCTACCATTGTGAGCTATAATCGTGTCATCTCTTCTTCCCTCGGACCTTATCTCACCCTTTCTCTCTCAGTTACATCTACATGGGCAGACACAATTATTGTATTATATATATGTATATGTATATATATATATATATATATATATATATATATATATATATATATATATATATATATATATATATAAGGACTAACATATTTGTAAGTATAAAGAAACGCGAAAGGGGTAATCATCCAAATTTAGAGCACACTCCTCGGCTGGTCTTATGGGGTATATTGTATCCATATCTGGAGAGACAGTCAGTCTCTCCCCACCCCCCTCTCTCTCTCTCTCTCTCTCTCTCTCTCTCTCTCTCTCTCTCTCTCTCTCTCACCTTCCTTTCCCTGGTGTCCTTGACGGAGGAGACTCAAAGGCCTCTTGTTTCAAGAACCCTAAGCGTACTTTCAGCGGAGCTCACGGCGTTGATTATGTGTAAGCTAGACTCATCTACCCTATACTAAATAGAGAAATACTTTCTCTCTCTCTCTCTCTCTCTCTCTCTCTCTCTCTCTCTCTCTCTCTCTCTCTCTCTACACACACACACACACACACACATACATATACGCATATACGCACACACACTTATGAAACGGTAGTCTAGTCCAACGTATCATTGAATCTATTGGCATTAATTCATTACACAATTTTTTAGAATAAAACGGATCGAAGAAATATAAACACCATCAACATTATCAATGAACTCGGTCTAAATGATACCATGTAGAGGCAGAGAGGCCCTACTCACCCACTTTCACCGGCTGTTGTAGAATCTCACACAGGTGACGGGTGACCGCTCCTCCAAGAGATTAATCTACCAATGCCAGGGAAATGCCACCACGTAAACCCACAACGGGAGGTAGGCCTAAGGAGAATCCACCGACGTTAGGCTCATGGGAGACGCTCAGTGGGAGATGAGTGGAAGACGCCGCTTATTTTGCGTTGCTTTTTATCGGCAGAATGCGACCGGTGCATTCCAGTTAACTCAAAGTCTTAAACTTATACAAAATCTTCTGGGAATTTTCACTTATTCTGTGCATTGTACTAGCCATAATGTTCACTTACATGCTTTGCGTGAAATAAATTAATGAGAAACTAAAGTAAAATCAGAAAGAAATATCATTAAGATGTGTCGTTCTCAGGACACTTTACAATGCAAAGAGGGCCTAACATTCCCTTTCTAATAAAAACGCCATCGAAATGTAATGTGAAGCATCGTAGATATTGGACTGAATGTTGTGGAAGGATAATAAGAACCTGTGGAAGAGTATTAGGAGAAAGAACAACTAAACAACTGAAATGAAACATTATGAAAAATCAGAGTGGTAGTTGATACGTATTATCAGTTTTTCCAGTCACATTTTTCTTAATTTTCTTATAAATTGTGACAATTGTTTACTTGATTGTGAATGCGAGGAGGAATTCGGCATGCAGATGAATGGACAGAGAGGATTCTTTGGGAGATAGGCCTATCACCAGGGAAGCAAAATCCACTTGGGTGGAGGAAGCTGCTTACGAACGCGAACTCCTCATGAGAAGTATAAGAAGGAGAAATCGGTATTTAATTTTTTTTTTTACCAATAAATGTTTATGTCTTTAACAGATTTCTGTCGTCCATTTACTTTGTATTTTACCTTATTTTTTATAACTGTTGAATAATAAGTGAGGAAGAGAGGAATAAGCAAAAGTTGGAGGAGCAGGAAACGGCAGAGGTAAGAAAAACCCTCGAGACTATAGCACTGCTATCCGGGGACTCGTTAGGGTGACCCGTGCGTAGACACACTCGCCTACACTCAATGTCTAAGAAACACTTTAGACCCAGCCCAGACTCCTCTTTCAAGAAGACATGTGCGTCTGCTTTGAAAATCTGAAATGCAAGTTGATTTAGAGCAATGATTGAAAAACAAAAGAAGGAAACCGTTTGCTGTCTATTTATTCGGGTTTTCCATGGACCGTAAGAAATAGCGAAGCCAGTATTCGGTGCCTTTCCTTTGTCTTCGAGAACCATTTATCTTTCGGATGGGCCCACAATAGATAGGATCTTTTGGACCGTGTATTTCATGGGGAGTCTGACCGGACGACCAATTGAACATCCTTGAAAATCTTTTAAAAAATCAGTTGATAACGAGGTTCAGCCTCTGTCGACTGGATAGGGAAATGTCGCGAGATTGATAACAGAGTAAAAAGAAAAATCAAGATAGATTCGTTAAACAGAAATACGTAAATTTCATCACCTGTTCCTTGAATGTAAGTTATATATACCACGTTTGCTGGCTTCTTTTGTTCAAAGATATCGCCATATGAACACGCATAGTCGGCTCACGTGGTATGCTTTACCCTTATTTTGAATACTATGCCTTTTCATTGATTATAACTAAACGAACATAATAGCTATAAATATAAAGCTCTGGTGGAGATATACAGAAACTCATGAAGCATTTTCGAAACGAAAATTCGTCGGCTCTCTAACAATAGATTATTTAAAATTATTGATGTAAAAAAAAGATATTGACCGATATGAGTCTAGATATTACGCGACAAGATAAAGACTTCAGCCCCTAAGTGATGATTTCTGGGAATTCAAGAAAAAGGAAAATATCCATTCTGGTGGTGAGCGTTGCCTACTGTTTGTAACCAGTTCGCATCAGTTGAGAACCAATCAGCGGAGCGTTGATGATTACACGGAAATACGCATTAGTCATCACATGGGCCTACTTATCTCTGCGTCATTTCGGAATCTTGTATACGTGCGGGACAAGTCATCACGGTGCATAGTTTTATCTGTTCAATTAAAATCATGAAATAGAGTTATGAAACGCTGCGTTATCTTATCGCACTGGTAATATTAATAGTCATTACCACGATTGATAAATGGGAGACAGCAACCGCGAATTAAACAAGTAAAAAATGCACCGAAGTTTCTTCGGCGCAATCGTTTTCTGTACAGTGTATAGGCCTAATTCTGTATGAAACTCTCACCCACGGCCCATGAAACTCTCAGCCGCCGCCCATGAAACTTTCAGCCACGGCTCGGTGGTGGCCTGTGTTGTTGGTACCTATAGCGTTGCTGGACGCACGATCATGGCTAACTTTAACCTTAAATAAAATAAAAATTACTGAGTCTAGAGGGCTGCAATTTGGTATGTTTGATGATTGGAGGGTGGATGATCAACATACCAATTTGCAGCCCTCTAGTCGTCGGTAGTTTTTAAGATCTGAGGGCGGACAGGAAGTGCGGACGGACAGACAAATAGTCATCTCAATAGTTTTCTTTTACAGAAAACTAAAAAGCGTTTATATGAAACAAAAACTGCAACTTCATCGAAATGCCCAAGAGTCGATAAGTAAACATTGTGATATTCAAGAAGAGGGCAAAGACGCGAATATTCGACGTCGAATATTGATGATACTGATGCCGTAGAACTTAATAATAATAATAATGAAAATGGCCCGCCTGACAGGGCCAAATGAAGGCCGTTGGGGTGTTTCCAAACAATTACGAAATATCACAAGTATGGGACACACAGTCAGCTCTGTTTTCTCAGTAATGGCGGCTTATCATGACGCTTACATATATTCAGATCTTATCAGTTTTTTGAATAAATAATTTAAAGATAAGAGACATGAGCAAACAGCGATGTCATTGTCCCTTTTTGCTTCTGTTTTTTTTTATTTTCTCTTTCATTTCTGTTTAGTTTTCTGTAAAAGAAAACTATTGAGATGGTTTTTTGTCTGTCTGTCAGCCATCAGATCTTTAAAACTACCGAGGCTAGAGGGCTGCAAATTGGTATGTTGATCATCCACCCTCCAATCATCAAACATACCAAATTGCAGTCCTCTAGCTTCAGTAGTTTTTATTTTATTTAAGGTTAAAGTTAGCCGTGATCATGCCTCTGGCACCGCTATAGGTGCCAGCAACAGAGGCCACCACCGGGCTGTGGCTGAAAGTTTCACAGGCCGCGGCTGAGAGTTTTACAGGCCGTGGCTGAGAGCCCCATACAGCATTATACGCTGTACAGAAAACTCTATTGCGCCGAAGAAACTTCGCCTCATTTTTTTTTACTTGTTGTTATTGTAAATGGTTTATATTTTGCTTGTTCCCTATAGTCTAATATCTTCCCGTTAAAGGACAACTGATTTATTCAGTTTTATCCAGTGTCATTTCAGTCATCTCTGCATTATTTTTATAATCGATCTATTAAACTATCTTAAGTATTTAGCTGCTACAATTCAGCGTGAAATTTTCCTCTCTCGCAAAGTCATTATTTCTTGGGTTTCATTCAGTTTCATTTCAGTCGTTTCATCTTAGGTTTTTAATGGCTACATTCCACCGTACAAATTCCCTCTCTTATAATGTTATTAGTTCTGTGGATAATTGCTTGGAGTTTAATAAGTTCCACTGGCTTCATTTTTTTGGTATTTCCACTCTTATTTCATTTACCTATTGTACTTTTCTAAATTACAAAAGACACTTTTTCTCTCTTTTGAAAAATATGTCTCAGAAATATATGACATTTGGTTTCTTTCAACGTTGGGTATTCCTGCAGTATAAAAAAATAATTACAATATGTTAAAAGTTTAACTTATATTTTTTACGGCTGAAAACCATATTTCCTTTGTCGATGACCATTAACATTGCGACGCCAGTTAACATAAACAAATCAGTCAGTCTTGGTTTAGCCTTAGAGGCCATTGCCAGGTCTCTAAAGCCTGTGTTATGATTGGCTGATATGTTCATGTAAAATGGCGTCGCAGTGTTAATGGTCATCAACGTAGGAAATGAGGTTCCTGGTTATTGATAAGTATTGTTAAATTTTAACAAATGAAAGTCGAATATCGATGAATTCTGGAAGAAGCAGAAGAAGAATTTCAGCGCTTCCGCAAGAACTTTCAGAAAAGGGATTTTTTTATATTAAACAAGTAAAAAAAAATATTTTCTGAGCCGCTACAGCGTATAATCAAGGACTGAAAACAGATCTATAGTTCGGTTGTCTGTATAAGCTGTATGAACCACGGCCCATAAAACTTTAACAACGGCCAGGCGGTGGCCTATCTTATATCGTTGCCAGGATCACGATTACAGCTAAATTTAACCTTAAATAAAGATAAAAAAATACTCAGGTTAGAGGCCTACAATTTGTTATGTTTGATGATTGGAGGGTGGATGATCAACATACTAATTTGCAGCCCTCTAGCCTCAGTAGTTTTTAAGATCTGAGGGCGGACAGAACAAAAAAAGCGGACAGAATAAAGTGCGGACGGAGAGACAAAGTATGCACAATAGGTTTCTTCTGCAGAAAACTAAAACAGTGTAAAATTTATATTAAAGACTATTAAGGTTATCGGCTATTGAATGAAAACCTCTTCTAATCAATATCAATAAGAACCCAGCAATAAAAACCAGAATAAGTCAAACATGGAAGTCATGAGAAAAAGTTGAGTTACGTTTCAGAATATGAGAAAACTCTGTAGGATATTTCATACTGAATGCTTGAACCACGAACTGGGTTCTAATACGCTCGGTATGTTTGGTTACACTTTGTAAACGCCAAATGGTTCTTAATCAATCATTCTGTCATCCATTGAATTGCGATACCTATTATTTATCCACTCTGTGACATAAACATGTAGATACCTCAAAGAGATGAGGAAAGCTAATAACAGATTATTTATCAAATTTAGTTAATACTAAAGAATTATTATTATTATTATTATTATTATTATTATTATTATTATTATTATTATTAGGAGCTTGTTGGCGTGCGCTACGCACGCTGAAACCCGGCGCTGTTATCTCCCCTACCCTCCCGATCCCCTACCTGCCCGTCCCCACCCGGGGCGGACAAACCGGTTTGTAGGAGGTGGGTGGCTGTCATGTCTCCCCTGCTCTCACCCGGCGGGAGAGGACAAACAAGATCCACTCGGATTTTATTATTATTATTATTATTATTATTATTATTATTGAACACCCAGTGAGATCTGGCAAGAAATAATGAGAGTGGAATTATCTGGGGTACGTTAGGTTCGCTCTGTGTATCAAAATATTTCAAGTTATCGTTTTCTCTCTCTCTCTCTCTCTCTCTCTCTCTCTCTCTCTCTCTCTCTCTCTCTCTCTTTCGTTGCTACAGATAATGGAGAGGAAGGATAATCGGCCATTGCCTCCTAGATATGCTTTTATCATCGTTATTTCAATCGCTTGTTTTAACATCCGTAGAAATATACTTTAACCAAGTTGTACGTTTTCTATGCAAATGCATTCTTCTTCTTCTTCTTCTTCTTCTTCTTCTTCTTCTTCTTCTTCTTCTTCTTATTATTATTATTATTATTATTATTATTATTATTATTATTATTATTATTATTATTATTGTACCATTCTCTTTTAAGGCTCTTTCTCCTCCATTCTAATTTAAAAGAGAACGTAATTCTATTTGAAAATTCCGTGAATTCTTGCTTCCTTTATTTGTTCTTGTGTTATTTTTAGTTCATTTATCAACATGTTTTCTTAATTTATCTTTACTTGTTAGTTTCTTTGCTCTGCATTCCCTTCTTTGTATATATGTATGTATATATATATATATATATATATATATATATATATATATATATATATATATATATATAATAATAATTTGGGAGCATTTCGATTCTTCCCTATTTGAATATGCTAACATTTTTGGTTTATCAAACCTTTCCTACGTTACTCGCGTTACCATGGCAACACTTTCACTGACAGAAGACGAGAAAAATTATCATTTCTAGAATGATGTACAGGAAATAAGGAAGCTATTTAACTCAAGGACTCATCAGCGGACATTACTAGTGTAAGCCTATGTGTATCACTAAGGCCACAGTCAAGCGAGCAACTAAAGTTTGGCCTTATTTTGAATGGCGTTCATTCCACGTGACTCACGCTGTCCTTCCTTCGCCATACTTTACCTTTACGTGGTTACCTACAGTCATAGAAAACGGTAAGTGCCGTTGGAGGGCGGGGCTGTGAGGCGATACTGTCTTGTATCTATTTCTCTCTCTTTCTGCGTATCGCCTGTTTATTAGTGGACTCCATTAAGATAGAAAATAAAATCTGATTTCTTGTGTTTTCGTTCTCAAAAGAGAAGCTCTACGAAATATCATTCACAGCTTTTTCATAGGAAATTAAGCATCAAGAGCAAGAGCATAGCACTGTACAAAAATTTCCCCTAGGAGTTCTCCAGACTCTTTCCTGATTCCTGCATCCTCAACCTGGGCTATGTCTCTATAATCTATTACTCACACTCCAACACGGGCTACCACTTGAAGTCCATTCAAGCATGTACTTTTCTACTACAAAACACAATCCTTTTCCTTTTTAGGATTCTACAGCTACACCAAGATCCACAGATTACATTTGCTCTTACACTGATAAGCATCAAGAGGTTCAAAGTGCTCGGATTCCTGCCCAATTTTTCCATTTCAGTAACAAGGACCAAAGTCCTTCGTCCACGGGTATAAATATATTTGCTTGGTGCTCGAATGAGCATTGTCTTTTGGTTAGGTTTTGATATATCGTCTCCAGTCACATTTAAACTTCATAAAAACTTTATTGAACTTTACACCCTTACTTCTTTCCTTCTTCGGCCCTACAAAATATGTAGTATTTTTTGCTGTTATTTTAGAATTCTGCCAAATATATTGTCCCTTTTGCCATTGTTTGCTAGTATTTAACAAAATAAACTATTTTTTTGTATATTTTTCAAATTCTATTAAATAAGCTGCACCTTTCTGCACTTTTTCCTAAAATTTCACAAAATATATTATATCGTTCTGCCCTGTTTTTAGAATCCAATAAAATATACTACCCTCTTTTGTATTTTTCTAGAATTCAGCAAAATATACTGTTCTTTTTGTACTTTTTCAGAATTCAACATATTATACTACCCATTTTTGCATTTTTGTAGAATTCCACAAAATATACTACCCCATTTTGTATTTTTCTGGAATCCTAGAAGATTTAGTACCCGTTTTGTATTTTTACAGAAATACAAACTATACTACCGTTTGTGTATTTTTCTAGAATCGTAGAATAAATAATACCCTTCTGGCAATTTTTTATTCCGCAAAATATACATAATTTACCTACTTTTCCCAAAAATGAAAAATTTTACATCTAGCTACATTTGTCTTTCAGTCCTACATAATTCAGTGGAGTCTTTCTACAAAATTTCATAAAATATGTCTCATCTTTCTGCCCCTTTCCTCAGAATTTCTCAAAACCGATTATAGTAGTAGTAGTAATAGAAGATGGGATTTGCCTATGAAACGGCTCCCTTGCTCGTTATATTTCCCCTGTGCCTGCGTTAGTTTAAGTCTGTGTCCCCTTTCTGCAGTAGCTGTCCTATCACGTTCTTCCTCTTGCTGTCCGCTCGCTAATTCTTCTCATGGTCACTGGCATTTAATCGACCACTACTGCCGACTTTCTCTTGTCGCGGAAATACTTTGTTTCCACTGCCAGTATTTTATCCATATATATATATATATATATATATATATATATATATATATATATATATATATATATATATATATATATATATATGTGTGTGTGTATGTGTGTATATATATATATAGTCCTGATACCATAGCAGGTTAAATAAATTAGTAATTCCTTTTTAATTCGTAATCTATTTTTTTACCTTTTGATTCGCAGACCCGAAAAACACCCAACATCATTATTAAAAGCAGCAGTTAATGGTTAAAAAGCCCATGTTGTTTGTTTAATTTGCTTTTATCGGTGATTTCCTTATTACCTTTTATTCTCTGTTCCTTCTCTTTCCTCCTTGTACCTGTAAAATCAAATTTACACAAACACACATACGTACACACACAGAGAGAGAGAGAGAGAGAGAGAGAGAGAGAGAGAGAGAGAGAGAGAGACTCTTTTCAGGTAAAGAGGACTGCCCTTTCACCTTCGCCAAGCGCCAGTTGCATAGCTGCATTAATTTTCAGAACCTGTCACCTTCACTCTCTCCCCTCTGCCATACCACACACATTCCTTCCCTCTCTCTCTTAACAAAATCAGGCACCTTCCAAACGAGACTTCTCGCTTTATCTAAAGGTAAACACATCTTGGGTGATAAAAACGCAACGAACGGTTCCGATATTTCGAAACAAGTTTCCGTACGTCATGGTACTCTCACTGTTCTCAGTGACTGCCTACGTGGTTCCCTAACCCTGATTTTTAGCTGGTTTATCTTTTTTTTTTTTGTGGTTATAACCGTCATTGAGAGTTGGCAGATATGGAATTTACTGCTTATTCTTTAAGGATATCCTGCCACCAGGAAATGTCAATTTGTTTTGATGATGATGAACGCTGATCTAAGTAGTCCCAATATTCTTAAGCGCCCAACAGACAAAGGTAAGGCACACTATCACAAACATACACACAGACTAACACACATAAGTTTTATATTAGGCTATTTTTCTATCTGTATATTATGTAAATATATCAGATTGTCATTTTTAACTATGGGAACAACATATCGTGGTATTAGTGACGATTTAACCGTCATTTACAGTTTTATTTAAGTATCACTAAAAGAATAACGAACAAGTGAAAGGTCATTTAAATTTTAGTAAAAAATACACACAAAGTTTTCACTAAGAAAACAAATGAAAGAACTAACTAGTCAATTTCATTAGTTGAAAATTAAGTGCTTTTACTAATAAAACACTAGGCGCAAGTGTTCCTCGTACGCCGTGCATCCAGACTTCCGGAATGGGGGGAAACTTTTCGGTGGCATTGGCGAATCTTCTACCGGGTTGGAGGAAGGATTCACGGTTGTTCCATGCAAGAGTGAATCCGTTTATGACTATCGTTTGTAGACGAGCCAAGTAATATAAAAAATGCAAGAAAAGGGTTTTTTTTATAAGTTGTCCCCAAAATAACTCGCGTTTCCGCTCATCATTTGCTTTGTTATCAACTACAATGGTCCTCGTTTGTGTTTGGGTCGTTCAGCTTAGTCTAGATAAGAGTAAAATGTTAAAGGAATTCAAAAACAGAAGCCAATGGATTCCCTGATAACCATTTCCATTTAATTTCAGTACGGCAAGATCTCCTCCAGTTGACGTATAAAGGGAATATTACAGAAACCACAACACAGGAGATAGTCATGCAAGGCAAAACCGCGGTCCAAAACCTTAGACCTATCTGCTTGAAAACAGCTATTGACAATGATATAAAGTTATTCAGCAAAGTAATAAACTAAACCTATAGCAAGGAGTATTCAACACACACATACACGCACACACACAAACACACACACGAAACAAAGCATTCTCCGAATATTTCTTGCCAACAGAATGCTTCTAGAAGCCTCATCCTCTGGTTGAGATAACGGAGCGCTTCCTCTCATAACGCTGTAGTTCTTGAATTCTGAAAACATTTATCTTAAAAAGTATTCTGGACAGTTGATATTTGATGCTGAAAGACTGGATCTTGATCAGCAAATTTAAAGAAATTTATGAAAGACAACAATTATCTGCTCTAATAACATCTTAATATGGTGGAGAATAACAATCTAGAAAGCAAATTTATCTGAAAACTATAATAGCATTTGATTAAATTTAAAAACAACGAATGAATACATTTCTACGGTTAGCAAATCTAAGTTTCATTTACGATATACCTCGCTGATACTAATACTTCAGTCATGGCCACCAAGCGTATCGTCTTAGCAGTGTACTGGGTGAATTCAATAGTCAGTGACGGCTGAGCATGCTTCCTGAAATCGCTATCACCTTCCCTCCGATAAGAACTTGTCTGCAAGACTTCCTCGGAATTAGGCTCCGCCCTTCGTCTCCCACCTCCTTGTCTCTCATTCAGATCATTCAGGCCTGGGCAAGATAATGGAATTTCGTTTATCGTACCGTTAGCTTTTACTTTAAGAAGTAAATAGACAAGAAACAGTTGCACAGAAATTTTTTCAGTCGGCGTTTCCGAAACTCTTTTGCCTAAGTCTCGACAGTTCATTTTTAGTGTTGGTAAGGAAGGACAAGTGCGTTGCAGAGGCCTTTCATTTTCCCACAATCTTCACATAATGAACCACGCAGGACAAAACATTAAATTACGATCAATTTTCTTGTACGCCATTCCTAGGACAGACTGGGTTATGAGTTTTTTCCCCTGACTCTCTCAAAATGACAAGTGAGAATTGGCAACTCCTGTGTGCCATGGTGTCTTGCAATTTCTTCTTTGCCTTCTTCACTTGTAGACTCATGTTCGTTCTCAGCTGACCGACTGGTTTTATTCTAACCCACAATAAGTGAGAAACGAAAAAAAATTGTAAATGATGTACATCTGCCAGATAAGATTTCAACCCTAAGTACCATTAAGACTAACCATTTTTACGTCATGGTTTGATGACGTAATCACTTTACCTCATCGAGTCTACGAGTGTCTTTTGATAATTTGACAGCTTCGGAACGTCCTCAGGAACTAATAAACCATTTTAATGAGGCGCTGCCTGCGAAAAGGCATCGTCTTCGAAAGTGTTAACGTTTTCTTAACCACTGGACATTTTTTAGAATGATATTAACAATAAGCAACTTTTTGACCAGTGCAAATGCCAACAGGGCGGGTACCTATAGCTGTCTTTCTCTAACCGAAGTCCGAAAAAAGAAGGAAAAAGATTTGTTCTCAGATGAGAATGGGAAAATGCCGGAGAGAATATCCTTCCAATTATTATTATTATTATTATTATTATTATTATTATTATTATTATTATTATTATTATTATTATATTCTGAAAGTAGAACTAGCACAAAGTGGCAATAACTGAATAACCAGAAATATGACAACATTACAAAAAGGACTTACTCTTGAATTAAAACAAGGAGCCTTGTCAAGTGAATTTGCAGCAAACAGGGGAGTGATATGGTTGAATGTCACTTCATATCTGTTATTTATCCTCCCTAGGATTTTAAACTGGGAAAAAATGCTTTGCGATAAAGAGGATGTTTAGTTAGGAGTATCGATAGGATGTTGACAAACTTCGGCTAAAACAGGATACTGTTTTTATCAGCAAAGCTGCGCAAGACTTACAGAGTTTGCTTAATAGGATGTTTTAAATATATATATATATATATATATATATATATATATATATATATATATATATATATATATATTATATATGTATATATATAAATGTAATTATAATTGGTTGGGCATATTTCCATGCAAATAGCTGCATCGCCATTTTGTGTTTGTTCTGCTTTTAGAATCTAATAATAATAATAATTGGAAGGATATTCTCTCCAATGAAAAGAAAAGTAATGAGGACACTCTTGCAAAATTGATAACTTTAGATAGAGATATAATCAATGTGGATGAATATCTCAAGTATTTAGGAATAATGACATCCAGTACAGGTTCTTTTGAGACAGAATTTAGTAAACAACTAAAAGAGACAAATAAAACAATGGACTGAATACAGTCTGGAAATCAAACAGACTGAAATCATTTACAAGAGTTAGACTGTCAAACATATTTTGTATTGTAATGTGGTGGTCAAGGATCATAGCAAGCCAGTGAAATTATACTTAAAAGATTTTCTCTATTTGAGACCAAGCGCTGGGACCTATGAGGTCATTCAGCGCTGTATGGGAAATTGAAAGTAATAAAGTTTTCAAGGTGTACAAGGAGGAAAACCTCGCAGTTACACTACGAAATAATTGTTAGGAGAGGGTGGATAGTAAGATGCAAGAGAATATAAACGGAGGTACAGTAAAAGGAATGAAATGGATTGCAGCTAGGGGCCAGAGGGACGCTGCAGAAAGTGATATGGAAATGGCATTGACATGTCCTTCGCTTCGCTGGACACCAGAACAGTTGGTAGACCTAGACCTACTTAGTTGAGAATTGAGAGCCGGAAGACTGGAAATTAGTGGAGATATGTGGAAGTGAAAGCAAACACACACAAAAGCAAGTAAAAAAATGCACCAAAGAAGCATAAAACTCAAACAAAGCATGGTGGTGGCCTCAGCCACAGCCCATGAAACTCTTAGCCGCGCACCACGAAGCTCAGCCACAGTCTGGTAGGGTGTCATGTTGTTGGTACCTATAGCGGTGTCAAAAGTATGATTATGGCTGCTTTTAACTTTAAATAAAATTAAAACTATTGGAGCTAAAGGGCTGCAATTTGGTGTGTTTGATGATTGGAGGGTGGATGATCAGCATACCAATTTGCAGCCCTCTAGCCCCGGCAGTTTTTAAGATCTGAGGGCGGACAGAAAAAGTGCGGACGGACAGACAAACCTGTCACAATAGTTTTCTTGTACAGAAACTAAAAGTTTTAGCGGCAGAATCACACAGAAATACTTCGCGTCGTACGGAGTTAGAGTCGTTGATGGTAATTACCCTGAAATGTTTGGAAGTAACCATGAGCAAATTGCAGAAAAATCTCATAAAGATGTAATTGAGCCACCATTTTTTATTCTCGTATAAACATGGAGAAGAACAGAAATAGCTACAACACAGAGTTCTAAATATAACTCTTATTGTGAAGTAATCCTCTCGTGAAACATATTATCTGGAATAATAATGGTGTTAGAACAAAGGCGATTGCTTTTGTCCGATTAAGTTGTTTGAAATTCAAAGAACTCTTGTACACAAAAGTCATAGTCAAATATCGCCAATGGTCATTCACTGCCAAATAATTCAATATACGGTACTGTATTATACATGTTTAATGATTGCCCGTGTTACGTAAGCATGGCACTCAATGGACCTTGGTGCTAGAAAAAGAAAGTGGGGGAAAAGGCAAACAGGTGTAGATATACTGTATACTTGTCCTACTTTAGTTATTTGTAAGCTCAAGACTTCCCAAATCCTAAGGAACGGCAAGGCGATAAAACGTAAACAAAGACTGATAAGATGTTACAAATCGTATCAAAATAATAACAACTGCGCAACACTGACAGGTGGATTACCCGAGGCATCATCTGGTACTAAAGAGTCAAACGAGAACCGAAAGTAATATTTTTCAAATTATCGTAGTAGTAAATAAACGAGTCTTTGCAGAACAAATTGAACATTAGAAGTACGGTATATTTATAAAATAAGGTAAATATAATTTAATTATAATTTTATATTTTCATCAAGGTTACGAAGCAAGTTAAGAAAAGAAGTGGCACCACTGCGTTAGTTAGTAAACATGTCGACACAGACACAATGGCACTGGAATCTCCTCCCTAGCGTTATTTTGATCGAAATTCTCTCGTATTTGCCGCTGTCTGACAGGATTAACGCGTGCTCTACGTGCAAGGCATGGCGATCTGCTCTTTTCCACCCGAGTTTCTGGCGGAGGATTGAACTGGTGTTTAAATCGTGCGAGTGGAACAAGATCGAGCGTTCGCGATTCATAGCGTCATGGGGAGTCAGGAAACTAAGGTGCTGTGTTCTGCATCTCGAGACTGTCAACATCAATTGTTTAGTGGAGGCCGACCATGTGTTACTAAGACTTTCCAGAAACCCACAGGTGAGAATCGTCAATTTTACTTATTTTACCAGTCTCCCGTTGATTTACGTCCGTAGAATGTCAGTCAGTCTGTCGTTGGTTAGGCTAGATCTCGTCAGTCTCCTTAGCTTAGCCAAACAGAACTTTGGTCTCGCTTAAGTCTAACGTATGCAATTGTAAGGCATATAATTTAGAGTAAATTTACTAGCCTAGGTTAGGCTACTTTCTGTTTGGTCAAAATTTACGGTCGTTATTCTTAATTGTAGCTTAAGCTACGTTTATCCAACGTAGGTCATTCTAGGTTTTGGTGATTTCCTAGGCTAGTTCTAGGTCCTGACAGTAACTGCTTGTTCGGCAACTTCGCCCCTGACTTAACAGCCTGACTCCACTATTGGTACCAGACAGCCTCAATTTAAAAACAAAAATACTTAGGTTAGGCCTAAATTGCAGATTACTAAGCTACCACAACCCTCTACCTCAGCAACTACTAGCTGGCTAAACTGACGCCCCTCAGGTTCAGTAACTAGCCTATCATTTTACCTGCAAAATGGGTGCCAGCTCCTAGGGGATGAATGTTAAGGCAGAAGTAAGTACGGTATATCTTAGTTTAACCAGACCACTGAGCTGATTAACAGCTCTCCTAGGGCTGGCTCGAAGGATTAGATTTATTTTACATGGCTAAGAACCAAGTGGTTACCCAGCAATGGGACCAAGTATTGTGGAATCAAACCACATTATAACGAGCAATGGAAATAACTTTCTCTAATTCTTCATTGGCCTGTCGGAGAATATTGGCCCAGCAGAGTGCTAGCCGAGAATGATACCAACCTGTCCAATGAGGGTGAATTATAAATGAGAAATGTAATATTTTCATATTTAAACCGTTTTCACTTCTTATGATGAGAAACACCCACAATTTTGCCATGTTAGCTATGGAGGGGTTGGGGACAGGTATTGTCTAACCTTATAAGTCAAAAATCGAAAATCATTCGATGGGGAACTAATTTTTCTGAGGAAACATTGTAAAACCGGAGTAAATCAAGTAACACAGTGCTACACAAGCGACAGAAAATTTTTTCGAGGATGATTAGATAATCATTAATATCTCGGATATGGTGAATCTCCTCAAAAATGACCTATTTTCTTATATCTCAACCTGAGTTGTTCTGGACATTGACCCAATGAGGAACTATGTTAAGACATAAATAACAGGAAATGTCATAAATGTAAACAAAAACAAACATGTTGTAAAACGTTAAAAAAAGGCACTAAATATTCAGGTTGGTTACTGGCAGAAATCCTTTTGGGGATGAATATAAAAATACAGAAAAAGATGGACAATATCAGTAACATAAGCATCTGGTGACTGGCAGGAATCAGGCCATGTTAGTAGGCTAGTTTGGGGTTTTACCACAGTGTTTGGGAAAGGATCAATAAAGGTTGTGACATAGGCCTAAGTTATAATTTGTAAATTACATCACTTGTAAATATTTCACAGCCTCTTGCATATTAAAAAAATATTTAATTATATAATTAAAGGTTAAAGATTATTTAAATTAGTGAATTGGGACAAAGTGATATGATTTTCTGATAATGAAAAAATTGGTTTTATTTTTGCTCTTGGTCATATTTCAGACATTAAGAATATCTGTACTGTATTATGTTCAAGGAATTACTGTATACCAAAACTCTAGTTGGAAAAGGAGAATGCTACAAGCCAAGTGGCCCCATTACCTAGGGAAAGTGATCTTGCATGGGAAAGGACTCTGAGGAATAAAATAGTGAACTATGATTTAGGTGAAAACAAATGAGATAGACAACAAAAATAATAAACAATAAATTGAGACTTGTGTCACCCTGAGAAACTGTTACAGCAAGTTTTGAAGTTAAAATAATTCACACATTGATCTTAAGAGGAACACAACTTCTAGAAAACTTTGTGGTATTGAACCTCACAGAAGAAAAGGCAGGACTCTTACAATTAACTTAGTACAAGTTAGTGAATTGTTTAGTCTGGAAAATGCTGAATTTACAGGATGATCAGAATTTTGAAGGGCTGTATGTGTACAGTATGCACAATGGTCTAATTAAACAAGAGTGCCAGAGATTAATGTTAAGATCAGGGATAAGAAATTTTTACATTTTTCTCCAGTGATTTAAGATGCAAGTCAGGTGCTGAAGACCAGAGGGCAACTAAATTAAGAATGGAATAACAAAAGAATTAAAATATTTCATCAGGATAGGCAGATCTTCAAAAATCCTGAATTTCTCCATACAGTATATCAGTTTTTTGTTCAGTTGAGGAGGAGGTAGACCAGTTGTGTCTCTCAGAAATAAATATGATAAAGAATGGGTTTCCATATCCCACACCTGTTAACAATCTCATTCAGAGGTTTTATTCATTCCCCATCATTTGTACCATGCATTAGTGTCAAGTAAATTTATGTTATAAGGTTCAGTAACCATGGGTCTATGCTCAGGAGATGGGAGGAATACAAAGAGAGTAGAATTATTTGTAGGGGCACATAAGTGTTTTTCAAAGTCAAACTGTCTGTTATGTATTGAATGTAAAAGGTAACAAGCTAAGAACACAATGCTGGTGATCCTAGGGAACACAACAGGGCAATCCCAATAGTCCCTTAGTGCCCTTTAACAACTAGTCTTTGTAATCCATCACAAAACTCAGTGACATTACTTAGAAATCTTCATATGTTTGGAGTCAAAGACCTCACGATTATTACTGTCAGAAAAAAGGCAAGACCAATCATATGAACTTCATATCAGAATGCAGGGATTTCTGCACAACATTGGAAATGAAATCAGAGCATCACTCACAAGCCAAAACTGCAAACTAGGGAACAAAGACATGAAGACATTCAAAAACCTTAGATATGGAAGCTTTAGGCTTAATAAGAAATGAAGAAGATATTTAAGAATTTTCACAGCCTAAACACGTCAGGCAATTCCCCCCTCCATGGTAATGTTGTTTGCAGTGCATTATCATTATATAAATTCCATTTTTTTTTTAATCTTAAATATAATATTTTCATTTTAATAACTAGGATACTTTGTTATTTATACATATTGCATTATTGAATAAAAAATTTTCTTCACTGCCAAAGCAAATTAACATTCTGCCATGCATTAATATTTATTTTTATAAAAATTTGTAATTTGATTCTTTATTCACATCTTTTTTTACTTTTGATTGCTCAATCTTATAATTTATTATTTAGTAAAATGAAAACAACAAAAATGCTTTTGTATTGTGAATTCATGAAGTCACGGAAAGTAACTACTAACCACCTGTACCTTTGCATCTGTTGGAAATAGTTATTGATAAAATTTTTATTTTTGTTATGCTTTTCAGAGTACTATATTACCCTTGCATAAGTTAAGTAGTCACTGTAGTTTTACTGTCATACCAGACACTGGATAATCTTATGTTTCTTTAATATTGTATACTGGTAGTTATTACAGCTGTGATAGCTGAAAGTTGCCCATAACCTGCACTGAAAATGACATGGTTAATAACTGCAAAGTCTGTCAAGAAGTATTACAAGCCCTCCTATTTGACATAGATTACTGTACAGTATAAGAAAATGACAGAAATGAATCAAGAAATGTTAGATGGCCAGATACCCTTTCAGGAAGAGGCAAATTGAAGGTTAATTGTTGGATTTTAATTTTTACTCTGCACATTTTACTTGGTCTGGTACTACAGTAATTGGTTTTTGGGTGGCATAACTACAAGTGTAATTGATGAAGATAATTTGAAACAATAGATATTGAAAAGTGAGCACTAACCAATAAATATTTTGGAAACAATTATTTTTAAATTTATAGTGTGGTATGATTTTTATACTGTGCTTTAAAAAGAGACTTCAGTATTTACTTTAGTACGTTCTTGTAGAAGTGAGTTCTAAGTAAGTACTTAAATTATGTTTTGAATGGAATTGACTGTCTCGATATTCAATATATAGAAGTTTAGATTCTTCCGAGAATGAAGAATTATTAGGAGATGTGTTCGTCATAGACTGAAAATTAGAATAAGAAGTTTTGGACACAACATAAGAAATTGAGAGGATCATAGATGACAAGATAAGTGGCTGGATGACAACCACAATTATCCTAGTAGTATTAAAATAGTGTAAGAAGTATATTTACTATTCCTACTTGCTTAGTGTAAGTGCATTTTTTGAATCATTATAGGCTATTTATTGCTGAATTGTTATGTGTGTGTGTGTGGCATACAGTTGTTCAGATAAGAGGATTTAATTTTACGGTTGAACTGGGATTTGCATAAAGGTAATAACTTTATTTTGATATTTTCAGAGCTAAATATTGAGTGAAAATGGCTGAACTAAACACTATCTGTTTCTGTTACAGGTTGAAGAATTAATATTGGTACCAACGCATTGCCATACCTTTGTGAAAGGTCATGAAAGGCCATATTACTTACGCAATAACAATAACAACAACAACAAGAATAGCACTACACATTCCCGTTGTGTATCTCGCTCAAGATCTTCATATCAGTTTATTGAGAGGTGAGTTTTATTTTATTTTGGCATAAATTAATTGGGTAAGTTTGTAACATGTACTTTGGTCAACCAACTTCCGAAGGCAGGCATTTATATTCTTATATGGTTATAACATTTTATCTGGAAAATGTTACACGTACTGGGCTCTTTTTGCTTGTTCCTGTTTGGTCAGGAAATAACCAAATAATTTAGGATTACTTGTTGACTTAGCTTGCCAGATCCAGTAGTCAGGTCATTTTTATTGGCTAGTTGATCCTCTTGATTTGACATCCAAAGTCTCTTGAGTTTTTGAAAACTAGAATGACCTATGTTTGGGTTGCAGTATGGATAATTACTGCCTATGCCTCTAAATTATAATGGTTTACACAGTATTTTATAAATGCATTATATTCGACTTAACATCTACATCTCTAAAGGCTGTATGTTGGGCAGGCAGCCTTGTCGTCTGTGTTTGTCAGTATGTCTATCTTTGAGAGGTCCTTATCCTCAGCATTGAGTGCTGAGTGTTAGATTGTTACCGTTATTTGTATTGCTTGGTTTTGAAGGTTTTTTTTTTTTTTTTCCAAAGCATTCAATCATTTTGAAATGTCTAATGGCCATAATTTCCTGGAAAATCCTGTTTGCCATTCAAACTTCTTTGCTTAATTACTTTATAACAGGTGACCCTAATTTCTAGTACCCTGTTCTAAATACAAATGAAAGTCTTTTATATAGGAGGAACCCTGTTCCTGGTGCCAGCTGGAAATGGTTGTTGAAGCTCAGCAATTAGGTGGTTAATTGCCAGCAAGTCTAGTAACCACTCCTGATGCGCCCACAGGATCATGAAGGCCTTGCTCTGGTTCCTGAATTTCATGAGAACTTGGTGGATTAGTTTGATGGCAGAAATGTGTAGGCTTTTAGGCCATCCCACCCTTGGTATATTGCGTGTGGCCTGAGCTGCTGACTTGTTCTGCAGAAAGCAATACATAAGCATCTTTTGATCAAGCAAAGCCATGGGCAGGCCCACCATCAGGGAACCCTACAGACTCCATAGTGCCTTGCAGACATCCACATTGAGAGACCACTCCACTGGGAGGATCTGGTGTGTTTTGTTCAAGGATTTTACAATGATATTTCTAGACCTTGGGATGAACCTCAAAATGAGAATTCTATGACATTGTGCCCAAGATCTCCATGGCCAGGCAGCTGATAGTGATGGTTGTCGTGTCAGTCATCACTCTAATAATGTGTTGTTCAAATGACATCTTGAAAGCAGCTCGAATTTCTAGGACTTTTTTCATGTGGGCTGGTTATCAGTAGCAGCGTAGGTGGATGCCCATTCTGTGAGCACAGGCTGCTATATGAGCCAAGACCCTTCTGTAGACCTGGGCATTGTAACCAACCTGAAGCATAGGACCCTGAACTGGTAAACCTTTCCTGAATAGCCAAATTGAAGACAGCTTCAGGAGGACATGTCCATGAGGTCCAGGGATGCTAAGAAATTGCTGTTTCCAATGGGTCTCCTCACCAACTGCCATATCCATCATGTTAAGATATGCCAGGACTATTGCAAATTTCCAACTTCCTGAGGCCTTCAGAACTAGTCACAGTTGACTTTAGCAGTCTGACATTCCTAGCAGAACTGTCTTGGTGGCTCCTTTTTTCAGCATTGACTGTACCATACTGCCTTCTCCAGGGTGCTAAACTTCTCTGATCCCCATGCATAGGACTCAAACCCCAGCTGTAATTGGAAGAGGGGTGAGATTTGTTAGTTTCTGCTGGATCGTTTCCTTGCTGGTGAATACTGTATTATTATTCTCTTTCCCACCACTCAGTCTCCTGCCATTTCTGATGCCCCTTTTGTTAGAGAAACATTATACACGAGGCACATTAGGCTGTTCTTGTTGTTCAGGTTGTAAAGTCTTGCTTTATTGAGCATTAGTTAGTTTTGACCATCCTTTTGAAAGACTGTTGATTTTGATGCCAATCAGTGGCTGCAATAAGGTGCCTAAAAGTGAGTTGAAATTCAAGTTTTTCTCTTAAATATTAGAAGTTTGTGATAATGCAAACCTGCATTACTGGAAAAATTGAAAGGCTAGATCCTTAGTTATAAGAAGTTGCTCTTAAAATAACATTAGATGAAATATGGGTATTTTTTGATTGTCAAAGGATTAAACTTATTTTGCTGTACCAGGTAAATGTATAAATCTCTATATTGTTTTTATTTTTCACCCATTTCCCTCAAGCTTGTGACTGATGCAAAATTCATACATGGATGGGAAGCATTAATGATGTGGTTGGCTTTGTTGTTGAAATGGCTATTTTGTGGTAATGGCTCCAAGGTGCAAGGTTATACTGTATACTGTTTATACCTGGTAGATTGTGCTTTTAAAATGTGCTGTATACAGTAGTTATATTTATATTCACATAGTTAAAAGCTTACTTTAAACTAAGGCAAACATTAGTCCTAACTTTATGAGCTTGTGGGAGTAGTAATATTCCTTACAGGACCATCATTTTACTGTAATGATTTAAACTTATTAGGTAAAAAGCTTAAAAAGTTCAAGAGCACAATAATCAGTTAGAAGGCAGTACTTATAAGCCTTTTTACACTTGGTCCAGTTTGTAAGTGATTGGTCATTTGTATACAAGATTGCATGTTGGTTGCCATCTTTGGCCAGTTTCATTCAGGTAGTGAAATTGAAAAAAAGAGCTGCCTTCTTGTTACCTCAGATATTGTATTTACAGTGTAAATTTCATGACCAGCTCATTCCCTCAGGTCATACAACTTTATTATCATGACCAGCCTTTTTGAAATTGCTCAAAAGAATAATGCTCCTTGTCTTGTTAAAGTTTAAAGTCCATTATATATTTTCATTTTAAATGAAGGCCTCATGTTTGTTAGTTCTTTACAAGCATTGAGCCACACATAGCCCCCCCCATGAATAGCTAAAACTGAACATATAAGATAATGACTGATGTTTAAACACAAAACCATCAAAAATGCTTATATGTATTTTGTCAAAAAGTCATTTTCAGACTTAGTGTTACAATTGAAAGTTATGTATACATAGTTATAATGGTGAAAATGAAAGTGTGTTTATTGAAGTGTGTTTTTTCTGTGCCACTGCTTACTTGTCTTTTCTTTTGTAGTGCCCAGGAATCTCTTCAGTGCATCATCAGCAACAGTCGAAGTTTAAAAGGGCTGACTCTTGGCTGCATTCAAGACCTGACTGACCAATCAGACATATTCCTTCCTCTCTTGGCACAACATCAGTCATCGTCACTATCCACATTAGGTTTAGCGTCGGTCAAATATGATCCAAATTCCTATGCGCTTCTGGATATCACGCCAGACAACTTCACTAGTTTTACCAACCTCCAGGTATGATAAATCTCTGTAATTAGTTATTAGACAGGGATTGAAAGTAAGAAGCCATGAGAATTCGATAGCATTGTTTTGTTGACTAGGAGTGTTAGAAGCACTAGCTATTGTAAGTAGGTTTAGAAATTAATGGCAGTTAAAATGTTTATGTTGTATATTATTGTGCTGAAATGTTGAGTTGTCTAAACAAAATACTGAGGAATGATAAATTTTGTAGCAGTTCTGTAATTGTGGAATGAACATGGTTCTTATTACTATTTCATTTATTCATGGCTGTATATCTGTTGTTTTTTAGGCAAATTTAAATATTTAGGTTAATGATACAGAATATTTTTAAACGTAAGGGCAGTTGAATTATTAGGCACCTGCAACATTATTTAAGATTGCAATATAAAATCTGATTTGGGAATTCTATCTTGGTTAAAATTATAATTTTAAAATTGTTAATTAGATTGCTGACTTCCTGTTCATGATAAATTTAGGATTGTCCCAAAGGATTTGCTCTTAAGTCAAGGTGAGAAATTGGAGCCAGTCAGAGTTTAAGAAGGTGGACAGAGACTAGAAAATTGAATTAAAGAGACAGAAGGCTTTCCTCAAGGTACCCCCAAACCCACTGCAGTCAATATCGCTCCCAAGGAAAATAATTATAGGGTTGCTCCGTAGTTTTATTTCGGTACATAGTATGGAAGTCATACCCATTTTAGAATTGTGTTGCTGTATGCTTCCAGGCACTATGTATTTCATAAATTTTTTTTTTGGTTACTGAATTAGAGAAGATGAACTGCATGACTAGGATTTTTGGGTATTGGATAGAGAAGATGAACCATATGACTAGGAAATTATTATTGTCATTACAGTATTATTATTATTATTAAGTAGTATAATACATGTGTAAGCCAAGTGTTTCAAAACTAGACTTTCATAGGGCTGGCCTTATGACTAAGAAGTGAGTGTTGTCTATGTACTGTGCTATATCAAGTTCAGTTGCTTCTTATGTAACACTAAACCAGATCTATCTTCCAGTACATTGCTGTATTGAATTTGTGTAAAAGTATTTTATCATATTATTTATTTGTCCTTGAGATGTTCATTTCAACCTATGATGGTATTGTTTTGGTTTGTCACAGGTGTTGACATTAGATTACGACTATATGAGCGATCGATTACTGAGTGTGCTGTCTACTCCATATAATGCACCTTTGAGACGACTAGTGATTCATGTTCATGGGATCGACCAAACTCATCGAGGAACCACCGAGTATATGTGGTATCGCTTCAAACAGCAGCAGTAAGTCATTTTAGAAGTTTCGAATTACTGTAGTTCATGTTCTCTCTGTGCTTACGGCATTTGTTTGTTGAGGCTGACATATTCAAATTATGATGCTTTCCTTAAAATCTTAACTCTTATTATTTGCTGTCAATGAGGATACTTTGCTTTCATTGCCTCATTGAGTTACTGCTAGGGGTAGTTCAGAAGAAAAATGTCTATCTATTGATATTTATTGTTGTCTACAGTGTCAATTCTTTTGTTTTCAGTCCACAGTGCTCTTTAGTGATAAACTTGATTCATTCATATGATGGAGTTGAACAGCTTGGGTCAGGATTGCTGCATCCATCGATGCCCTTGACGCACTTCAGGGCATTCTTTTGCGAATGGGTGAGTGTTAGTTTTCTCTCATATAGTAAGTAACCTCTCAGTCAGACTTGTTTTGTTGTGTAATGGTAAAAGGTCAGTGTCCTTTATTGAAGCTCGGTGAAGTGAAAACCTGTGTATAATGAAGTACTGTCTATAAGGCTGTTAATAATGAATGTGAATGAAAATTGCATTATATTGCTATTTGCAAATAATATATTCCTGTAGCAGGTTTAAAAATATCTAATTTTTTTCACTTATGTGTTCTTATTTGTTCTCCTTGCAGATAAACATAGCAGCGTTGAGGTTAATGTCAAACTGGTATGCAGAATCACTCCGTCATCTTACTCTTGTGGATTCTCTAGATCACAGTGGCTGGGGCATGTTGACCGAAGGTCGTGATGAGGACCAGGGATCCCCTGACCCGCTTGTGATGTTAGCTTGGAAATGTAAAAACCTCCAGCACCTTACTCTGTTAGGTGAGTGATCTAAATCCCTTTTGTTTAGCGTTGCTTAAAATGTTTTGCATGCCTTCTCGTGTACTAATGTATAGCAAACACAAATTTTTTTCAGATTTATTTGTTAGGTAGTGATTTGTCTTCCCAAGAAAACTGATGTGGATTAACCGTTATTGTAAAAAAAAAGTGAGCTTCATCGTTATTGTATGTGTGATTATTAAAAGTAGCTGTGGTCCAGAGGACCTGCCATGCTGCTGTTAATTGAGTTGATGAGAATATTTATGATGAGTTCTACTGTCCGATTCTTCCATTTGTCCCCTCCATCTGTAATGTTAAATGTCTTTTACTTACTTTTATTCTTCATTTCTCTTTTGACTTCTGTACCCCTCATTTACCTTGGGCTACCATGTTGCAATGTTATTTGGACCCAGATTTCAAGGTTATTTGGTTCTGCTTTGTTGTCGACTGTCAAATATAATGAGGAATAGGTGTCATTAGTCACTTTTGATTGCTTCTTCAATAAAAATTACTATAATGAAACAAATATGTTGTACTGACCAAGTTTTTTTAAATCCTTGCTTCAGTTTGTGGGGCTGGCTATGGAAAGTTTCTCTTGATTACAAAACTGCAATGAAATTAAATATAAAACGTTGGAATTACGTTGTTATATGCCATACTTAGCAGTAAAAGATAGACAAAATTTTTAGTTTTTCCAAATTCCATTCTTCATTTATCAACTGTCCCAATGAAAGCTCACTGAAGTAATTTTTTATATTTTTTTTAACAAAGGTTATGGATATGCTGGGAGTGATGTTGTAGCCATTGCAAGGCTTCGTGGTTCTGGACTGAAAGAGCTGAACATACCAGAGGATTGTCTAGAAGCAGATGATTCCCATGAGTTAGCCAACGAAGAGGACATTGACAATATTGCTGAGGTAAGTCATGTGATAATTATTGTACAATTTAAACACGGGAAACTAATAAGCAGTCAAGAACAGCTGTGTCATTCACTCAAAAGGAAATATGAAAAGTACTGGGAAAAACTTTGCCATATTTTTAACCAAAATGATTGTCCAGGAAAATCATTAGCGGGAAAAGATGGAAAATATCTGGAAAGTAATAATCACTAATTCCCAGTATTGCATTAGATGAAAAGGAGGTGATGAATAAAGAAGTATTTTATTGAATGCTTTGAAAATGATTGTAAAGAGCTCCTTTACCAAAAAAAAACACGAGTTGTTAACAGCTCTGCAGATACTAGAAGAACAAGGAGGTTATATGCAGGGAACCCATGGATTCTTAGGTGAAATGTGTCGGACTGCTTTCACTCCTAAGTCTATTACACAAAAGATTTTTTAGTCACAGTACTGTGTTAGATGTACATTAGAAATGTGTGCTAAAATAAGTACTGTAATGGATTTTGGTTGAAACAAAGATGCGTTACAAAACCTCTTCAAGTCACTTTATACCCTGGCCTTGAAAATATCTCATTAACAAGAAATGCATGATATTACACTTTCATTTTTATTACTACTGCTATTCTTGTTACTACCATTAAGATGATTTTTGCACTGGTCGTTGCTACTTCACCATCTATTAAAATTAAGCAAGTCTTTGATAATAAATTGACATACGGTTTTAATTGTAAGCTGATTTTGTTCGCGGTCTGTGTCACCTGCTTAAAACTCTCAACATTAAATCACTACGGTAGCACCTCGACTTGAAAAATTCTTTGGGGGTCTGGCTCTCTGATAAGTGACAAAGTGTGTTAAGTAACAAAGATCCTATATTATAGACTTCACTTGGCTGTTCACTGGCACATTCACGAAGCTCCCCGTTGGCCATCACGTTTCTCTTGTTGATAAGCAAGACATTTATGTGGTATTTCAATGACCACAGAATTTTGCTGTAATAGTTAGCAGTTTTGTAATGTAACAAACAATTTTGTAAACATTGTTAGATACTGAATATTATATATCCCAATAACTTTTAACGTATCGTTTTAAAATTTACTAGTTTTATAATAAGGTTTTAAGAACAAATCCCAGTTATTTGCTGTAATTTCATGTTTAACATGAAAATTTTGTGTAAATTTACAGCATCTTCAGATTTTGAACTTTATCTGTGGTCTTTGTAGACTATAATAAAGGTTCAAAATCCTCCCCCTTCTTTTTAGAAGGAGAAATTATGATAGATGGGCTATATTACCGTGACCCATGACTTTCCAAAGATAGTCATTTATTACTGTGACCCATGAGAAATCATGATAGACGGGCTATATTACCGTGACCCATGACTTTCCGAAGATAGTCCTTTATTACTGTGACCCATGACTTTCCAAAGATAGTCCTTTATTACTGAGACCCATGAATTCCAGGAGATAAAGTAATTTGCAGTATGGTTATGGTATGCCCTGGCTATCTGGCAGTTTCATGTAACATAATGATAATCTGAGAAGCTCACCTTGATGCAGAATCATATGGCTATGAATGTACCATCTACAGGCAGTCCCCGGTTATCAGTGGGGTTCCGTTTCTGAGGGTGTGATGATAACCGAAAATCGGTGATTTCGGCGATTTTTCGGCGATTTCCTCTGGTAGGTACGAGTATGTATCGGCGCCAGTACCCAATTATCGGCGTTTGGGTATTAGCGTCGATAAGCAGAAATCGGTGACTTTCGGCGCCAAAAATTGCTGATTTTCGTTGTTAGACAAGCGCCATAAAACCGGATCGCTGTAAACCGAGCCCGCATTTAACCGGGGACTGCCTTTGTAAGGAGTGTTGTATCCAGATGGGGAAATCTCGAGTAATATTTTATAGATTTTTTAAAGATTTCAGTAGGGTTAAGAAAGATGTGCTGTGGCATTCACAGAAACTGTTTCGCTGTATTCATGCACTCTTTTGTAAAGTGTATTTTTCTCCTTGTCCTTGTTGCAGGATGTTTCGGCTGGTTTGAGCAGAACTTGGAGGCCGTTGACTCTTTCCGAACTTCATCCATGTGTGCGAACTGTTAGCAGCTCAGACACTGACCAGTACATACTCCCTATTGTTTTGTCAGACTCAGTTTTAAGTTGAAGTCTTGCATGATAAAAGTGAGTACAGTACATGAAGTTTTAAGTTCTCAGTATATACAACAGTGCTTGTGAGTGAGATATTCCTTTACAATTTCAGGAATTTATTGCACAACCATAATGTAATCTAAGTACAGTTTGTAGTATAATAAGCAAAATCAAATTTTTCTTGTATTGTGGCAGCATCATGTCTTACGGAAATGATTGGTACCACTTTGGTGCTGCTGCGTAACTGTTTGAATCCTCAGTTGAGAAATTAGTGAAATCGTGAAAAGGTCACTTTGTAATACGGTATTACAAATTCCTGGCAGTAGAAAGAAGAAAAAAAATCAGAGGAATTTACATGTCATAGATACTATGCAGCCTATGTTAATCAAAATGCTTGCTGAATATCATATTAAGTATTGGCTTCTAGGAATACATATGACAACAGCAGACAGCAGAAGGTTGTACATTTTCTAAGCAACAACAGTAATGGTAAATACAGTATTAGCTGTATTTATTTTCTTAGTTTTAGTTTGTATGTCTTTTATATTTGATTTAATTTTAATTGCTACTCAAGGTAATAGTGATTGATCTAGGAGTAAGTTACGTAGCAAGAAGTTTGACTTTAATGTTAAAAGCTGATTTGCATGGCCTTTCATTTATCAGTTGCATCAGCTTCGTAGCCATAAGAGGCTTTTTGACATACCTGGGACTACCTGTATGTCATTTTAGAATGTTCCTAGAGATATTTCCCATCAATGCTATACATCAAATATTAGACGAAGAAGTGTTTACATAGTAGGGACTACAGTAGGTGTTATAAACCAGGCAAACAGATAGTATAAACAAAGAAGAATTACAAAAGAAAACAAATGCTATGTAGGAATCTGTATTTGACTTCAGGCTAACTTCCTTATGCCATAGGTAATTTTTATATGTTTCAATAGTCCTGATGAATTGATGCCAAATAAGGAAATACGTGGAATGTAGATGCTTGTGATTTTGAGGCCATTTTTTATTTGCATAGTGCTTAGTAGTTAATGCCTTTTGTTTTTCTTCAGTGGCATTCAAGGAATTTAGAGGACACACATCAGGAATTTTACGAGTGATATTTTAAAATGTTTTTGTTTTAGAGGGAAAAGAACTTGATTCAGTTTTGTGATCTATGTTAGGTATTTGGTCTTTCACATCACCCAGTACTGATAGTCGAGTCACCCAAGGCTTTGCCAGAAATATATATAAATATATACCTAGTAAGTGATGAATTCTGATTGTTTCTAGTTGGAAGAAGAAAATGTTTTAGTCATTTAGTGCATAGTGTGACCTAAAATGATAGATCAGTTAGGTTACACAGATTTTTTGCTTTCTTACGATCAAGTGCGTGGAACAGATTATCGTAAATGGAGCTCTTTTCCGTTGAGCTCTCTCATATTGAGTATCAGTGATGTATTTGCTTGTAGCTGTGTGGCTCTGGAGTGAATAAAGACCCAGTGGATACAGGTAATGATCTTGATGTTATTTTTAATAAAAGTGAGGTTGGTCAATTGTTTTTACCATTTCTTAAGAACTTGACGGTGGTGTGATGAATTGCACATTACATTCTAGGAAAACTTACAGCTCTGTAAGTTAAGGTGTATAAAGCTTTCTGTACATCAGAGAAGCTTGTTTAACTTCCGTTTTGCAGTAGAAATAAGGAAGAAAAAAAGAAGATTGTCATTTATAATGATGAATGAAATTGCACTTGCAGTGCCATGATCTATTGAAGTCTGTCCATGATCTTGAAGTACTGTGTGATCATGCATGGACATTCATCACAGTGTGTAAATCTTAAGTATTTAGAAAAGATAATGTTTATTTTCTTTGTGAGAATTGTACTTTTTATTTAACTTCTGGCACTTTCTTTGCTATTTGTATCTGTTGTTTGTTTTTTTAATTTACAGCACAGGTACTCCTCTAGGTAAAGGTAGCAGTAGTGAAATTGTGTATTGGAACTTGTGGTCTACGGAATAGTGTAGAGACTAAGATATGTTATGGTGGTGATTGCCTAGAGAAATTCTTTAAATCTTAAAATCAGCTAGGTGTCATTCTCATTTTTATTATTGTAAAGCTTATTGTAGCCGTGAGTGAATCGACGTTTTTGACCAGAAACTTTAACAAACAGTAACCTTGCTCCGATCAGTGTGTAGTGTGTTTAGTATTTTTTCCAGTGGTTGTGCTATAAAATTAATGTGTGCTTAAGTGATATTTTAAAGCTGAGAAAATACAGAACTTTGATCAGCCTAGTATAGAGGGAGGGATGGGAGGTAAAGTCATAATGAGGTTTGTGTATGAAAAGCTATAAGTAGCAAGTTTCATGGGATGCTTCATTGCTTAGAGTCTTTCTTTATCTTATGATGGTGATGGAATGCCAGTTTTATTTGGTATCAACAGAGACTGGTTTTTGGATCTTTTAGTTTTCTTTTAATTCCTGTTGGTGGTTTTGTTATTCCAATTTTTATTTATTTTTTTTTTTTTTAACTAGTCAGTCAGTCAACCATAATGTCCCGGCACGTTTTGTAGTTAGGTATTGGCATGAGTGGTATCCCTATCAGGAAGGTATGCCATGTTTTCCTTATTGTTTTTAAAGTTTTGCCTGATATTGGCAAACCACTTTTATATAAAAATGCAATAATTAAGGGACCAACTTTTCCCTATGGAGGGCGTGCTTTTTAGTCTCCATCATGCATTCCCAGCAAAATATCCTCTCTATCCTTTTCTCTCCAAATTTGAAATTAGGGTACTCAAGTGTACAGTTGTATTTGGTAATTATGCCCCAATATATCATTAATATTGTTAGAAATATCACAAGTAACTTTAAATGCATTAGAAAATTTTGGATACAAAAAGAAGAGAAATGCAAGAAAATGTGAACCCAGAAGTGAATTCTACCCAGTTTTCAGTCAGGTTAGAAGTAAATGCACCAGAAAGTGATTTAAAGGTTATTGATGTTTAGAACAACAACAATTTTCTCCATGTAGTTTGAGTGTACATTTTAAATTATATGAAGTCTTATAGGAAATCGGCTAGTCTAAGAAAGTCCACATACTTTTGTTTACTGTAGATGCAAAACAGAGTATCTCTGTGCCTTTTTGCACTTTATTGCAGTCATATTTATCTAACACCCAGTCAAATAGGGATGATTTATTCACGGGGTTTGTAAAGTTTGATATAATCAATGTTCTAAAGTTTTTGGATATGTAAACTGGGAGCAGCAAGTTCCTCATAGAATCTTTTAGTGGGGCATACTGAAGGTTTTTTTTTTTTATTAATACCAGTTTATCTCTGCAAATTAGGTTTATGTTGAAAAGTTTACTGACATTTATGAATATTTACAGTTTTCATAAAAGGAAAGACAAGTCATATGATAGTCTAATAAAAGACACCATTCCTTTGTGGTACCTGCTTTGTATTACAATTGAAATAAAGAACTCTGTTGATATAGTAATTAAATTTTATATTTTTTAGGGAGTTGCAGGTGTCATACCTTGATTTGCATGCTCATCAAATTAGGATGCTGACTGCCAGCTGCCTTATTGCATGAATTTGTATTTTCATTCAGTTCTGTTCAGCTGTATATTAATAGATTTGATTTAGTATTGCATGTGAATGCAAATCGGTTACTGTTACAGTATAGGGGGATATTTCTAAATTGCTTGCTACAAACTTGAGGCTATGAAACATAGTATCTTTAAGTTTCTTAAAACTCTCTCTCTCTCTCTCTCTCTCTCTCTCTCTGTTGCTTGATAATGTTGTTTGGCTACCACAAATCTTTTTGACTTTATACAAGATCATCATTCAGTAGATCATTGAATGGGATTGGTAGTATATTCCTATATGTAATTATAATCGTTTTCCTTGATGAAACCCGCCTGAATTTTTATTGCCACGCTAGAGAATTTACCCTGTGCCTTTGGTGATGAGCATTCGTATTTTTGCAATAACTCCAAGCATTTACTGGTGTGCTGTCAGTGTCATCATTTTGAAACTTTGTTTTTCAGTTTTAGTTTGATATACGTAGGATAGTACTGTATAGAATGTCTTTCATTTTCTTTGCTATTAAGCTGCTCCTCTGTACATCCAGATTTAAAGACTGATAGCATTTTATTAGTTCAGCCTGGTTCAGAAGATAGAGAGCTGCCTTTAGAGACAGGACAAGTCGTATTTCTCAAATACTCTCGTAAATAAACACTCCTTCTTTTCCATGGTGGACCTCTCTGATTTCTTGAGATTGTAAGCAAGCCATGGTATTACAGTGTAATTACTTTCGAACCATTGAAAAAAGTAAAAACTCCTTTTTTTTTTCGGTGGTGGACCTCTCTGATTCCTTGAGATTGTAAGCAAGGCGTGGTATTATATTGTAATTACTTTTGACTGAACATGAGGATTGAATTTCAAAAGTTGCCAAATATATTTACGAGTTATAGTGTAGCAGACACTCTACAAACAGATGTGTTATATGTACAGTAGTTACAAATATAGTTTGTGGTGAACTCACTTCATGGGGTTCAGATCATTGGAACATGTCCTCTTTGTAAAACTGTCATTCTTATGTTTTCCATTTATCTCATCCTATAATGTAGTTTCATTCAAGTACTGTCTGAAGTCTTGTTGAACAGTTTGGCATTTGAATAGTGTGTCCAGTACTCGAAATATTTTTTCAGCAGAATTTCATTGTTTCGTAGATGCATTTGTGTTCAAGTATTCAGTCAGGCAAGGGGATTTATAACAGATTTTAATTCCAACTTGGAAATTTTGTAAGGTTTATAACAATCATTCTAGTCATTATAGGAAGTAAGTTTTGTTATGCATAAAAAGAAATACATAAGTTTCATTATTCATATCCTTAATCATCATGCTATCATTGCGCTGAAGAACAGTTACAAATAAATTTTCATATATTTTATCCTGTAGGAGGAATTGCTTAAACTGAGAGCAAATATTTTAGGAGAATACAGGACTGACTGTGATTTACATGGCCAGAAAATGATGCATGTTTCTATGTTAGCTTGTCTGGTAAAGGTTCAGATCGTTGGAAGTTAGCAGCATGATTTTGAGCAATAGTAATGAAAGGATTATTAAGTTTTTTTTTATCATCGTTATTGTGTCATGTCATACTTTTTGGAAACTGGATGAGGGTGGTGATTGTATATCGTAGGTAATTGTGAAGACTGTGTATAGCCACGCGAAACACTGAAAGTTACAGAAACTCAATCTCAAGATGATTTCTATCATTTCCAAATGAAAGCCACCTATGTCCTAGGTTATGCAGGTAGTGTTGATTTTTATAGGGAAGAAAATGGGATGGTAACTTGGTAACCAGTCATTGGTGAGATAGCAATACTATTTAGTCATTTTATAGGTCGATCTTCCATATTTTACCAGGAATTTTACCCAGTTACAGATAGCTGTGATAATCTTGAAAATTCAGATTTTTACCCGTACTATATACATTTAAGCTAAGATAAATAGTGTTATAAGGTAAGGACAAGGGAGGAATGAAAACTAAAATATTTAAGATATCAACTGTGTGTATGCAATAATAGGTTTCAGGTGTAAATTAACCTTTAGAATGTCTAAAGGGTGGCATTCACCATAGAAAGTTAATCATTGCCCTTAGTTTTATTATGAATACAAGTCATAAAAAAGTATTGTTGGGAAGTAATAGGAAGAACAGTCATTCCTGAATTAATATTGTAAAGCCTGATGCAGGGAATCTTTGTATATATAATTTGTACAACAATGAAAGTAGGTAAATTTCAGTTTATTGTGCAGACTACATGGCATTACATAGTAAATGAAAAGTAAGTCTGTTTTATTTACATATTTTTTTGTATAGGGGAACAGATATTGCAGATATCTAAATAGAATAATTTTAGCAAGAATAGATATTGCATACATAATCATAAATTGATCATGATATTCACACACTTTTTTTTTTTATCATAATATTCACACTTTTCTTCAAAACTGCTGGATTTCAAAAGCAGAGCTCCCTTACACAGTGCCATAGTTTCTGAAGTTTGGACAGCTTGGTTTCAGGTAACATAATTTGATGAGTACAGTGAACCCCCCGTATTCACGGGGGATGCGTCCACCCCCCCCCCCGCAAATAGCTAAAATCCGCAAATACTTAAAACTCCTCTAAAAACACTTAGAACTGCCCATTTTGATAGTTTAAACACAGAAAAACCATGTAATAATGCATATACCTGAGTATTTTAATAGTTTTATCACAAAAAGTGCATTTATTCATGAAAATTATATGAAAATACATTAATTAGTGAATATTTCTCAGTGAAAAATACCGCGAATGGGCGAATTTTCCACAGATAATGGGTAGATATGTTCCACAGAGAAACCCGCGAATCATGAGAACGCAAATACGGCGGGTTTACTGTATTATGAAGTAAAATCAGGCGAGTTTGTAAGACAATTTCATGAAATAAATGGCTGTAAAAGTTGCTTAGAGGTTTTTAATTCATAGGGTTAGATATATCTGAAACACTTTTTAGCAGATGTGCGTAGGTAAGAAGGCCCTATTGATTAAATGTTTCGAAAATAGTGTTTGTGCCACAGTTTAGTTTCAGTGTGAAAATATCATAGTGGGACCAGTTTATATTTAATTGTAAGCACTGTAGCCCCTTTTTTTGATGTGTTATAGTTATATGGAGGATTTTATTTTCTCTTCTTTTCATTTGTTGTTGTGATTCTTTTTTTATTAATGTATACTTGTTGAGAGTCGGTTATTCTTCATACGATAAATCATTACTATTGATAAGCTGTAGGGATATGATTTTATATAACTGTTTTGCTAATAGTCTAGAATGGTCTTAACATGTGCACTGTAAATGTTTTATTTTTGTAGATGACAGAATGCATGTTGTCGCAGCTTTAAAATTGAATAACTTTAGTTTTTCTTTTAAATCTGTTGTACTCTGCCATCCTGTCAGTTTCGTAAAAGCTTTTATAGAGCAAGGAGACACTAACCTTAGTTAAAGTTTTTGGTCAAAATATAAAATTTACTGGTGGTTGTGAAGCAGTAAAACACAGGCAGTGACTGTAAAAATTGTTTTCAGTGAGAACTTCGATATCCTGAAGATAGACTGCAGGTTCTTGGAAAAATTGTAAGAACCCTCAGTGGTTTTAGGTAGCAGAGGGACTTTGGTGAGAACGGTCTGTAGTAATGTAAGAAAATTAAGGTAGAATGATCAAAAGCACATGTATTTTAGTGCATTGATTGAAAGTATATTGGCCATGGAATTTTATCAAACAGAATTGGCAGTGTCTTTTATGTGCAGTAGTAAAGAGTTGTAATGTAAACCATTATCGTTATATATAGTGCAATAAGAATAGGTTTGGTCAGGAGTTCTCTTTCAAACTGGTGAACTGTGATGTAGGTATAAGACCCTAGAAGGAAAGGCTTTATTCTATATGCAAATTTTTCCAGTGGGATACTGTTTATTGTACTTTATAGGATTTGATATTACAAACAATAAAGTGTTCATTTGGTTTACAAAGAAGTGCCTGAATCTGACTGGTTTCCAGAAAGCTTCTTTAATAACTACAGTAGTTGAAAATAACGTAACATTCATCCTACGTTGATTCGTGTATTGCTTTATATGGTCAAAGTATTCCATGTTAAATAGTTTTTAATTTTGTATTGTCTTACCTTGGCAGAATTAGGTACTAATATGCAAGGATGGATTGCAGTTTAGAATGTTTAAGCACTTTAGTTGTCTTTAGTTTGGGAAAAGAGAAGAAGCAGACAGAAAGTTTCCTAAAGGAAAGTATGGTATGCCAAATGCACAGCAGCAGATGAATTGGTTATTCATGCAGGACTTAGACAAATTAGAGTAAATACGATGAGGTTCTGGCTTACTGCTTCTTAGTGATCCATTACGCAGTATTTTTTGTGAAAGTGCATTTCTTGCCATAAGTAGGCCCTAGTAAAGGGGAAGGCAAATGGCCCTCTCAAAGCATCTCTGAAAAAGTACTTTTATTTAAAGATGGTGACCTTTCATCACGCAAAGTGAACACAGAGCTGTGTCTCAGGTGAAACAGAAATACTGTAACTTTCAGTAACCACTTGGTCTCTATCACTGCCCTGAATATTCAGTCCGTCATGTTGGGCATATTAATTCTATTGCCTGCCTAAGTAGAGGAGCAGCAGCCTGGGATTAGTTAACCATCAGTCTCTACAGAACAGTTAAAGTACAGTCTATACAGGACAGTTAACAGTACTTAAGTTGGAGCTTCTTCACTTATCTGTGAGGGAGGATGAGTAAGAGTTATGCAAAGGAGCCAGTGCCACTGTTTTATATGCAATTATGATCTTGAACATTGCTTAGGATTGTCTTGTGTGTGGTTCTTTACGGTTAGTGTTTTATTTATTCCTGTACGGGACTTATTTTAGCACTGATTGCTAGTTTGAAGTTATTAAGCTGTATTCACATTTTAAACTTTACTGAAATCTTAGATATGAACACAAGAAGGGAAGATACCAGACCACAGTAGAAATTGGACATTAAGGAAAAAGTAGAAAAAGGTTAAACTGACATAAATAAAGGTTTTGAGATTTTGAGAGATTATTGTGTGTACTTCTTTGTATATGTGTGGCCAAAGTAGACACACTTGCCAAGGAAACAAATACGGATACACTTAGGTTTATGATGTGGTAGCTGGTTAAGCATACATAAATAACAAGACAATTTTTATATTTTCATAGTTGAAGGTTTCAGTAGGTTTTATGTTTTCAGATTGCCAGTTGTCAAAACATTTCTTCATTTTCTTCCTAGTTAAATGATGCCAGATTTGGCACAAAGGCATTTTCTGATTTAAAGTTATTGTAGTGGAAGTTTATGTCAGCTGGTTTTTTTTTAAACTAGGCTTGTAATAAAGTGATATGATAGGTCCTTGAGTTCTGCCAATTAGTAACCACTGGTTACACACTACACACATGCAAGTAGTGTTTCATTGAAAAGTCGTGTTAATACATTGTCCCTTCTTTTGCAAGGTATACAAAACTCTTTCAGTCCTAATTGTATCTAACAAGTTTATGTGCTTTGATCCCATACCATGAAAGGAAAGTCAGAGTATTGCATATCAATCTCAAAAGTACATGAATTTCATATTTTATTTTTTTATCTCTAAATGAATACTGTATAGCTGAGATCATGTACAGTTGTGACACAAGGTTTTAAGCTAGTTCAGTGACAAAATATTGTATTTTGCCATTGGCAATGTAAAGTTTATGGGAGCAGTGTGATGTACTGCACTCGAGTGAAAAAATATTGCAGAATAATACTCAAATGTTTGATTAGTAGAATTAAGAAGTTCAGCTGGACACAATAATGTAATAGCACCAGAATAAAAATACAGAGTGGAAGGACTTGAGTATGAAATCCCAGCTACGGCTTGGGACGAAAAACAAAGTATCGTCACTGCGAGGGTTAAAAACTTTATGCTGGAAACTCAGGTACGAAGGAATATGTGCATTATTAGGAGTTTGTTTGGAAGTTTATATTAGAGTTTTATTTAACAACCTAGAACTCTTGCTTTACATCAAGAGTTTTGAAAGGATATCTGATGGTGTAACAGATGGTGTATGGGGTTTGAATTAGTCACTGAGGAAGCCAAATAGAATCGGGTAGTAGAGCCATATCAGCATAAGTATTTAGGTGAAAACACCAAGGTTATTTACTAATCTCAATGATTTGCCCTCATGAGCCACTTACATAGTTATCATCGTCAGGACACCCTTAGTAGGGTGTAATTTTGCAAGGTCTTCGAATGCTGCCAGTCAAACTATCATGCTAGTCCTATAGCTTACGAAGCTAGAGAAGAAAAATATGGGCAAATGTTAAAAATTGTATATCATTGTTACATGGTCTAATAATTAGGCATGTAAGTAATAGTGGTTAGGGAGTTTAAAATTACCACTATGTAAGGTATAGATATTTCTGCAAAGGAATTAGTGCACTGAAAGTTCCAGGAGAGGACTTAATTGTATGTCACTTGTTACAAATTAGTGATGTCCCTATCATTATATGAAAATTTATCCTAAGGTATATAGCAATACAGTACTTTTGTGTGTTGATGTTTTATAGTACAGTGTCTTGGGTTTTTACAATCCCACATTCTAACTTGTAAGATGGGACTGTTTCTCAAAGTGAAGAGACTTCTTTAATAGTGTGAATGGAAGAAGGAATCGTTTTCTTAGAAATTCATTATTCCAGCATGAATTGTAGTTTGTGACTGATATTCCCTCTTGGATTCTATCCTCCTTAAGTACCTATGCCCTGTTTATGATGGATTTTCAGTCGTTCTAGGAAACAGAGGAAAAGGGTACTACCTTATAACAAAACCTTAGTTTAGGTGAAATGTAAAAGTATATTTGTGTGGATTTTTTTAGTTTGTGAATTTGGATATAGCCAACCTTCGCTTTTTTTTATGGTCAGTTCTGCACACAGATATAAGTCTATTTTATGTTGCATTTGAAAGTATCATGTTTGAATTGATAGTAGTTTCAACTTTGCAGCTTTAGGTGAGATGTTATGAGCCCCAGATCAGCATACGAGTAGTAGACACCGCACAGACATTGCAACAAGTGTTTCCACCTTTGTTCTTTCTTTTTTTTAATGAATACGAGAGCATTGTGTAAGATTACTTAAACAGTGTTTGAATGCTTTACATCTAAAATAAAAAAAATGTGATTTTCAGTTTTATTCTGTAATGAGTGCCTATCTTTCAAGTTTTATTGTAATAGTGGACATAAAAAATACTATTGTCAGCAAATACTGAATATTGGATAGTTTCTGTGATAGCTAAAGCACAATGATAAGAGATGTCGTCGTTAGTCCATTTTTTCTAGGATTAATAAGTAGGTATCCAGTATTAGGATTTTTTTAATGATTATTTTATCAAACACAGCTTTGATGAAGCTGTTATTAATCAGATCGCTGTATCTATATGTTTGGAATATTTTTTTTTAGTAAGTTTCATATCATACGTGCATGTCTTTACCTTCACTGACATTCATTAGTGTGACACACTCCATCTCAGGGTACCCGAAGAGGGACAGTTGACTGAACCAACTTCAAATTTTACAACTGTGCTCAAATAAGGAAGACTGGCACTTCTCTTCACTAATGTAATTTTTAACATTCCATTCGTCTTCAGACAGAAAGCTGTAAATTCAGGCACTGAGTCATTGCCACTCACTACAGCTGTCAGTCATTTGAAGAAAATAACGAGAGTGTGTGTTGATGAAACACCATGTATCAGCTTGTTCTGAGTACCTCATTTTGAAAATCTTGTCGCATTATTTCTCAAAATTGAAGTACAGTATGGAAAGTGAACTTGAATTTTTTGAACAGTTCACATCTTTTGTGTTTTGTGTGAGTACCAGATTGGTTTCAAATTGCACATTCAGTTCAAGTCTGTAAGCATTCATCGAAATACATTAGTGGATAGTCAAGACCAATTTGTATTTTAAGTCCAAACTATATACCTAAGGCAATATTAGTAAGGCCAATCTAGCCATAGTCTGTGATTTAATTATCAAAGGCCTTTTTCATCCAGCCAGGTTTATCTATAAAAATTAAGATTATTTATCTTAGATTCTTTTGTGAATAATATCAAGTCACCCATTGACTTAGTAGGTTCATTTTATCACCCACCATCATGAACGATCAGTCACCAGTGAATGAGCCCACACTTATAAATACAGTATAACAATTTGGGCAACCATTCCTGATTGTGCATGAGTACCTTCTAACATCATTTAAGTGGCCAGTATGTATGTGAAGATACCGTAGTAGTGCACGAGTCTCACGGCGACCACATGCTTCATGACGACACAAGACTCCTTGCCAGTAGGGGCAGAATGGCTATGATCTACATTTGTTTCAAGATCATCCTACAAAGTGGCATCCACATTAATAAAACCCTGAAGTGAAAGTACGTCTTCTCTAGTTTCAGGGACTTTCAATAGGACAGTGTGACATGAAGTCTTAGCTTTAATTTAAAAGGTTGACCAGAATTCTTGAGGAATAACATGGCTCATTTTGCGGTTTTAGAAAAGGTCAGTTATTTTTAGTTAGTCTGCATCTCCTGTTTTTAAACACTAACAGGATTATTGCTTTAATACGGAAGGAAGTTACAAGGTTAAATACACTTTAGTATTCCAGAGAATTCTGGTCTGATGACAAACCTAAAGATATTATGATACTTCTAGCACCTTTAGTTTTTGGAAGAGTTGAATGAGGATGGGGCTGCCTAAGCTGACCCACAGAACATCCGAGGGAACATATGATTAGAAAGTGATCTACATTGGTTTAAAGATCGACTTAGCATGGTGTAGAGAGTAGAATTGCTTGTTAGGTTGCGGATGACCTTCATTAGTCATATATACACAAATATATATCGATGTAATCTTTTTGTGGTTTCCAGTCTATTCTTCTGTGTGTGGCTATGATATTTAGGACAATATATGATATTCAGTCGTATGTGTTAATTGTAATTTGCCTTTCTCGGCAACATTGTCTGTACGTTAAATATAGTACTTATATATATATTTTTCCTCTATATACTTTTAAAATACACTGATGCAGTAAAGAGTTATTAATTTGATCAGTAAGGCCAATATCTGCAAAAGATTAGTGTGAATTAATAACCCTTTGCTTTAATTTTTTTAGCTTAGTCTAGAAATTATAAAGCATTGTAGGTTCATGGTATTTTACAGTAACTTTAGAATATATTGATGTATTAAGCAATATAGAACCCTAGATGGTTTTTCATTAGCTTGTCTGTGTAATATTAGTTTCTTCATTTTTACTAAATTCTTAATTTTAAGTTTCAGCTAATAATGCTATCTGTATTTTGAGAACAAAATATATCAGATATGACATGCTTGTATGTGATTTTAATACTGGGTATGGTAGTGTGACATAGTCTTGTCTGTTGCAGGACAGTACAGCCATAGTGGAGAGGAGGTATAACATTCATCATAAATTTATCATATATTTGATTATTAATGCCATGTGAAAGTGAAACTAAGGAAGTGTAATTAAATACATATTCTGCTTAGTTGTAGATCTCGTCTAATTTTGATAGAACCTTAATATGATGCTGATTTAGGTACACAGTATCACAATTCCACATTCAAGGGCAAGAGATTTTCCTGAGAAGGGTCAGTTGTCACCTGTTAGGGAATTGGTGTGGGGTTGATAGGAGTTTTTGTGGGATTTGTCCTAAGTATTCACATAGATTCATTATTGAATGCTGTGATTCAAGAGATCAGAATTCTAAAACTGGTTTTCAGGGAGCGTGGGTCCGCGACATTTCACTGCTGTTGCCAGATGAAGAACTTGAAGTATTTGCAAGGTCCATGAGCATTACCTATATTTTTATCTTTTGAGGATGGTTTTGGTAAATACAGTAGAACTCAGTTTTTGAAGACTTGTAACAGTAAAAATCGATGTTAGATGTCTCTGTTATTGCATTTGATAAGTAAAGTCCACTGGACTTGTGCAGTGTTGATTTACTTTTTATTTATACCACTCTTATCATGGTTGACCTGATTTTAAGATTCCCACAGCGATGCTTGAGCTCTTTTTGTGGAAGTGATACGTTGTGTATTCTTGAAATTTGCATTGTTGGTTGCATGTCTCACCCTGTGCCAGCAGGAGAAATAGTTCATAGGTGATTTGAATGAGTGGAATTGCTTATTATTATTAGCATATGAGTAAAATTTTATAAAAGGTGGAGGGTACAGCAGCACAAAGTTAAATTTCCCTATTTTTTAAGGAAAAGTGTGTCAGAGCTTGTTAGTATTAAGGATATATGTTTTATTTCTCAAAAGATGTGGGCAGAGGATTATCAGTTCATATATATATGTACAGTAGTTTCATTGTGAAATTCCAGTGAACTGAGATCAGTATTAAGTGAAATACGAGGTGAATTAGAGGTTTTTATATTTTGAGGTGAATTTGAGGTTTTGATGTCATTGTTCAGAAGTAAAATCTGATGTTATCAAGAAAGATTGTGCTTTCAGTCTTCATAAGTAGGGAACATTTTCAAGTTTTGATAGACATTTGCGGAGGCTGTTGCAGCTTTGTGTATTTTATCAAAGGTCCCCCCTAAACATTAATAATAACCAATGTAGAATTGCTCTGCGGAGCTTGATTATAATAAGAGCACGAAGTCCATTTCACTTTAAGCTAACTATCGCAAAAAAGAAGGGCAATCAAACAAATCATTATCTGTCTTGTATCTATATTATTAACTCAAAAAGCCTAGTTGTTCTATTTAAGTCAGATTATTAACTTTGTACTATGTTCCTCATTCAAAAATGGTAACCTTTGCATAACGCGTACATTGCATCGTTGCCTTTTGTTTTCTTCATCACTGTTAATAATCTGCTTCAATAACATTACAGGTGGTGATGATATGCTGATTGACAATATAAAATTACTACTGTATTTTTTAAACTTAAAAGCTGAGCTGCTTTTTTAGGCAATTACACTATGTGATTTTGAAGACCAAAGAAATGTCACAATGCGTTTCCTTCATTTTTTCTTTGTTTTTAGGATCCTATTTATCACATTATTTAACTTCCATATAGCTGGAAAAGCAAAGTGTAGGTGACATATCATGTCCTCAACTTTTATCAGAAATGTATCTGATAGACCAAAGATATTTTTTTAATTTCTGCTTTTGGTGGCAAAAAGTCATGGACTACTATTATTTCTCTCTAATGTTCACATGCCAACAGTAGCACCAATATGCAGCTGCTGCCATGTGTCTACAGATGAAACTATATGTGATAATCGAGTACCTTATCTAACATGTGCATGCCATGTATATATATGCGCTATAAGTTTATAAATCTGTTGTTGTTATGTGGAAGGCTGCACAAGTACTCTGCTGTATTTTCATATTGCTAATTCATCGTATTGGGAAGATTATGACGATCGCCTTCTTTCATTTGAGTGTTGGAAATGTTCTGTTCAGTGCTTTGTTGCAGAGTTCATTTTTGTACATTATTTTCCCCAGCTTTTTGTACTACATCTTCCTTTGATTACCAGTATTTATCCTTTTTGTTACTTTATTAAGTCTCTTCGTTGACAGAGTTTTAGCTGCCCTTTGGAAAACCACTGTTATTGTTCTCTTGATTTATGAAATTTATTATCACTTGAAATCGAATGTTTTCAGAGGCTGTATTTTTGTCAAGGTATCCTTATCATTAACTTCTGGAATATGATGATGACCTAGAACAAGTCACCAATTGTAGTTTAAGCCCAGCAGAGGGGTGCACTCGTAGAATAAGACCCCAGTTATTCTCAGAAGAGGCTGTCATTTTCTGATCAGTAGAATACACTCGCAGCCTCAACTTCTCAAATAAATGGAATACAGTTAATTTTAGTTATTAGTATGCTAATAGATTAATGGTAAGTCACTGTGTACCGTTATTCCAAACTTAAGGAAAATTAAGAAAAATGAGCTGTGCTGTTTAGTTCCCCCTCTCATTTTTTTAATTTGACAAATTTGGAAAAGTCATACAACTTTTTCGTAGGCAGCTTAATGTAGTATTAAGTTTAGTGTCTGGATGACCAAGAACCAAGAACTGCAGTGCTTATTTGATAAAACGGTAACCACGAATCCATCCAGAAAACAGGTTCATCAGGCTTGCTGCTGTTGATCATAGCTTTTACCCTAAATTGTTTGATATAAGGGCTGTTTAATTAAGTAGTTTGGAATATTTTTGAAGAAATGCGCCAATGCAGAAGTGCTGGTTTTTCTGATAATACTAGTTTTTAATCCTATAATTTCTGCTGTCCTTGTCATTTTTAGATGCTGATTAATAGATCCAGCTGTTTGTAGTGTTTAGATTGTCAAAGTTGTCTGCAGGTTTGAAGTCTTTTACGATCAAACGGTCAAAACATTTTTGAAGTATAAAATTTTGCGTTCTCTTTTTCCGCATTCTAGAAAAACCTCGTTAATTGCAACAACATACATAAACAAACTACAAAATTTCGTATAGTGCCACCCATAGTTTCCAAGAGAATATTAATCTCCATTCTCCTGTAGTTGCATAAGCACCTAAAGCAGATAGAAGTACTGCGCTGTCGCTGACGAGATGCTGCTGAAGTGTGAGTTCATATTTTCTGTCTTTATACATAGCCAAAAGACCAAAAGTGGCAATTGAAGCTGGGTGTCTGGGTTGAGGACTGTAAGGAGGAAATAAATATGGCCTGCTTAAGTAGGTACGTTAGGGGTGTGTCGATCATTCCTCAAAGTTATACTATATCTAGAAATAAGGACTGCAGATTATATAGGTCTTGTTACTGACTAACATTAGCAGTTGCAGTTTGATTTGATCATCTTAATTCAGTGTGGATATAATTTGTTTAAAGTGTTGAGTATTCAGTATTGTTTCCACTCACAGGAGTAACTTTTCAAGCAGAAACCTTCTTTCCAAAAAATTCTCTCTCTCTCTCTCTCTCTCTCTCTCTCTCTCTCTCTCTCTCTCTCTCTCTCTCTCTCTCTCTCTCTCTCTCTCTCTCTCAAATTAAATATTGCCATATGTTCCTTCTAGAAATTCTTTATATGTTGTTTGATTGATATTGTACAGTATTTATTTGCAAGAATATTTCATAGTTTGAAAGTTATTTTGGGCAAAAGGAATTCAGCTCAAACCATTAGAGGTAAAGTAAATTCTAAGTTTACTGAATTGATATGATTTATTCCTGTGTATAATATTCCCACTTGTAATGAAATGACCAATACCATATTATATGCGATAAAAAGAACACGAGTACAAAGGGAAAGTCAACTACTTCCCATATTTATGGTGTCCCCTTCCAAGGGATATTCATTGTGGCTATGAATTTCAGGATAGGTTAAGATGACGATAACCAAAATGTATGATAAAAAATTTCCATGCTTGGGTGCATCACTCACGTTATACTGTAGAAACCACAAGCGATCAGAATTCTTGTGGCCTCTGTGTCTTTTTAATGATAGTGATCTGGTTGTTTTTATGACAGCGTATCATTATAAGAACATATGCAAGCATAAATACACACTCCACTATGGTTGACTGTCACCTGAGGCAACACTGGATGCCAAAGTTGTGTAATGGTATCAGTTGTTACTAGATCTGTAAGATTTATAACACTATTATCCAAGCATTTGCCCAGTTACTTTTCAACCCAAAGGTGCTAACTTCATTCCATCTGTAGTATTAAGGTGAATGTGGCAATTAAAACACTGATGTGTCCTATAGTTCAATCTGTGTTTCCAGAGTCATTATAGATATTTAAAAGATCTTTCATTTATGTCCATTCTCCACTCTCTGGAAATGCGTCATTGTGCCAGCATTCAAATTGACTGCTATCCAACTTGAATTGATAATGCATGCATGCTTAAAAATTTTTGCAGATCTCTTGAATAATTTTGTGTTTTAGGTTCTCAATGTAAGAACAATTATGAAAGTGTCATTGTATGAATATATTAAAGTGTAGTCAACATTAACTGTAGGTAGAATGTAAAATTACTTTTTATGCAACTGAAAATGTTCCAATCATTATAATCATAAATTTCTCTCTTTCTTTACACAAGAATTTTTTTAGATATTGTATTTTTGTTTATTTGCTTTGTTTTAAGACATCTTCCTGTGTATGATTTTCTGAAAATATAAATTGATGTAAACATACAGGTTTTTGTACCCCCCTGAATTGTCTTCAAAATGCAGATTTCATTATCAAGTTCCAGTGCATCAAAACTGTAAAACCCTGGTGGAGTAGAAGCTGGAGAAATTAAGAATGTCATTACAGCAGTTTAAATTTTTTCCTTGGTATAGCAAGCCTGTTAATCATAAAAGACCCTTAATTTGTATTGAACACACCCAGGTGCACAAAGCAAAATGTCATGAGGTGAAAAATTCTGGCATCCCACACAGCCACTTCTGCATTTTTTCTTTGCAACTGCAGTTGGCTTCTCTTCGGAAGGGCACTCACAATGTCCCCTTCACAGTCTTCCCTGTTGGAGCAATTGCTAGAACCTACTGGTAGGTGTCCTTCAGGTGTCTTGAAACCAGGACCGTATGTTTTTAGACTCCTCAACTGTGGTTGTGGCAAATCATCTGTAAGAATTAATAGTCCAAGGGTTCTGCTTCAAAGAGGAAAACTGATCGTCCATTAACTTTTTCAATCTTAAGGCTTTTTGCTTAGGCCTCCAACAACTTGTGACCATATGGCAGGGTGCTGTTTGGGAATCATGGCCAACAACACCACTGTCTCAGCCTAACTATAAAATTAAGGAAGAACAAGGTCGGTCAGCCTGCCCTTTAGCAGTAGGGATCTTTGCTTGGACCATCATGCCTGTGTTTGTTCCAAGAGCCCAAACACTCTTAGCGGGACGCACCAAATTCTGCTTACTGCTGCGAGGCCCTGGTACAGATTTTTGGGTGTTCCCATGTTAGACTTGTTCCCCATTTTGTTAATCACCAGGCTTCCTCTGTACTGATCTCTGTAGCTAGATCAAGCTTTTAAGTGCAATTGGGGGCTCTTTGATATCCTTTGGGAGGTCACCTGGTACTGTCAGTATACTGTTGCTTAACTGTATCTTCTTGGTGCCATCTGTGAGACCCTCTCAAGAGAATTCCTTGTTGAAGTCAAATGGCATCACAAGAGAATGTTTAATGTTGAAACCATATGGTTGTCAAGTAGGCTCTTGATTTTTTAGTGAGTTCTTCCCCATCTTCATCTATGTCTTCCTGCCATGGGAAGGAGAAGAGGAAGAGGACTCGTAAGCCCTCTTACAAGAAGTTTCGTTGGACATTGAGTGAGCGCTTTATTTCTTCAGGGGTTGGCAAAAGAATTTGCTCTCGTGTGGATGAGATGTGTGCTTGAGGACCAGTGTCTCCCCACGTACCTCTGAACCAAGAGGGTTGTCTTGGACTCTCCCCATGTTCATACCTCTGCTGAGGTGTGCAGAAAAGAGTCATTGTTACCTTCCTGTTCAGTGTATGTATATCTGTATGCAGCAGATGGTTGGTGCCTGGGATGCCCTGAACTCATGGTTTATGCACATTGACATTTCACATGAAATCTTTTGTTCATTGCAAGACATGCAACTTGAGTTGAAAAATGACCTAGGTCGAATAAGCCCTTTAAAAACTGACCAACACCCTATATACCCCAATAAGCAAGGCCAAAATGTCACTAATGTGCATATACTGTACAGGAAGTTTCAATAGTTAAAAATTTAGCAGTCTTTTTAATATAGTAATATGTACTATAATATGATATTTGCATATTAATTATAAATATATAAAAAAGCTTTGTACTGCACCGTATGCTGTGCTGTACTGTATCTTCCTGATGGGTGATCTCCATGAAGTTTACTTGATGAAAATTGGAATGTCATATGCAACTATTGAATCCACAAGTCTTAAGCCATTTCTGGTCACCTATTTTTAAATATTCAGCAGACTCAAGTCAACTGTGATTGATGTACAGAAAGGTGCTATTCTAAATTTTTAATCAGACTCAAAGTTTTCATGAAGATTTGTTCACTCAAAAAGTAAATCATGTACAGAAAAAAGTATTAAAAAAGAATGTTCAGGTGCTTAAGTGATTGTGTTTCTTTCAAATATCAGGACAGTTGAAGATACAGGGTAAATGCATCAGTCATTTCTAATTTTAACTCAAGATACAGCTTTACTAAATCATCTTTGGATCAATTCAGATATCTGTGGATAGTTCTAAACTGATTTATTGTAGGTTCATTGTTACATCAATCAACTACTTTTAGATGTAGAACCAAGGGACTCCTCCCGTAGACTTCTAGTGCCTTGCCATTGAGTAGGGACCTTTAAAGAACAACTGCTTAATGCTGACTCTTAGCTTGGCCCCAAGAATTTGTTGTAAGTCAGCTAGGCATTTTTTTTTTTTTAACCTTTTATCCTCTCATTTTTTTGCTCAATGTCTTATCAGGATTGACCATCAGGAGTCGACTCCCTGCCCAGCCTTGAATACACTTCTGGCCACTCCTAGAACATGAAGGAGTAGCTGACATGGTTAAGCAAGGCAGAAGAATTGTCAAACCTTGCCCTCAACACAGAATCCAATTTGTATCCCCAGGAAGTGAGAGGTCCAATATTGTTATTCTGGCAAAACATCAACAAAACTACAAAAGAGGAAAGAAACTTGGGAATTGATCCAACGCCATTATTTTGAGCATATACTTGGAACATATAACTGGTCCAGGCTTATAGTTCTCAAAGCTCATAGGAAATTGTCATCCCTCAGTTCTTGAGAAGTTACTAAGGTTATGTTCAACACGGGAAATGTGTTGCAGACCACAAAAAATAGATGAATGGTTGACCGAAGCAATCACTACAACTCGGTCTTCTATTTTTTATTGTATCAAAGAAATACAAGGAGTCAAAATAACAGTCACCAGCTTTGGTACACTTCATTACATCCAGTGGAATGTAATTCTTATTTCTTTGAAGAGGAAAGAGAATGGCCAGAATGAACATTCAACACGGATCATTAAAATTAAAATATGGTAATATCCAGGACCTATAAGTATAGCAGTCATATCAATCCCATTAAAAAAAAACAGCATTACGGTGAAAAAATGTCAAAAATTAAATTCAGTGGACAAAATCTACCACAAAACATAAAAATACTTGGTCAGAATAGTTCAAGAGTTAATACAGTTTGTAGATGTGAAGAACACACCAGGAACAGGACCTGCACTGCCCATAAAGGCTTAACTGTGGACCTGAACATTATGCAAGATGTAAAGAATAAACTGTACATTCTACATATTGTTGTATAAATATAATACAGAATTCAAACTGATGATAAGAACAGGCATGGCAGGAAAAGATGCTAAATTGGAGTTGGAAGTGCTACATCGATACTAGACTTTAGGAAAAAATTCCCTCTTACAAAAAAGTAACTAAAAAAGCAGGTTTTCTAAATCTCCAGTTGTAAAACAAAAAGAACCAATAGCATGGTATGACCACATCCTCATAACTCCTCGTTCATTATGGAAAAACAAAAGGAATTTAATTGTCATTGAAGAACTTGACCTAGACAACTATTATAATAATAATAATTCACAACAGGAAGATGATGTAGAAGAAAATAGAGAACAAATATTAGAAAATGCAATCTGTCATGCCTCATAACATCAAAGAAAAAATAGAAATTCACCACCCACCAGCTACAGCAGAATACCAATATGGGGAAAATACTACTGAGCACAACAGTCAAACGCTGGTGCCATCAGTGCACCTCATGCGGTGCACTGTAGGCATTACTTAAGGCTCTTTGCAGCGTCCCTTCGGCGGCCAATAGATCCAAGATTACCAAGGAAGAGAAAGAAAAACTAAATGAAAAAAACAATCCTGGAATGGATATGAGGGGGTCACTCACCATTAGAATAAACCTGCAAAACTAATGCATTAGAGCGAAATAACTGCATATCGGCTTAAACGGGTTAAGTACAAATAGAACATGATGCCATTCTGTCAAATTTCACATTATTATTATTATATTCAGATGAACCCTATGCATATGTAACAAGCCCACAGGAGCCATTGGCTTGAAATTCAAGCTCCCAAAGAATATGGTGTTCATTTGAAAGAAGTAACAGCAGATATGAGTAAATACAGAAGAAATCAGTTATTAGAATAGAAAAAAATAAATTAACAAATTAATAAATAAAACCGACAGACAGGGACAACACAAGTTTAGTAAGCAGATTATTAAACATGGGAAAGCTAAGAAAGAAGTTCCTGAGTAGAACTGGTCATTTGGGACCCATGAAAGTGACCAAATTAATGTACAGCAGGTTCAATAATATAGTTTTTTCATACCTCGGAATCTTTAAGGAAATATAGAGCAGGTGATTTGCCCAATGAAGGACGGCTGCAGAGTTACGACTCATGTATGAAAAAATTCAGCGGTTTAATCGCATCAGATTTTTGTAGATAAACATAAAAAGGATAGAAACTGGTGGTACTATGGGTTGACATTTGGATCACGTGCTATACTGGCTCGTTTGCCTCTGTTTCAGACAAGTTTGTGTGAGCGCGGGCGGGGTAGGACCTGAAGGAAATTGGCATCATATAGGAAATTGGCATCATATAGTGTTCTACGTTTTAGCCTTTTTCAGTTAATATGTGAAGAATTTTGATAACCACCGTATTTTTGGGGTAGAAACCTATATGCTGTTACCGGCTGCCTAACACGTTCAGTGCCTGATTTTGGGAAAGAAAGCAAAAAGGATAAGTGCACTTACCAAAGAAGCGGTTCACTGACGGGGTAACCAAAGCTGCAGAGATTAAAGAATGGCAGTTTCCAGAAAGGGACTGGACACACACAGGAACGTCGTTCGGATAAATGAATTCGGGTAGCTTAGCAGAGAAGCGAAACCTGGAGAGAGTGGCAGTGTTTCTTGAGGAAGGTACAGATAAGAGATAAACAGCATTAGACAAAAACTTGAAAGGTGAATGAATGAAAGAAATCTTAGTTTAACCAAAAAGGAGAATGAATGAAAAAATAAAACGTCAAAATGTGAAATTTATAACTAATTCTGTAAACTGGCATAACACGAATAATTGCCAACTGCTGAATATTGCGCGCCTTGGAAACCACAGCGCATGCGTCAATAAACTTTATTACCAAGTCTTCACATCGCTGTTTTGAAAGATTAGGATATTATGATGTCTGACCGGCTGGCAATTCCGCAAGAGATCTGGACGATCCACAGTGACGTAAGTTCTGCATATTTAACCATTCTGCTTAGTTACTGTACATGTGTTATAATCATGGGTGACAGAGAACTTTAGGCCTACTCTCTGTGGTTTTATGTGATTGTGAGAGGTACGATTTTTTTACAGGCCTCCAACCACGATAATTTTTGTTATGTAACTGAAGGGGTTTAAAAAAAATTTAAGTCTGTTTTCGTCTTAGAAAAAATAAATGGATGTATAAAAGCAGAAAGAGGGTGAAACTTTGTTGAAGGGAATTTGCCATCTTCAAGTAGCACAGTCGAACATTATTCAAATTATAATATATATGCTTGCTTGTCTTTGGTCGGGATGTTTAACACTTACTTTTCCAGCGAAAAACTTTGTTTTAAGAGAAAGAGGTTGTCTTCGCACACACACACACACATAGCATAAACATACACACACACGAGGCACTGTGATCCACACTCGCCCAAGTGTTACCGCAAGTTTTAATTCAAGTTCTTTTTCTTAAACGAAATTATTACAAGAGTAAAGTTTTATTTTCTATCGTTATTTTTCCACAGTAAGATTTAACAGTTGACGCATAGTTCGCTGGAGGGGTCTTGTCTTGAATATTTTTAATCTTGCCAATCTAATACGATAAACGGTGAGATGCTCTCGTGACTCGGCGGTCAGATAATAAGCGTCCTATTTTGACATGACAGGTGACTCCTGACGGAAAGATGGTTCATTTGAGTGAAAGTTTATCAAAACGATGAAATGATAATGTTTAGATGTCTGATTATAAATGGGAAATGTCAGAATGACCTCAGCGGCTTACTTTGCCCTGATTTTCATTGCAACAGTAGACTTTTGTAACCGGAGTGCGGGTTACGCCTTTATTCTTTCCCACACTGGTTACGCCTCCACTATCGCTTCCCATTTCAGTGAATGGACAAGCGCACCTTTATATGCTAAACAATTATAGTGAACTTTTATTGGAAATTTTTACAAAATAATCGACAATATTGCCTACTTTATAGATTTCACATTTTAAAGAATCGGTGTAATGTGCCTTTCTTGCAAATGTAATAATCGCATCGTAAATAATTCTTCTTCAAGTTTTTTAATTTCCTTATACAAGAAAAACAAAATTGCTGATGATGTATTAAGGTCTACAAGTTACATCCATAGCTAGTAAGGAAGTATAATGTTTCGACATTAATATTTCTAATTAATTACATGCAAGATGCATAATAAATTAGGGCAATACGACTACATCCTTTCAACCTCACAGCCTGTCATCGTCTGCTGACAATAACAACAACAGCGTTGAGAGGTTCCTATAATGTTCATTCTAAGAGAAGTATCATTGATGTTTCGAAGGGAAGTTAGTGTAGGGAATATTGCAAGATTTTATTACAAACAAATAGAATTTATATGCTAATGTACGATAGAAATGGCGGAAAATTTTTTCAAATAAACACACATTCTTATTTCAAAACATCATAATGATCGGAGTTGAGTTTCGGGCTTCCACCAATCAAAAGGTCGCTCTGGTTGTGAGTCTGTGAAAAAGGAAGATGGCTGCTTCGGAAGATGAAGGCGGCCAAAGTGACAATAAAAATGACGATTCTGCCTTACAGGAGACGAGCAAGCAGTTTTCCACTATTCACCAAGTAAGTTGGAGCGTGCACGGCCTCGATAAAAATGAGTGGGGTCGATTTCATGGGGATCCGCGCGAGTTCTGCGTTGATGAAATATTGTTGACAGATTGAACATTTTGTTGTTTTGGATGGAAATTAGATTGATTTCTTCACTTTATCGCGCTTATTGTTCGGTCGCACGCCGTAGTAAAATTAATAAAGTGTCGCTGAAGGAAGGACGGACCGATTTATGGGGAAAAGTCGCGTCTGGGAGGAAAATGGTAAAAAATGAGGGCATTGTTTACTGTAACCAGCCGAGTGTAGGTTGATGAATGTCACGTAGCGGAATTAAGTAAAGCCTGATTGTGACCCATGAGTGTCACATTCGACAGATTAACTTGACCTTTTGTCATCTCTCCGACGGTCTGTCGTGTGAGCGGCTATTTTTCACCTGTGGGAAGGCTTGAGGAAATTTAAAATTTCGTTTTTTATCGGGAATCGTAATATTTACATTATTTGTGGCCCGTCTTACATGCTGTATTTATGTAAATTTATGGCCCGGGGGACCGTGCCATTATTTTTCGGCAACTCTTGTTAGGGCGTGGGGTCATTTCGCTTTAATTAGGGGTTGCATTTTGGTAGATGGGGTGAAAGTAAGTTGGGCCAAATGTTTTTCTGTAGGCCTAAATCTACTTTAGGCCCAATTCAGCCCAGGCCTAATTTAGCGAGGTTAGCCCAGTTCATGCAGTTAGTGGAGTTCTTTCTTCAAGGGAGATTTAGGCTAAGCATATGCAAATCATAATTGCTTCAGAATACAAAAAATCCGTGAGTAGTGGATTTTAGGAGGCTAATGACCCCAAATGTTTAACATGGACTAGCCTCTATCCTAGGGTTAGGCCATTTCTTAGTATATTTTTATTAGTTTTTGTAAGGTTACAGTCATAACATATATTAGATTTGCAGACAAGGCAGTTATTCAGCTTACTATTTTTGCCATTTGTTAAGTGAACAGCTTGATCTTAAGGGTCAAGGGGTTTTAGGTTGCGTCTCACCCATGCTTTAGTGAATTTCTCCCGGCAAACTTCAGGCTGCACCGTTTAAAGCTGTTTACTATTTTTTGTTTGTCTGCCATTGAAGTTGGGTCTAGAAACTATCCAACTGTCAAAGTATACGTGTAAGAAATATAAATAGGCTTGGATAATGGTAAAACATCTCGTTCAACATTCCCCAGACCTAGCGTAGCATAGAATATGTCTGGTGTTTAAGGGTTATTAATAGTCCCAGTATGATTGAATGATGGTAGGTCAAGAAAAGCTTTGAAGCATGTTTCAATGGTCTGGTCAAGCTGCTTTGTAAGATTAGGCTAGAGAGTGACCATGTTACAATCTTTGGGGTTCTCTTGAAAGTATTTAGACACTTGTAATAGTTTTCCCACGTTGAGGCTAACCTAGATTGAAATTTTTATTTCCAAGGCCTTAGGCTAGTGGGTGAAGCACAAATATAAATAAAAGTTGAGGGGGGTCCTAAAACATTGGGGAATGGTCTCACATATTTAACAGTGCATTGCAGACCAGTAAAATAATCTTTGTTGAAGAATTTTCCAAGACTCTTAATTTACGTGAGGATTGGACATGGGAAGCTTTCTCTTGTAGACATTATTAGTTAATCTTGTTTAGATTCTGATGATGTCAAGCTAGCCCCATCCCTTGAGATTCTCATTGATGTCAGATGATGTCCTCTGTAGAAAATGAAACTTGGCCTCAGATATTTTAATGTAAAGTAGCATTGAGATGAACTATGGAGAGTGTTAGGTAGGTTCAACTCTGTCTCATACACAAGTAGGGTTTTTCAAGAAACAAAAGATAATCTTGCCTATTTTCATAACATTTTTGAGTGAAATAACAAGACATTTAGAGCAGTAATAGTTATCAGTGAAAAGGAAATTTATCTAACTTTCAGTTATTCAAAATTTGTTTGTAATATTTCAACATTTTGAGGACAAGATCTTCCTCAAAAACTGAGGGTCAGCAATAAATATAAGGTAGGATAAGGGTTCAGCCTCTGCCTTCTGCACCAGTCATAGGGAAGGTTAAGTTAGGATGCATTTTAAGTATTACTTGCTGAGATTTTAGGCAAGGTTAAACTGTTTTACTGAAATGAGGTTTGAAACTATTTTGCTGAAATGTAGTATTATATAGGTAAAAGTTCACCTGTCCCTTACAGTTTTCATTATTTAGTAACCCATGTGTGATAAAGTGTAATGCCAGCAGCAGCTCCTGCTGTCCAGCCCCACCATAAGAACATGTTGTTCAACTTTTTCTATATCGTGATTGGAAAGTGAATCGAATAAAATTTAAGTTGTGGAGGAGGAAAGTGGGGACATGCAATCACCGTGACATTAAGCTGTTCAGGTTCAAACTAGAATCATTGTCATTGGATGAGTTAGCGCAACTAGTTGAAGCAATCCAGGCATTGATTATTAAAAGGATAAAATTACTGAGTTGCTTGGAAGATATTATGGGGCTTGTTAAATTATATTCAGTAGTTTTCCTTTCAGTTATAGTAGTTTACATACAGCTTGTTTAGAAGTCATTCATGAAGGGCGTGAATTTCTAATGTTTGCTATGATCATAGGGAAAAGAGGAATATACTGGGCCTCTTGACTCATGAATTGGATTTAAATTTACACCTGTGTTGATATATCAAGAGGTTGCAGGCCAAATGTCATAATACAAGGCAACAGAATAGCCTACCGGTACAATTATGTTTAACAGTTATGCAGACCAGCATGACTTTGTGGCAAGGTAATGCAGTGTGCAGCAAGTTTATAAATTTGTTGTCTGTGGAAATTTCCAGTGATGCACAAAGCCGATAATGATTGTATGTGCATTATAGTTTGAAATGAGTAAATAATGCAAAATTGGAAACTTGGTGAAAATTACGAAGTTAAAAGTTGAAGTGAAGCAAATGAGGTTATTGATGTGTTACTCTGAGAATCTCCTAAATGATAAGATTGATTACGAATGGATGATCATGATATGAATCCTGCAGAATGGCTTCTATTCTCAGGGTGGAAGAGTTCCTTATCAAGGCCCTCCTCTGTGTAGGTTGTGTTGTTCGTGTATTTATAATAATTGTTGAAAGAGATATCAGACGTGACCTAGGAATTGCATATGAATTGCCAGATTGAGTTAGTGTTGTGGCTGGCCTTTATTGGTATCACTGAAATTAGTTTTATTGGTACTCTATCACTGAGATGACCAAAATTTCCACAAGTACTTGGGAGAATGCCCAGTAACTTTTAAGATTTTATTTTTAAGTGTGTTGACTGGTTGATGTGTGAGGGTTGGAATATAAGGGAAATAGTACCGTAGTGTTTCTCTCTCTCTCTCTCTCTCTCTCTCTCTCTCTCTCTCTCTCTCTCTCTCTCTCTCTCTCTCTCTCTCTCTCCCCTTTAGTCAAGAGAAGACCAGTTTGATAATAAGGTAAGAGAAGTTGAGTTCTTCATAGGTTATTCAGATATGTCAAGTCATTATTGCCTCCAGCATTGTAAGATGCATAAGGTCTCAATGAAGTTCCTGTGTTTTGTCTTCCACCAATCTCCACATATCTCCAGCCTATTTTCTCATAGTTCTTATTCTTAAGCAAGTAGGTCTGGGTCTTTGAACTCTTCTGGTACCCACAGGAGCCCAGCTAGCACTATCACATACTCCTCTCCCAGGGGTTGTGTGAATGATTGTTCTAAGCCATCTCCATCTCCCTTTCGTTATCTATTCTAGATATGGAACCTGTAACTTCCCTTATGGTGTCATTTCCCACTCTGTCCTGTCCTGCCTTCTGACTCCCAATGTTATTTTTTAAGTTTTATTCGCCAGTCGATATAATCTTTTAGGTAGTTTCATTATTCAAGCCATGAGATGTGTTTGTAAAGCAATACAAATTGTACTAGACACATGTATAATTGTACTTTTATGTTCTATTTGATATGTTTGATTTCTCTTCTTATTCAGTGAGCGTATTGTTTGATTTTCGTTTTATTAGTCTTTCTTGAAATTCCAACTTAAGAATATATGTACTGAATATCATTATCCTTGAATAATTGAAAAATTCAACCTCATTTATCCTTTCTCTATATAATATTAGTTCATCCCTTTGTGCATATGCTGCCCTTATTACTTCAGTTTTTCTCATATTTATTTTGAGTCCTACCTCTCTAGATGTATATGATATATGATGAATTCTGTTAAGCAAGCATTGTGGTGTTTTGTGTATTGAAACAGCATCATCTGCTTAATCTAAATCTGTCAGCTTTCATTACTCCAGTCTAAACCACCTCTTTCATCTCCATCCACTATTTGTATTTTAAAATCTATGAGAAAGACAAGCAACAAAGGTGAAGCAACATACCTTTGTAGCACCCCACCCTTTAATAGCAAGTTCTTGTGATGGAAGATTCCATGAGCATCAGCTTGGCATCATCTTCGTTCATGGACAATTTTTATTAGCTTTACACATTTAATGTGAATGCCGCAGTGATGCAAAGCATCATCTGTGGATGTTGCCAAATGCTTTCTTGCAACAACAACAGCCTTAAGAAGGGGATTTTTAAATTCCATACTCTGATGCACTAGGTCATATCTATGCACCTCCTGCTTTTCAGCTTGTTTATCTTGAATTATTTGTAATAATTTCTTTCTCCATCATATTGAGAATAAATCTTTCTGTGGCACCTATGCTATGCCTTTGAATTCCCAGTCATCAGGCTTTGTTTTCTCATTCCATAGTCTGCCAAACAGTCCAGTCTAATTAGTATACAAGGTGAGATGATCATTGCAGTGATTCATCATAACCAGCTGTTTTCTGTTTCTTAATTTTCTATATTATTAATTCCACCTCAAAAACTGAATTGATTTGTACTAATTATATTCAGGCTTTGTTAGCTTCTGGTAAATCAGTCCAATTGTCCCTTTCATATCTCTTGTTCATGATCTCACAAAAAAGTTTTGTCCACAGGAAAAGAGCATATGATAATACTGTACAAGTATATTTTCTTTTTTAGCAATTCATGTAACTGAGTTAACCCCCAAGATCCTTCTAGCATTGTAGCCCAGATCATTTTTACCGTGGCATGCTGTTTGAGCAGTCCTTCAAGAATGTTATCTGTAACAATATAACATCTGAAATAAATTCACTGGGGTCCCTTGATACAGTTCTGTATAATGGTACTGGGGTGATTTTAAACTTCCAAATGCAGTGTGGAAAGGAAGAGTAGGTGTCGCACTGCAAGGTGATGCACCAAAAACTAAGACTCTAAGGGGCTTAATCAATTTGTGAAAATTATAATTTCTTACAAATTATAACACTTGGAATGTGGCCAACACAGTTGGGAATAGAGAATGCATCTATTTAACTTATATAAATAATCATAAATGTTTTAAGTAACATCGCAAGGCATCCCCAGCTTCCTAATTGCTGCCTGGCATCCCCCAAGGGGGGGGAGGTTTAGAGCCATCAGTGCACCTCACATGGTGCACTAAAGGTACAGTATTACTAAATTTGCATCCACTTTTTAGCCTTTTACTTTACCTCCATTTCTACTTCCTTTTCTTCAGTCTTGTTTTCCAGCACCTCTAACTGTTACTTCTTGTAGATCCTTGCAACTCATTTCCTTTATTTTCTGGATTTCATTGCCATGTTGTCTAACCTCTCCGACTCCTTTTCACTGTCTTAAGTAGCCCAGTGCTTGGCTTGACTGCCTGAATTTTTATAAATCCTACCATTATCACCAAGTAGTAACAAGTATCACTGCAAATAATGTTCAACTGACACCATGACCATGCACATCACAACTTGGAACACCTCCTGTAAGTCTTAATTGGCATTCAGCCTCCACTGGGTAAATTTGGTTTGGATGAATTGCTAAGAAACAATTCATCTGCTGAAATCCTTCAGATTATTACAACAAACAAATTCTTTCCCAATAGTTAAGAATCTCTTAGCTGGACAAACTACAAAATCTTAAGAGACTTGAAGGCTGACACCAATCTCAAGCCAAGCCTTTGGAATATATTACATTTGAAATCACCTTAGATCAAAAATATGCCTTAACAAACTTTCTTGAATCTGAAAACCAAATCAAGAAAAAGTAGGTGGTAGAGCATATTTAAAATGAGCTAGTTTTTCTTGTCATATGCTTGCAAAAATCAAAAGGGAAATAAGTAAATAGACACTTTATGACATCACAAGAAAAAAATTGTGAATACCTATCACAGCAGTACTTATCCATGTATTCGGCCCCAGATCCAAGTCAAAAGGTAATTGAATCCAACTGCATTCTTAACTGAAGTGGCAACAATCTTCCAGCCACTAAATATTGACCCATGAAGCAGTAATTGTAAAGGAAGTCCATCCACTTAAAATTAACTTTTATAACCTCTGGTGAGAAGCTAACAAATAATGATGTTGCAGACATCTTTAAGCACACAATCGCTTAGCCAGCTCTTAAGCTAAAGTGAGAGCTATTTCCCAAAATTGCACAGTGCTTTCATGAATCACTAACATTTTGTCTAATATAGGTCTTCATACAGGGAAGAAACATCACAGCTATCAAGTTAACATTCAATAATCATAATCTTAGAGTCAGACTGTGAAATTGACACTATTTTCACTTTACCAGTGGTTTTGACAAAGCTGATCGCTTTATGTTGGCTATGCAGTCAGCTCAAGAATAGATAGGTGGATATGTAGTAGCCTGGCTACATAGCTACCCCTCGCATCAAATGCTTGAAGTATCAGCTACTGGAGCATTGTCCAACCACCCAAAGTCTAATCAGGTCCCCCACAAGGAACTGTTCTCTCTCTTTTAATGTTTTGCAGTACTGTATTAACAACCTGCAGAACTTATTTATATTTTTATTTGCCAACAGTTCCATTTTCTTAGACTTGTGAGACTAATAAAATAACTTCAATATTCATGAGTCCATCTCTGTACTTCAATGAATAATGCAACTTTTTAGCATCATGATGGCCTACAATGTCATTTGATTCAAATTGTCCTTGTGAAATTCCGTCACTCATGTCGTCGTTTTAGTTTCCACAATTTTCCTCTCACCTTGTAAATATTTGAAAGATTCAGTCACGTTAATCCTTTCAGTATCTATTGTTATTTCATCTTTATCTGCAGACTGTTTCCTCAGTGTTTCTGTTTTTCTTATATTTTTAGTCCTATTTTTCTAGCTATAGGATGTCTTCCATTAAGCTAGTATTGTAATGTTTAATGAATAACATGGTATGTTCTGCATATTTTAAGTGTCAAGTTTCTATTGCTGCTCCACTCTCTCTACTTGCTTTCTTTTTCACTTATACAAGAGGACACTTAAAGCTATAGGCATCTGACTCTTGTTCCTTGTCCCTATGATGGTCTTCTGGCTTTTGTAGCTTTCTCAGCTCATTGGGGCATGTTTTCATCCTTCTTAGGGTTCATGGTTGTTGTTCCTCACATTTTCATCCTGCCTAAGGTTCATGGTTGGTCTTTCCCATGTTTTCATCCTGCCTAAGGTTTGTGGTTGGTCTTATGTTGGAGAAGGGATGCATTGGACTCCAGATCTTTCCCCATCCTATTTGTTCTTCCCAGCTTTAGACATCCCAGGCATGTTAGTGTTAGTCATGTAGACTCAGGCACTTTTAAGTGTTTTGGGCTCAGTTGATGAGTCACTTGGTTGTGTAACTGTGATGGCATAGGCTATTGGTTGTGTAACTGTGATGGCATAGGCTATTTCAGCAAGCAAGGGGGTGGGACAGTCTCCCTCACCTTGTGCTGGTTGGGAAAGCAGGTGCCCGTGTGAGTGGTTCACCTGGCTGTCAGGCTGTTGGTTACATACACCCTGGACTGTCAGAATTTAGTAGCAGCCCAACATAGTCATCAGGCTCAGGTTGTGGAGATAGAATAATCCCTACACTGTTCAGGGTTTAGGGAATGCTTTTGAATGACCTCTTGCCACTTGGTGTTCTGATCTCAAATAGGGACCTGTGTACTGCTCTGGAGGACTTTTTCCAGCATGCCCTGAGTAACCTTGATGCCTACGTCTTTCCCATTCTTCAACCTAATCTGTTATCAACCTTGTGCTGGTCACTCAGTCTCAGGATGGCTCCAGTGGCCCCTCTTTGGCTGCAAGCCAGTTAGTATCTTGATCTGCTGGACCACCACCTTTAGCATTTAGATAGAGACCCATAAGGCCCACCAATCCATGAAGTTGCTTACTCTTCAAGGTGCAGGACTATCCAGCAGCAATGACTTCAAAGCAGGTGCAAGTTTCTGATGTGACATGGTTGGTAAAGCTTTGTGCATATAGTTTCTAGTACATGAATGTGGGTTCAAACCAGTTTAGGTCACCAGAATATTCTATCATTTGAGTTACATAAAAATATTAATGTATAACACATAGATGATTTACAATATCTATACTGATGTGCAAGAGAGCTGCAAAAAGTTTTATACTGTGACATGTTCAATACTTTTTTGTGGATGTAGCTCATAGCACCTTGGATGATAAAAACTAACTCTCTCATTATTTGCCAATTACATTAATGTTCATAAATATATGAAACAGTAATTTACTGTCATCTTTATTGGTGTGCAGGAGAGCTTTCTTGAAAGCATTCATGAAGATGACAGTGGTTAGGCTTACAAGTGGGGCTGATTTCCAAGGGGAAGAATATGTTCTGCTTTGGCATGGTTGAAAAGGATCTGTGCCTGTTTCTAGAATCATAAATGGGAGTTCAAACTACTTGAGGGCTGAACCTTCTCTCATTGTATCGCCTGTTACATGAATATCCATGCAAAAGGAAAAAAGTGATGTCATTCTTTAAATATATCTCTGTATACTACTGTATATATTGCCTATATATTTTTCTCACACAACCCTGGGAGGATAATAAATGATTATGTCCTCTTGGCTGCTGTGGGCATCTAAAGATGTGGAAGACCCAGACCTACTTGTATGAAAACTATGAGAAGAGACTAGGGAAGAGTGGAGATTTGTGAAGTTAAAGCACAGGAAAGACTGAGTGACAGAATTTCACAGAGGCCCCTTGCTTCATGCAGCATTGGAGCTAATTATGATTTCGTGCTACATAGTCCAAGTCCTGGCTCTTGTGTCATCATTATTTTTTTTTACATTGCCGCATATGTTATTGCTGTTAAATCAGTTTCTATGTGTTCTGTTAATCTGCTGCTTAATAGTTGGTTTTAAATTACTATAGAAAAATTGGTGCAGTATCACGATGCATTTTATTAATGGCTGTATGGGGTTCTTTTATGTTCAGCAACTTGGTTTTGGATTATTCATCAAATATCTATGACTAGAGTGAGCACCACGTTTGAGCCAAGCCACATTTACTTTGATGTATTGTTCTTTTTAAATCACGTATAGAAGTGGCTTTGATGTAATCGTAGTTGTGTTTTTTACTTTTCCGGTATTGTATTTTGATTTTTCTCTTGGCAAAAAACATTTTTACTGAACAATTATTACTTTTCGTCTCTTTTCACAGGAAATTGAAAGTCAGCTGGAAAGACCTGGTGTAAGCTATGAGGCACGTGTCAGTGCTGTTCTTTCTGGCTGGGAACGATTGGCAGGCTTTGTTCATGGAGATGTCAGCCAGATGCAACCCCTCGCCACCTACTTGTACCGGTAAAATTCTCTAGCTTTAGGCGTTTATGTACCTGTATTCACTTTGAGTGCAGCTTTCTGTAAGTCACCACCCTACAGTACTTATGAACGAGTTTCATTCCAGATGGCCGTTCATATCATGAGTTGTTCATTACAGTAATTGGTTTTTAATATGTAGCACATAATTATTGTTGATGTTTACATTACTGAGTTAACTCAGGTGTCGTAGATTATACTGTTTTCACTGCATGTTTAAATGATGCAGTATTATAAAGAAATGTTTTGGATGCTAGAAAGGTAAAAATAAGAAAATAACATTTGGATTATGCAACTTTCAAAATTTAGTATTTTTTCCATGCTTTGAAAGTTATAAACTAGGAGAGAATTTCGTAGGAGCAGAGTGTGACATTGGAAGTTCACAAAGTAAACAGTGCACACCTTCATCTATTGACAAAAATACATGCTAAATGTTCTCTATGGGGACAGGGAATGTAGAAAATGGGAATCCATCAAAGGACAAGTTAAATCAGGAAGATAGAAATTAATAGGAATATTTTACGTATGAATGAGTATTCTCACGTTTGTAAAAAGAATACAGCCAGTCCCCAGTTATTGGCGACCGGGTTTTACAGTGCTTGTCTAGCAATGAAATAGGTGCTGATTTCTGCTTATTGGCACCGATAATCGGGTATTGGTGTCAGTACATACCTAACAGAGGCACTGCTCTTCGGTTATCTCCGATTTTCACTTATCTTCACGCCATCGGATTGGAACCCCAGAAACCCCTGATAACCAGCAACTGCCTGTACATGGTAGTTAATCACAAGAATACTTGGGATAATCAGGGTCAGGGTTAAAGGAACAAGTTGTTCTTCTTCCTCATGTTCATCTGTTCTTTGCAAAAACTCTTACAACTTGTAACTTGAATTTTCGTAAGTAGGGTGGTGACTGTAACCAAATCATTTAGTTATTTGATCTGGGCAAGTGTATGTACAGTATTTTGTGGAAGGATAGTAAACAGTAGTGCATTGACTTATTTGATGCTTTGGGGTCTGGTCTTTTTTGAGTACAGTAATAGGATGCGATAAGTAACAGCCATACAGTAATATGACCTATACAGTACCTGAATATTGAAGGTATAGTACAGAAAACAGTAATTCCATATGTACTTTACACTAATGCAATTTAATTTAAAGTAGAATAATGCAGCACTTCTGAAAAAGTAACCATGCAAAAATGCGTAAGAAATGTAGCTCCTAAAGAAAGTCTTGAATGGTTGCTGTACTTTAATACATTGTCACCATGCTGAAAATTAATGAATTGAGAAATTTTTTTAAAAGTGAGTTTTTACTACCAGACTCAATACATGAAAAAGAAAAGTTCTTATGTAGTAATTTTACGTTCGTTTTCAGCATTTTACGAGTGGCAACTATGAGAGCATTGTAATTTTCAATGACCCAGTTTGCAAAACATCAAGCCTTTGGATTTGATATTGTTATTAAGTCAAATCCCGTAAAATCAAATGTAACTGAAGCCAAATTGACGATTGTAGGTGTGCAAGTTGGTTACACACCAAGGCCAAGGGAATGGAATTCCTAAAGAAAGACTTACAACATATATTATCATATATGGATTGTGAATTTGCAGTCTATACTCACAGTACTTGGGGCTATGTTGTTTAACTGATCTCATATTAAGTAGGAGGCCAGACCCCTAAGCTGTCCGTTAATTTGAGTTATTTGTTTACTGTACTATTGTATTTTAAACCAGTATGTTGGTCTCATCAATACTACACAGTGGGAAATAACCCAATAGGTTCGATAGTGCTGCACTGTAGGTATTACTAGAGGTTTTGCAGTATCTCTTTGGTCCCTAGCTGCAATACCTTTCATTCCTTTTTACTGCACTTCCATTCATATTCTCTTTCTTCCATCCTGCTTCCATCCTGCTGTCCACCCTTTCTTAACAATTGATTAGTAGTGCAACTGCGAGGTTTTCCTCCTGTTACACCTTTGGCCTAAATTTTATATTCCACAATGGAAAGTAAGGAATATAATCAGGATAGTAATATAGCTTTCATTAAAAATGGAATGATTGTATAATGTACTAGCTGCAGCTAAGAAATTTGATATGAATATGAATATTTCAAGTAAAGAGTTCTGATTTCCATACTCATGTATAAAGAATTTAATTTATTATTTTTATTCAGTGCAGCTTAGGTATGAGATACTCATTTTAAAATACTGAAAATTCTTCAACTCGTTTCCACAGATGACATTTTTGTTTTGGCTCTGCTCTGTTATTGTTGTTCTCTTATAAAAATTTTGGCTATAAACTTTTAATACATCACTTAATTTTATTGCTGTGCTCATATAAACATCTTGGCTTCAGACCAAATGTGTATCCTGTTTACAAGTGTGATTTTAAAGTATTCTTTTATTTTTTAGCATATAGTATAAAATAAAATTCATGAGGTAGGGTTGTGACTATTACAATTTTTTAATTAACAGATGGAGCTTAAGATTGGTTCTCCAAGGTCAGTGGCCTGGACTTGCACAGATAGTAAAAACCAGATTAGGTGTAACATTACAACGCTGCTCGAAGGTTTCAGTTTTAGAGCCGCTCTGCCGAACTTTGTTGCCACTGGTTTCTGACCCATGGGGCCATCAGACAAAGACAATACTCTCAGAGGCAGAAATCACAGATGAAGAAGGTAATGGGTGTGAAACACCATTTTTTAATACTTGTCTAAAAATTATTCTTTTGCTGCCTTTAGTCATTCTTTTTCACACAGGGAAGATATATCTTGGTGCAATAGTGTGCAGTAGAATGCTCATATCTTAATGGATATTTAAATTAATAAGCAGAGTAGATTATTTGTTTAATAATTTCTTGTTTCCAGCCATAAATTATGTTACGAGTGAAACGTGGGAGGTGGTGCGTGTGAGAGTTGACACAATGGTAGAATCACGCTGTGAAAAATTAGCCTTGCTTGTGCTGAGAGTGTGTGTCAGGTAAGTTTTGACGAGGCATTTTTCCATGTTCTTACTTTGTGTACTTTAAATCATGTGGAGAACAGTATTTTTCTGAGGAAATTAAGTCATCTTTTTATGAGCGTTGTGCTTTATAACCTTTATGGTTGTCGGGCTAATGAAGGATAGCAGGAGATAAAAGGGGTGTGCATGATATTAATTCTGTATGATACGCTCCTACTTCTTAGGATGATTCAGCTTAACAAGTGTAGCACCTGCTTTGTTACAGTTTTTTCTCTCACAGTAGTAGAAATTAGAAGTTAGGGACTTTATCTAAGAAGAAATGCTGTACAAACTGTTGTAATTTTAGGGAAATAACATGCATTCCCTCTCTTACAGATGTATACATTTACAGTCAGAAGGAATGGTAGTTCCACTCTACACAGAAGAGGATCATAATCATTTCGTTGATCTCTATTTTGTTTTGTTGTACAAGTTTGAACGCAATGAATTTGTAGAAGAGGTGAGTTTCAGACCTAAGTGTAAAATTAAACATAGAAGGGTGTATGTAGAAAGATTACCCACTATTGTGTGTTTTTTATGGTTCACCATAGAAAAGTACTCTTGGTATACTTAAGTGTTCCATCCATCATCCTTTGAAGCATCCTTCGTTATTCTCTTCTGTAGCTGTAACTTGTCATCTATTTCCGTTGACCTCATCCTGCTTGGTTTTCAAATTTAAAGATTTTTTTTTTTTTTTTTGCTTCAGTATTTTATTTTCAGGTGTAAAGAATAGATAAATTACAGATAAAAGCTTTTTTTAATGTATTAAGAGTAACAAGGTTTGTTGTCGTCAACAAATACTGCAGTGGGTATCAGTAAAGTAACGGAAAATTCTTGGTGAATATTGGGTTGTGGCAGATTGAATTAACCCTAAAGGCATATCAGAATTCACAAGGGAAGTATTGCTACCAAGGTCTGATAAATTCACTTTGTTAAGTAAGCAGGAAAAGATGAAAGGCAGTTGAGCTTCACTTTGCTGGGTAAGTAGAAATATAGTAGGTAAAGGATGTTTGCGTGGCACTTACTCTGCTTGATAAGTAGGAAGAGACAAAGGGTGCATGAGTGTTGCTTATTCTTCAAACTTCGTCTTAACTGTTTAGATTGATTCGAAAAGTCTGTAAGAAAGTTGTTTTCCCCCCACCAGTAGCTGGGTGAAAAAGAGGTAATATTTTTCATAGAGGTGGGGTTTGTGTTTTAAGAAAAATGAGGCATGCTTGGTTAGGAAAGCATTGGGTATGGAAGTATCAGAGCAGAGGCCTTTACAATGGGCTAGGACATCTTGGAGAAAGGGTGTGGCTGAGGGTCTGGTCTTGATGGATGTTCAAACAGAAAGAGCACGGCACAGAAAAGAGTGTAGAGAATTCATTTCGTATCTGACCCTGTGAAGGAAAAAGCTGACATAAAAAATTTTTTATAATGACAGTAATGATAAGAATAATTTAGAAATATCAGCAACTGGTGGGAGAAAAGCTTTTATTTCTTTTTAACAATTTGTAGAAATGATTCACAATTATTCTCAACAGGTAAAAAAGCTGGACATCAATGATGGAGTTGAACTTGTCAGGCGTCTTGTTGGAAAGCAAGATAAGCTCAAAGTATGGAAACATCGGCTAAAAATAGCAGATTTGGCCATCCAGATATTTTTGGCTACATCAATTGTCAAGAACTATAGCCATGCTTTCGAGTAAGTGGATGTATTTTTTTATTGTTTGAATACTACATCCAGCTTACAACTGGGTTAGTGTTCCAACCATTGGGTTTATGTTCATGTGTGGGAAAGTCATACCAACTTCCATAGTGTATATAATAGTTTGCTTTATACTAAAAGTACTCAGGCTGGACATATCTCCTTTTATGTCTCATTATTCATCAGAAATCTTTGTATCATAACAACCCCACTAATTTTACAGTGCCTAATTTTTATGGAAGAGGTAATTCTGGTCACCCAATGCGTATCAGTCAAGGTTAAGTGGCCTCTATTCTGCATGCCCAGTCTTGCATATGACACCTACTTCGCTTTCACTTTCTGTGCCACAGTCATAGAGTCAGGCTAGTATTTTCCAAGGAACACCTATATCAGGTTATTCAAGTTGTGCTTTCATTTTTAAGTTTTAATTCCATCATGTTCGTTTTCTTGCTACCGTAGACATAGATAGGAGAACTATAGAATCAAATACTTTTTATGTAGATTTCAGGATTTAGTCAATGTGTTTCCAACGTAATATTTTTCATTGGATGTAAAGTTCAGGGTTGTTTTTGTCAGGTTTCTCATCTATTGGGCATTCAGAATTATATTTTCTCTTGGGGAAGTTCCATGGGTACTCTTGTCAGTATTATTGGCGAATAGAGTGATCGCTGCACATTGTTAAAATTCTTAATTCAAATATATCTGGCTGTCCAGTATGAGAAATAGTAAATGTTATGAGGATCAGGAATGTAGAAAAATGTTGGATAATCCAAAGCATTGAGGTATAAAGGAAGAAACAGTCAGTTGATCATATTGTTTTATTTCTTTCTTCTCGTATTGAAGAATAATTAGGGAGTTTCTTGACAATGAAAAGCTGAAGACATTCTGCCCTTTCTTTCAACACAACTGTAAATGGTTACCACTATCAGCTGGGAGATGGTTATGAGACTAAACGTTGGCTTTTGAAACTTTGTCCATTTCCTTGTGTCTCTTCACACCGCTGTTGAACTTCTTCAACTCTACCATTTCATCCATTGTTTAAAGAAAAAACCCTTGAGGCAAGCTATGCGAGTCTAGAGATAATAGTTTCGTGATTTGTTAACGCTTTGGTTTAATTATAAAATATTGTTATGTCACCAAAATCCAACTGTTGAGTCAGGGTGTAGTGTGTTCATAATTTTTTTTTGGGGGGGGGGATTTTCATCTTGTGATTTTATTGCAGATTTGAACCTTGATGTTTTATAGTTTTACTTGTTACAAATATACCATAATAAAGTAAAAGAACAACACCAAAATGAGTATTGTAACATGATATTGACTGTGTACAGAGTGAAATATTGCTTTGCACAGCCCTGTCTCATTGAAAGGGTTAAACTTCTCATTAAAGAAAACATTTCTGTGTAGTTGTCCCCTGGCAGTTTTTCTCTTGCATTATATAATCTGTTCAGTCATAGTTTTGTTTTGATTTTTTCAGCCTTGTGTTTCATGAATGGTGTAATGTGCAGGAAGCATTATCTGTTGAAGACACAGCCATCACAGCAACTATACGTAAATATATCCAGCTGTCTGAGTCATCGAAGCACCTGTATGCAATGGCAAGAGTATTACATGAAAAGGTATGAATGACAGTTTCGAGTTATTCGCTGTTTGTGTTTTATGATTTTTAACAAGACCAGCTGGGGAATGATTTCACATAGAGATCTGTTCTTGGTTCTGTGGTTGAGATGATGGTTATAAGGATCAGTACCATTCATATGTGTATTGAAGGTGTACTGACAATGTTTTTGTAGACTAATTTACTCTTATTGAGGTTGCCACTAACCATAATTAAGCATTAACATTAAAATTGTTTCAAGAAAGCCTTATGTATTGTGTAGTTTGGGTTAAGGGCTGTTTTTAGTGGTTAGATTTGCTTCCAGTTTTCTAATAACGTGTTCTTTTGTGCACTGTCACATTTGTTTTAATTACTGTAACTTTATAGATAATTCTTGACACTTGATGCTTTAAAGTGGGATGCTTCAAGAATTCTTCCCTAATATTTCAATTTTCATGAAACTGGAATTGATTGAAAAAGACCACAACACATTTGGAATTGATTGAGCAGGTGGAACAGACCATTTCCTTGTAATGTTATTGAAAACATAAAAAAAAATAAAGAAACCTATTTATATCTTGTAATGAGAGTTATTAATGAATAATGACTGCAGAAATACTCAAGCTTTCAGTTATTTGTCCATTTACAGACTCCTCTGGTGAAGTTATCTCCTGAAGGTTAACTTTATGTGTCACCTTATTGGGAAAATTAGAAGGAAAGCAATATTCAAACATCTTACTGATAATTTTCTCCTCCCAGCTAACGAACATATGTTTATCCACGGGAGGTGTACAGTATTTGAGTTGACGTATCCAGTGACTTGATATTCAGACTCATAGATTGGTTAGCAAAATTGCCATAATTTAACGTGACTGTACACTTTGCAGTAAGCTCAAGTGAAAGCAGATAGTAGGACTTCTAGAACCTAGCTACACAGTTTTCCCTCAGATAGAACTCATAAGGTATCAGCCATTGTAACACATCTATCCATACCACCCCAAGTCCTATCATTTGCCTACAATACATTACCCAGCCCTTCTCTCTATGCCACAATTAGCAATATGGTAGCAGTCTGTAAAACTCACTCATATCATTCCTTGCCAATGACTAACTTCTTAGACTTTTCAGATTCTCAAGAAAGGTTTGAAGTTTCAAAATAAACTATAAATTCAATGTACCCTGGGGTAAAGATAAGTTGACTTTAAATGAGGAATTGGATACCAGTTGTAACATCATCCTTTGAACTGGTAATATACACAAAGTTAATATGTAAGGTACCATACAAGCTCATTGTAGGGATAGAAATAACTAAATATACTCAAAATTTATCAAATATTTAAGTTCCCTATCTTGAATATATAGGTAATAAGTGTGTTTTCCTATAATCAAATTCAGTACTTTATATTTTATTTTAGTAACCAACGGGGAAGTACTGTAATAGCATTATTAGTATTAATAGTTTTACTACACTACGGGGCTTATTTATCTAATTAAATTTTTAAAAAATTGTATGATTGTTTTAAATTGAAGATGATGTATTGACCAAATTTCTTTTTATATCCATAACTTGATGTTTGACAAGCCATAGGTTGCATGTTAAAGGTAAAACCAGGCAGTTCTAGTAATATTTATGAAAGTTAGTGTTCTTGAATTTTAGATGAAAACATTAGTGACTTATATTAAGCGTTAAAGACCTTGGAAACTGTAGGTTATATAGTGCTACCATCCATGCATCCAGAGGTGAGACCTTATATCAGTCTTTCACTCATACAGTTAAAAGTTGGATACAAAAACCTCCAGTTCCGCTTTAGTAATGAATGTTATTTGTTGAGATTGGGCTATAGGTCCCATCTCAGCACTTAGTAATACTTTATATTTTGTAAAACCACAGTTGCATTTTAATAATGAATGTCATGTGTTGAGATGGGAATATAGGTATACAGTACTGTAATACCTTATATTTTTCTCGACCTCATTTTGAGTTTGGTTATTTGAAGACATTCCTTATTTGACATTAGTGAGAGAAATTTACATTTTATAAGATTTCAATAGCATCTCCTATTTTAATCATTGTTGACTACTATTGTGTCATTTTTTTATATATTTTCTGTCATTAGATGTATTTGTAGGATTGTTCTAGAATATCCATGAAGTCAGTGAATTGGTCACGTGAGGTTTTGATGTAACTAATCCTGACATAAACTATATTTTATGCTTATCCATGTATCACCCGCTTTGAAATTTTATTGCACACTTTTTGTGTATTTAATTCAAGAATTGAGTATATTTTGAAACCTTGCCATTATAGTTTTACATCTGTTTAGTGAGAATTATGATGAGAGTTCATGTTTCTTACACAGCTAATTCTAAATTTTACTTTATTTTCAGTCTGGTAGCTACTTGGCCTCTCTAGTCACAGAGCTGCTGATCCGAGCTCTTACCACAGATATGAACAGCTTGGAGGCTCTCAAACTGAAGGCTGAAAAGGCCAGTTTAAAGGAAGACCAGTTATATCTAGAACATCAGATGGCCACAGGTTTCATGGACCTAGGGGCAGTGTTTACACAACATAAGAATGTGGCAAGGGAATGTATTCTCACAGCTTTCAGTCTTCATCCAACTTCAGATCGCTTAATTCTTCTCAGCAATTATGTGAGTGAGCCATCACCTCCTCATTCACATGTAGGGGACTCCAGAGTTTGTAAAAACCCTTCATTGGAAGAGTTGCAGGGGGAGCACATGATGATGGGCTCACCAGTCACATCACTTTCCCCTTTGCCATCCTCTGACATGTATGCTCATTCTGAAGCTTTAAATGGAGTGAGCACCAGCAGCCCCCCTTCTGCTGTATCATACCCGTTCACCTCAGCTCCTTGTAATGATTCCAGTGATCAAGAAAACAGCAGGACTCCAGCATCAGTAGAACAAGTGAGAAGTTACAGAGACATGTGTCAAGAAGGAAAGAATGATGATGATGCTGTTCATGATAGTGTTATGGTCAGTGGACAGGAATTTGAAGAAAATCATGATATGGAATCTCATTGTGCTGAAGGTCTACAAGTAAATAATGATTCTGATAAGTATAATGTAAGCCGCTATTCCCCTTGTACCAGCCAACTTAAAGATCCTCCTCCAAAGGATCAGTGCACTGTAGATATAACCATTGACACGGGACAGGATGAGTTGTGTGTTATACGTAGGCAAGATTCTAAGGACTCTCAAATACCCAGTTTGAGTAGTGATGCTCAGGTGACAGAAAGTGTTGCGTTAAGTTATACCAAAGAAAGTGAAGTTGATAAATCAGAAATGTCAGGCACAGGCAGTGTTAGTGAAGATAATGTTCAGGCAGATACTAAAAGTAAGGAAGATATTGACTCTATGGACACATTTTACAAAAGTACTGAGAACTTTATTAAACAGTTGCGCGAAGAACCTCCAAAGAAGTCCCCAACTCAGACTTCGGGAGAAACTTACAAAAATTACGATATCCTAACACAGCCCAACCAAGTCCTTGATAGTCAGGAATTGGGCTTATCAAAAGAACTTTGTGATGACTTGGCAGTGGTGCTTAGTAGTCCCCGATGGCAGGTTCTGTCTTGGATGTTAGAGCGTCATGAGTTGCTAGGCATTTGTGAGAGATATTTGCACGATGCTGATAGTGCTAAGAACCTCACCAAAGAGTTAAAGTATCTTAACATTGATTACAATTTATTCAAGCACATGCCATCAGCAGAAGTAACAGAATTTACTGGGATTGAGAAAGGTTATGAACATTTCATTGAATATGAATCGGAGAGTGAGTATTCAGCAGGAGAATATCAGATGTCAGAGATCAAAGGGAACATGGACTCAGATATGTCAGAAATTGGAAGGAAAAAGAAGAGAAAAGACGATATCAAAAAGGCAAAACAGAGAAGCAAGATGTACGATTCTGATTCAGATTCTCATGGACAGTTAAAAGACTCTTCTCGGTACGCGGCGTCATACTCTGACTCAGAAGAGTCAGATGCGGATCCAAAGAATAAGACATTATTGCTAACAATGGATCATGATGGAAGTAGTAGAGTAGAAGGCAAGAGAGTGACTGCTGTTAGTAGTCAAGACAGGAGTAAACGAATTCGAATTGATGCTGGAACTGGCAAAATTAGACGTGATAGGATTGACATGGAACGAGGAAAGGTTAGACACGAGAGAAATTTGATGAACACTTTACGCCTGTTCAGACACAAAAAATATAAAGAACCAAAAGTTGAAAATAAGTTTGGTGTAATATCTAAATCTCCTGCTTGTTATGCTCCTCGTCTAAGTTCTCTCAATGTACACCCTAAAGTTGTATTGACAGAGCGAGACACATCTCTACAAATGATCACATTCAGAGTGGAGTTACAACTGTTATGGCAGGGTCAAAGAGACCAGCCCCAACTTGTAGTATTCCGTCTAGTCAGTCACGAGGATCTTGGATATATGCCGGATCATTAGTGGCACCCCCTAACTCAGCTAATAGTACACGGGCTGTAACTCCAATCTCTATTCCTCGTTCTTCTGCTGCCTCTGTGCAGTGTTATTTACGTAGCAAGGATGGCAAGGTACGTATGGCTCCTCTCAGTCGAGCCCTGCTTAACAATTCTAGACCAACAAATCCGGTTGGAGGAAATACAGAAAAGAAAGCACTGAACACACCTACTTCTGGCTACATGGATTCATACACTAAGTTCTTATTGCAAAGTAAAAAGTCAAGTGTAACTTTGGTCAGAAAAAATATGACTCTTGATGCTAGTCTAGACTATCTTGAAAAACAAGGTACAACTGTTACTTTTAAGTCACATAAAGGATCAAATACCCTTGCTTTAGCTACTGCTCAGAAAAATGTTTTAAATAGAATTATGTCCCCAGAAAATGCTTTATCAGCAATGCGTGACCGTTTCAATGAAAGGTTGCCAGTACGTGCTATTGCTATGCCAGTTAGCAACAATGTTCCCAATATGCCGACTGATAAAAGTAGCCCTGCTAATTTGAGTCGTGTCCTTCCTAAAGGTACTACTGTGGTCAGGAAGCCTAAAGCTGATGGTGCAGGTCCTAGTGGGCTTAATAATGGTGGAGGTCCAAGTGGTGGAGCAGTCAGTCCAAGGGCAGTTATAACTCGGCCTGGAGGATTTTCTGCAGTGGTCGCAAGACCCTCAGTCTCTGTCAGCAGTGCGTCTTTGCGCACTGGTAACTCTGTAATGTCAGTGAGAAATAGCTCTGCAACTATCCGCACTCCAGTGTCTCGTGGGGTGGTTGCATCTGGGAGTTCAGGGACTGCAGAAGCTACTGCAAGTAACAGCACACCATCATTGCCAGTGAATTCTTCAATTGTTACATCAGTCGCGGCAATTGGATCTGTAACTACTGCAATGCCGGCCCCTTTAGTCTCAGCCACGGTGGTAGGGAGTGTTCCCAGTACCAACAATCTTAGTTCCCCCATGGGAACACTAGGTGGTAGTAATGGCCAGCAGCCATGGGAAAATGCTCTTGATGAAAGTGTTAGTGACAGCTCACCTACTGAGTGTTCTGTTGCTCTAACACAAAACATGAGCAGTACCCGTGGGGCAACCACCTGCACCACCACCGTGGCCAGTCCTCCGGGGGACGTTCGGGCAGCAAGTATGTTAGAGACTCTATTGAGGGACCGTCCTATTCCAGCCAGCCCTCTCCAATCTCCATCTACAACTGCAACAACTACTATAACTGCTGCATTACCTCAGACTCTAACTTCAATAGTGGGTGGTACCAGTATTCCTATCACTGTGTCAGGTGAAGGTCAGGTAACAAGTGCAGTTATGGGAGCTTTAGCTAATACAGCCAACAGTGGTAATAGTGTCGTAATTGCCGGAGGCTCTAGTAATAACAGTGGTGTTATTGTAGCAAGTGGTGTGGTAGGTGGTGCAGCAGGCAGTGGGGTTGTGGTAGCTAGTGGAGGAGTTGTAGGCAACACTGGTGTAGTAACTGCAGGCAGTAGTGCTCTGGGTGGCGGTGATGGAAGTGCAGCTGTCCAGCAGGTTCTTGTTCCTGGACAACTTGTTCAGGTACACACTAGTGATGGCTCAACAGGCCTTGGAATTGTGCACTCATCCTCACTTGATTTAAGGCTTCCTGCTGGTACCAGAGTCATCAAGTCGAGCAGTGGACCAGTTAGAACTACAGCTAGTCAGCAACACCAGGTAATGGGAGTTATAAATCAAGCTGCTGGTAGGCAAGTTAATGTTTTACACAATGTGAAGATACTTCAAAATGTTCAGAATAGACAGATTGTGCGTACAGTTGTGGTTCCACATTCTGTGGCTGTACAAGGTCTTGGATCCCATCAGGCTTCTCACCTAAAGCCTCAACTGGTAGCTCTTAGTAGTCAAGGGACAAGCACTGCTACCTCTCCTACTGGGGGCACTGCAGAAGCTACTATTGTTCAAGCTCAAGGACCCGCTGGTACTGTAAGAGCAAAGATCCCATCATCTACAATTGTGCAAAAAGTTCTTGGCAGGGGTGGTCTTGTCATCCGAACTTTACGTCCTCAGACACCTGCAAATCAGGTGGCAGGGGAGGCATCGGCGTTTGAGGAAGGACTAGGAGCAAAGTTACAGCAGCAACAACAACAAACAGCTGATGAAGATAAAAGTACGGGAACCGGTACTACAACTGTGGTTGCCAGATTACCGCAAGACGAAGGTCTAGGAGAACGTCTCAGTCACTATCTCAAAACTGCACTTGTGAGCTCTACAAGTACTCAGAGTGTAGGAACTCAAACTCTTACTACTGCTGTAAAACCTTCTGCTGGCCAGTGTGTCAATCAAGTTGCCATGAATCATTTACGAGGTGGTAGCAGTGCTATTGTGTCATTGGGTGGAGGAGTTCAAGTTGGTGGACAGTCCAGCAGCGCAGCTTCAACTAGTCCTTCCCCTTCCTCCCAGCAGGCTGGTTTAACATCTCTTCCTCTAACTCCTACCAATGCTGTTAGCTCTGAAACTTTAGAGCAACTGAGAGAATTTGAGTCTGTTTTTGAGAAAGTTTCAAACAAGTCTGGTAAAGACACAGCTGAGGGGGAGGCTAGTGCTGAAAGCTATTCAGGTGCAACTATATCTTCAGAAGAGTCTATGATAGCAGCTCAGCTTTTAAGTATGGCCAATGATACTCCTGCAGTCACTACTTCTTCCAATTATGTGTATTCAGTTCCAGCAAGTATGTATGAAGCTGGTAGTACTAGGTTAACTGAAGGAACCTATATTACCATTCCCAGCACTACTCAGGCAGGTAGCACATTAATTCTTGTAAACCATAGTGGTGGTGGCACAGGTTTAGTCACAGTTGCTGGAGGTGTCCAAGGGCAACATCCTCCCTCTGCACCATCTCCAACTTTGTCATCAACATCTTCCCATTCCTCAATAGCTTCTTCGCCATCTTCCACCTCAAGTAAAAATAAAAAGCAACCACCAAAGCCAAAAGTTGTTCCTCCCACAACTCCTCCAGCAGTGACCAAGCCAAAGACTCCTCCACCACCCAAAACACCAGCACCAAAGCCTTCAGTAGCCAAGCCGCAAGTTGAAGAAAGTGATGAGACAAAGGCACGTATACAGGCAATTCTTGAGAAGTATAAACAAGATCTGGCCAAGACACCCCAGCCTCAGCCAGCACCTCGAAATAGGAAGAATTGCCCTCCACCAAAAAGTGATGGCAAATCTTCAAATAAAAAGAAAAGTGGAGTAAAGAAAGTTGAAGGAAGTGCTGGAAATAGCCCAGCTGTATCAGAAGGATCTATTGCAGGCTGCCCATCTCCCATTCCTTCGCCAGGTCCTGCCAGTGATAGTTCTGTGGGGTTAAGTGGGAACTCGACAGGTGTGGGAAGTATTCAGTACACCGGTCAAGGTTTAACATCTCAAGGAACTGGAACTACTGCGGGAACAATTATTTCAGAAGAAAAGATAAAGACTGAAAATAATATTAAAGTTGAAACAGGTCAAGAAGTGGTGGCAACAGCAGGGCCCCAATTATTGCAGGGTGTAATGGTTTCAAATGTAAAAGTTGAAGGTACCAGTGTAACTGGTACTACTGCTAATCTCCCTCAAAGTTTAGCCGGAGGCAGAGTGGTGCAACTTATACGACACGGGGGAAAGGTCACAGCTATCACAACTCGTCAACCTTTAAACAAAATCAAAACAAGTGGTCAGACTGGCCCACCGCCAAATGTTACCATTCAAGGTCGCATAAACATGAATGACCTTATGGAAAGTCACATTGCATCCCTTTTGACCGGGGGTACCCCAGCTATTACGCAAAGTCCAACTGTGGTGAGCAAAATCATACAGCAACAGGCAGCTGGGCATCCAACAGTTCAGCAAGTTGTGGTACAACCGTCATCAGCAGGTCCACAGGTTTTACAACAAGTTTCAGTCCAGCAGATTCCATCCACTCCAACAAAAGCTCATCAACAGCAACAAAAATGTGGTGTTATCCAGCAGCTGGCTAGTGGTGAGGAACTGTTAGGTCTGACGACACCACCTCGTTCCTTGCACGTAAATCTTCCTGCATTGTCCACAACGGTATTAAATGCTACAACCAGTGTGGCAAGTACAGTTACAGTTACAAATACTCAGACAATTGTCAATTCTCCTGTAATAATGAACACATCTGGAAGTACTTCAGGCCCCTCACCACTTTCAGTACCACCTTCCTCACCCTTGACTCCTCAGACCCATCCAGTCACATCTCCTAACCAGCCAGTATCTGCTTCGCCTCATACATTATCACCAGCGAATGAGCAGCCTCCAACACCCTCATCGTTTCAAATGGGAGAAGAAAGTAATAGTAGTGAACAAAGTGTCGGAGACGGAGCTGGACCATTGCCACCCTTTTTTACCTTAAAGTCATTTATTATGCAGCAACCGCAGCAAAAGCAGAGATCTCAGAGTCAGCAGTCCCAACAAGAACAACAAAGTGGTCATGACAAAAGTTTTTCCCCTGCCACTGCCAGCGAACAAAGCTTTACATCAACTGTGACACAGGCTGTGTCATCTGTTATCAACTCACCTGTAAATAAACCACAGCGTGGTAACCAAACACACGTTCATCTTCATCACAATCAGCATCCAAGAAAGTCTGCATCTGTCATTCGCACAGGTGGAACCTCTGGTCGAATTCTGGTTGGTGGCACAAGTGAAGGAAATGGAAAAAATGTAAGCCATAATGTGACATCTCCTTTGCTTAGTAGTGGAACGGGAGATACAAATGTCCCATTATCTCCAATGTCAGGACCATCTAGTCTGGAAAGCTCACCTGCTACAACGCAATCACGCATCCGTTTGGCATCTCGACCGCAAGACATGAGGAGCAGTTCAATTGATTCCTTAAAAAGTGATCTGAGTAAGTAACTGTCCTAACTGAAAACCTAAATTTGGTTGTTTTATATATTTTTTCTATGCCTTGGATAACTTAAAGACCAGGTAAGACCTTTAGACTTGTGTATGTTTTATTCTCATGTACTTTAAGCTTTCAGTATTGAAGCTAAGCACAGTGGTGTCTATTGTCTTTGTTGTTGTTCCTCAGTGTATTTTAGCTTGGAATTGTTCATATTTATTTTGTGTGATTGTGTTTGGTTTTGTTTGTAAGTTTTGTATGAGATGCCAGTTTTAAACCCGGGTCTTTTACTTAGTCCATGCATATAATAAGATCATCATAAGTGCAGTCATATTAGTTTGTGCTATTTAAAGTGATGGATAAAGGTCTTTGATCATGAAATGTTAGTGCCTTACATGGATTATATGTCCTTAAAATTGCAAAACCTGCTTGGCTAGAACTTTGCAATGATGTTAATTTTAGTATGGAGACATACATTATTTTTCCTTTAGTAACGTCAAAAGTTATGTCTTCGTAGACAGTTTTATTCTAAGTTGATAATTCTTAGAGATCAGGTTATATGATGTCATCAAGCAACCGTTATAGTGCCCTTAGAGAACTTGTATAGTGTGTTGTAGATTGCATGTTAGCAAACAAAAGCCTATGTTAATATTCATTCTCATAACCTAGAGTAGTAAGTTGGTAATTATATGTATTTTTAGAATTTTTTTTCATTTTTATTTATTGTTATTTTCATTTACAGTTCTGTATATTATGTAGCCTTGTTTTCCTTTTGAAATTGTCTCTCCTTTCATGTTGTATTCTTTTTCCCAGAAGAGTATTTTTTTTTTTTTTTTTTAGTTACAGGGAGAATTTTTTTTACATTGTAATATTATTTAGGAGCTTTATAAGGAAAACATTAAGTAAAAGAAGTTATATAGAAAGAGGATGGGCAATAATACTGTATGATTTAGAGATTATGCTCTGTTAACATCAAACAAAAGAGTGTATAGTGCAAATTAGAGTAGTGTGTGTGTTGGTGAGGCAGGAAGGAAAGAAATAAAAAAATATTAATTTGTTAAAATTACATACAAATTACAAAATTAAAGCAAACAAAGACAGGAATATGCATTGTGTTAACACTTTAAGGTTAGTGAGTAGGATTGTTCAACCTCCCCTTCACATATTTGCGCTAAATTAGGTCTACCTTGCACACAAAAAGAAATAATCCTATAAGAAACAGTAAATGAAGGATAGTGATGGAGTAGAACTGTGTGAGGAAGGAGATGCATGTTAATATAGTCAGTTCCTTTCTCATCCATCACAATGCCTGGATTTACTGCCGGTAAAGGGTACAGTGGGTGGCTGCAGGCATATACATGCTGTCACCCAGATAGTCTGAAATTCCAGAAGACGACATTATGCTCTATGTAGGTAAACCAGTACACAAAGTAAGGAAATTAATATTTACATTAAATTGAAAAAACAGTTGTTGAATAATTTAGTTTTTTTAATTAGTGTATTTACTTGGTGTACATATTAATATATGAATTCACATTTGGTTATTTGTGACTTATTGAATAAATTGTGGTGGACTAATATAAGTATAACATCTTCAGTGATAGCATGTACATGCCTGCCACCAACCATTGTACCTTTTTCTGGTGATTTGTAAACCAACTGTTTTGAAAGATGGGGAAGAAACTATAACATTAGCATGCATTGCCCTCAGTTACAGCTAGTCCATCACTACCCGTGTTTTACTCTTATTCGTTATAGTATTATATTTTCATTTTGCTTGTAGCAGGCAGGATATAGTTAAAATGTGTGAAGGGGGCGAGGTTGATCATTCTCAAAACTTGAACCTCACTACCTGGTCCTCAATCCAGGTGTACATGTGTTCATGAAGTATGCTTTTATTTTTTGTTTGTAAATTTGTGGGTTTTTACTTAATGTGATATTCGATTTTTTTTTTTTTTTTTATTTCTTATTTCTTATCATTCTGCTTCACCCCCATTACTATATTATTTAGCAAAAGGTCTCAAGGTAATGGAAGGAAAAAAACTTAAAAATGTATTTAGTAATAAAACATTTGAGTCATGTAACAGATCTAGGTCATCTTAGGAAATGGTTGTTGAACTAAGACAGTTACTATCACTTTTGACTGATTTAACTGATTTAACCAGTCTGTCGATTTAAAAATGAGGGTTGGTCAGATTGAAACAAAATTGAAATCATACAGTGTAAATTGAAAATTAATAAGTGGCAGGGACAGGTACAGTTCTAGATGGTAATAGGTTTCTGATGCATGATGGTGTGCAGTTCTGATACACTTTCCAAGGAAGTTAATAAAAGGAGGAAGGTAGATAGTGAATCATTGAAAGTGTGGGTTGTTGGTGTACACCTATCATAGTATATATTAACAAGGCAGAGTTGGTTTCTCTTGAAATAAATACTATAGTGGCACATATTTAAATATTGTTGGAGTATATATTTAAATACTGTAGTACAGTATATCGTATCAGCACTGCTGAACAGTACCTGTACAGTGACCATTAGTGAAAGATGTCTGATCTGTAGGAAATGTTGCAGCAATGTCTGTGTACCTAGATAAAGGTATTAAATTTCTGGTAAAAGACTACAACTGATTATGTGATTATAAAGTTAAACTCTTCAGGTTATTTAACAAAGAATGTAATGACAGTGTGAGGACCTACCTTTGGACTAGTTAGCAGTAGCTTGAGGCCTTCACTAAGTTAACCATCTACAGAATCACAACACTGGCATCATCAGGTATAGAAATAGGTGGGAAAAGTGAGAGAAGACATGAAAGTGAGGACACTGATAGGTTAGAAGGTGGGCCCAAAGGTATGCGCATACATTCCCCTTTTTCATCATAACTTGATTTTATGTTCCAAAGTATACACATAAACTTGGCAACAGTTATCTGGAAAGGAAATATATCAATATTTTATACAAATCAAAGATAAATAAATACAGTAATATGGTTCAGTAGCAAAATATACAAAATATGCAGAATGTAAATATTCCTAGGAAAGAAAAGGTATGTACACCACATTTTGATAATTCACTTCATACTTCAAGATTGTAGACCCTTCATACAAACAGTAAAATATCTAAAAGTAAAAGTCGGGCTTTTAAATAAATCATATACAAAATCAGCAAGCCTGCATGTAAATTCTAGTCAGAGTTATTGAGAAAACCTAATTCTTGGTAAAGTAAGATTTCCTGATTGACAGGGTTTTTTGTTTTTCCACAAATATTGAAAGTGGAAGTATGTCAACCCCTAAGACAGATCCAGTTATTTTTACTCTGTAACAATTTTGTATAAATTTTATCTGCTCTTGACATGTCTTTTTATTCGACTTTTCACAGATTGCGCTTTGTCTGTTGTCTTTCTCACAAATAAGTTTTCTTGTATTCTTTGCTACCATACATAGATAGTTGCTCAGTAAAGTGGGTTATGGCATGTAGATAGATATTTAGGTCCATTTTTTTTTCATTTTGGTTATCGGCATGTCTGTATTCAAGTGATTTGTTTACAATTTTTCAGCCCTAAATTCTGTTGCACTAGCCTGCTCATTCTCTGAATTGCATCTCTGCCTTTTAGTTGTCATCTCATTCCTATACCTTCTTTACCCATGAATCAAGTTTTCTACATTTTACAAAATGATACATTAGTGTTCCATTGTATTCATTACTTAATCTCTGACATTTGTTAGTATTAGGGAAGTTAGAGTAATTGACCTTTGGGTTTTTCGTATGTGGTGTTACTGTCGACTTCATGTATGCAATAGATTTTTCATGGCATCTCTGTATAGTGAATGACTAAGAGGATGGATGGCTTTTCCATTTGAAAACCTTCAAACATGAAGCAAAACTGATGTATATGGGTGTGGACTTTTATGAATATGTAACCCCAGGCAGCTCATTGATTAGTTTACACTTCTTTCAGTGTTATGTTGACAAGGAACTAATGAGGAAAGGCCAACCTTTTCCGTTTGACTCAGCAAATGACAGCCACTTCATGAATAAACAAAGACCATCCTACATCAGTTGAGGGATTTTTTCAGGCTGTTAACTGTCCTTCTTGAACCTGTTTGAAACACTTGAATGTTACGTTTACAGACCTATTCCTTGGTTCACTGCTATGAAGTTGTTTTAGTTATTTGTTGGTGGTGATATTATTATGGAAGTGCCAATAGCCTCACTGGTTTTTTATTCCCTAGAGAGTTGTGTTCCTTATAGCAAGCAGTTAGTATGTAAGGGTGTTACTTCTAGCAACTATTGTTTAGGTCTGGTTGTGGATTGGACATTTGAGTATTTCTGAGAGAGGCAATCTTGAGAGACTCCTCATAAAAATTTTCCGTTTCCAAGAGGTGTTGCTGCTGCTTTCAGACAACTCCACATTATTAGATGGATAAGGGTCCATCATTAGCCTTCAGTGTTTCTTGTATTCTGAGCCATCTAGGTTTTACAGAGGAAAGATGGTTGCTGATATGCTCATACTGTTATGGTGGCTTGTTTTTGCAGACCAGTGATATTAGATCACACCATTTGAGGCAGATATGATTTTAAAGCTGTGGTTCCATTGCAGACAGAGGACCTAGGTGCTTTTAGTGTGTTATTAGTAGGGGACATTTATGAAACATTCACAAACATTATTGACACTGAATAACATAAGAGGTAACTTTTAATAGTAAACTAGTTGTGCGACAGAATGCCTGATAATATAGAATATTATCTTGATTGGTTTGTTATCTCAATATGGTGCAGGGTACAGACATATTCACATTTTGCAAATCTCAGTTTATCATTCAAGGTTGGATAAAATAAGTTTCAGTATTTTTTGAAGAGATCAACATTTTATAATTTTTTCTCATATTTTCTACTGTGCAGTAAGTTTTGTGGAATGCTTGTTTTCTAGCCTCAGAGAGTGAAAAGTTTTTCTCACTCGAAGCCCCACATATTTAATTTGCATCCATAAATGTTCCCAGGTTCATCTATCTCCCAATCTTTCAGGCACAGAGAAGGTAGTTTTATTATGTGCACCCTCTCTCTGCCATTTTGCTAAAGTTGTTTTTTCGGAAATGCTTTTTAGCTCTTAATACCATTTGTTTTCTGTTTTTTCCTTTAAAATGATTTTGGTCTGTCATTTTTCTAAATAGAATGTTTTAAAAATTGAATTATGCAAATAACAGATACTCAAGTTGCCAGCCATCCTTTGCTATCCAGTAATTGTCAGTCACTCTTTTACAAGGTTGCCTTTTTTCCAGCTTATTTCAGTTTTTTGTGCACAGTTCTGTTTTGCTTCCTTGAATATAGTTGGTTTTTGGGAGGTTTGTTTTTTTATTTTCTGGAACTAAGTAGCTAACAAGTCATTAGCAGTTGACGCAGTGGAACAAATTTCTGTTTGCTTTAATCATTTCTTTCATATATGGTTTCTGTAAAACAGCTTCATATTTATGTGTTTTTGTGTAGGTAGTTGTATTTTACATATCTTTGCAAAACAAATTTTTGTGTGTGTTCTATTTATTGTGTTTTATTTTACTAATGTTGTGATATGTTTTCATTTTTTGTCATTACTTTTGCATCACTTTTCATTTGAGAGCTCTCCAAGTAAGGCCTGTCATATATTTGTGCCTCGTACCTTGAGTTTTCACCTGGCAGTTTCAGCTTGGCCCTGGCTATTGACTGCTCCTTTCCTTTGCTATGTTCTTCTACCTTTGGAAGAGAATATTTGTATGACTCGGTCATCAGGTTCCATTATTGAAGGGTCTGCTGACTCTGCTTCAGAACCTTTGACCTCCAGCCTAGCAGTTGTGTCATCTTTATCATAAGTCTTTTAAAGAATGCTGGTCCTCCGAAGATGGCTTGGCATGGTCTTCACTCACTCTCTGCCGATGTTTGATCACTCTACCTGCCTCTGGGCCAGGTTATGACAGTTGGCAATGCAGCAACAGAAGAAAGAGGCAGATGGGACCACATTCTTGGGCATGCATTTGCCCTGGGGTTCTGTGCCTTCCAAAGGTTGCCCTCCTCTTACCAGATGACTGGCCCTGAACTATCTATATCATCTGCACTTTCATATTGCTCTCAGAACGGGAAAGCAATGCAGCGGTTGTACTCAGGGCAGCATGTATAATAGAGGTTTCTCAGTCTAGTTGGTGCAGCTGATTATTCCTTGTACATAAAAATAATACACTCTATAGTTAATGATTTTATATGAAGAATTTGTTTTTGTATAACAGTAAGTTTTTAAAACAGAAGTGTCTTCATATGAACACTAATGCTAGCCTATCAAAACATGCAGTTTCCACAAAAAGTGAGGTGACTGTCATAATGAGGGCCAGAGAAAATGTGCATGGTGAGACTGTCTCATTCATCTGTCTGACAGATAAAGGCTGATGTACCTGGGAATAGTCACAGACAGTTATGTACACTTACCAGATTATTGGATTTAGTTAAAAAAAAAAAAAAAATTTCCTATTACTTCTCACAAATTTTTTCCTTTTACTTCTCACAAATTTTGTACTTTAATCCTTTATGAAATAGTGGCAGTCATGAAGCAGCTTTTTCTTAGTATTCTCAAAGAATTGTATATCATTACCATATATTGTTTTTATTTTCCTGCTCCTGCTAGATTTTTGAAATTTTGGTTTTAGTGTGGTTATTTCTCAGTTTGTTTTGCAAGTACTGGTTAGTATTGTGTTAAACTTTTCTTTATTTCCAACCTTTGTATATAACAGTGTACAGTTGTTGCTCCATTCACTTGTGCTTCCTGGATAGAAGTCTTGTTTATTTTTATGTGGTCCATTTCCTTTGGGGTTTTTCTGGTTTGTGCTAGTACCTATTTGAGTTTGATGATTATTGTTGATAGGCTTTGCTTCCAGTGCATAGAAGAAGACATTACAACATCTGTGAACATTTACTTTGTCATATTAAGAGTACAGACGTTTTATCCTATTTTTCAAAATTTTGTCTAGGTAAACAGTGCTCGGTGAATGTTTGATATTTTATTGAATAATGCAGTCACATATATTTGCAATAATTATTGCAAATATACGTTTTTTGTGGTTAGTGTAACCTGTTCCAAGAGAAACCTTCCTGTTTTATGATAAAATTATTTATATATATATATTTTTTTATTGCACTAATTCTTTGAATGTGTTCAAGCCAAGTTTAAGCAGTTGAAGTACATATTAGGAAAGTATTAGAAAGCAGGTGAAAGTACAGTCAACTGAGCTTCTTGATTTAAAGTGAAGTTTTATTGAAATCCAAAGGAAAAATGCAGACTGATGATCTTAATTGTATGTACACAATAGTAGAGTTATTGAATAAGTGGCAGAAGTATGTTTGTTATTATACACCATAGGCCTAGTGGCTGAAACAAAGGTATTTTTGCCATTGTACAGGTTGTTTAGTTATCTTCAAAGCTAAGGCTAGGTAACGGTGAATTACAAGTAAAAGGATAACCTTCCTCCTTAGATCATTGCATATGCTCTTTTCCAAGACCACACTTCATCATGAGAAACACCTTTTTATGAGCTTTGTCCAGATTCAGACTTATAATTCCCCAAGAAATTTTCTTTAGAAAAAATTGAATACTATATAAATGAATTTAGCTGGCATAGATTAAATGTTTGGGTCATTGCATGATTTGGAAGCATGGTCCTCTTTGCTAATGGTGAGGACACTGAAGACCATAGATGTGATAGGTGGTATGAATTTTTATTTGAATTATATTTTCATTTCTTTATGGAGGTAATAGATGGGTTTTGGGACACCCTGATATTCATTTAAGAAACGTGTTTTTGTAGCAATTTTTAAGTTATACCCTATTTGTGCCCTTGTGGAATGTTTTAAATAGGATACATAACCATTACACTTACCCTAGTAGTAAGAGTTGCGCCTGGTATCGTTCTCATCCCTACTAGTAGCCTTGTTCTTTTTACCATCATAGAATATACTCTTGGAGGATGAAGAGCTGGTATAATTTGCTATGTAGTACAGTGTCCTTATAATAACTAACTTGGGCTACGGGAGAGTAGTAATGCAAGGTTTCTCTTCTCATTTAAATATTTACCAAAGTTTTTATGCTTATGAATGTTGCATTAAGACACAAATGTTTTTTAAGCAACTGTAGTGTACTGTATATCTGATTGGCTTCATTGTGTAGATATTGTTATGATGGAGGAGAGGTGCATTTAGTAAGTAAATAATGTTTGACATCTATGCAGTTGGAACCTTTTCCTGCACATTAGTGAGCTGAATTAGCAGTGTGATCTTTTGAAAGTTAAATGAGAACTTCTCCTTTACAGATGGGCCACAGAACAGGTCATTTAAAAGGATTGAATGGGCGGACCTTCAAGAAAATCAGAATGGATTTATAAAGTAAGAAATAAAGAAATAAATAACTCCCTTCTTGTTAAGTACTCTATATTGAGTAGTACTGTACAATAATAATTGAAAGACTTCTGGCTTAGCACATTTGTTAATGAGAAGGGCATGGCAACAATTTTTTAAAACTTAATTGCACTCTTTGTGGTACTGTACAATAGTAAAGATATAAACTAATTGGTAAACAAAGGGAAGGAGGGGGGGTGGGTTGCAAATTAAAGTTTTTCTTCATTGCATATTAACCATTGTAGCACTTAAATCAAGTTTTGTTATTTGAATGAATATAGGCACTCTTCCAATATTACCAGATTAATGTTGTTCCAGATTAGTTGTAAAGGACTGATTGCCAGTTTTTACAGTAAAGATCAGTTTCAACTGTTTTACTCCCATGTCATTGTATGTAAGGACTTGGAGTTGCGCAACAAAATGCATAGAAAAGTACCAGCATCTTGTCTGCCATAGAAGAATTTTTCTCTTGGTCTTGTGAGAAAGTATCCCTGTAGATTTCTTGATTGTATGATGAGTTAATCCTATATTTTAACAGTTTCCTTTTTTGCATGGATTAAAGGTAGCACAGAAGCACAGTGGTAACCATCCTTAAGATTGAGAGGCTTATGAAAGGGATAGAATGAGAGGTTTCTCTTTCAATTTAAAAGTTCGTGTGTAATTAAACTTCTTACTTTAGTGCTACAAGATACTGATTCAGCTGTATGTGGCCAAGGTTATGTTGCTTTGGTCTTGTTTTAAACAGTTTATTTGGTTTTAATGTCAAAGCTGTAGTACATTTACATTGGACAATTTTTGTGTTAACTGTTAATTTTACAGCAGAATTTTTTCATTCTGTGTTGCTTTTTGTTAGATTTGGACAGATTGGTAAGCATCAAATGATTATTCTGTCTATTATTTAAGGTTTTATTTTCTCAGTTCATCACCAGGGATTTTAATGAAAAGAAGGACACCATCATAAAAATAATTTCTCATAGTACAACACAGGAATGACAGACCAACTTGAGTAATGGAGTAAAAAAGGATGGTCAGCTGTTGTGTTGTATCTATAAATCACTTGTCCTCACTTTGTCACATTCACATTTCCAGTTTTGAAGCCAGGTACTTAGAGGTGGAGAGGATTAGTTGATTGGAATATAGACCTACAGGAAGAAGTGATGAGAATGTAGATCCACAGGAAGATGTTACAAGAATTCAGAGCCATGGTAAGAGCTACTAGGCATTCAGATTGGTTGAATTAAAGTTCTCTGGCAAAATTATATCGGGGGTCATGTTTCAAATGTTAGGCATTCGGAACTGTGGCCTTCATTCCAAGCCAGAAGACAGGGAATCTGGAGGCATGGATGGTTGACAGGATGCAAACCCATAGGAAAAGTGATAAATGAGGAGGCATGGATTAGTTGATAGGAATGTAGTCATAGATTCATGAATGCAGAGGCATCAGATACGTGATAGGAATGAAGAGCCAGGGTTTGAGTCAATAGGAATTGAAAGTCATGGTATGAGCTTATAGGAATTAAAGCAGTTGTTTGAATCAACAGGATTTAAGTCAGGGTTGGCAGCTATATAGTAAATGCATGTCTAGAGTTAAGTAAGGATTTGGAGGTAGGTTTAGTTAATAGGAATTCAAAGCCAGCCTTGGAGTGTTTAGGGGTTCAGAGCCAGTGTTTAGATTTTACAGGCATTCAGAGCCAGGATTAGAGTTTATAGCCGGGGTTAGAATTTACAGAGTTGTACCCAGGGTAGAGTTGATTAAAATTTTAAAACCAAGTCTAGAGTCAATAGGAATTCAAAGCCAAGGTAAGAGTTGAATAAGGATTCAGGATCAGGGTTAGAGTTGATGGAAAATCAAAGCCAGGGTTAGGGTTGATTGGGATTTAGAGTCAGGGTTGATTTGAATAAGGATTCCAGAGAGGTTTACCACTTTCAGAACTGAGTTTGGTGTTTGCATAAATTCAGATTTAGGGTTAGAGTTGATAGGAATTTATTACCAGGGTTAAGAGTTGAATAATGATTTAGAGCCAAAGTTTCAAGTTGAATAAGGATTCAGAGCTAAAGTTTAGAGTAGAATACAGATTCAGAACCAGGTTTAGAATTGATATCAGTTCAAAGCCAGAGCTTGGAAAAAATTAAATAGAAATGCAGAGACAATAGCAAGGTAATGAGATTATTGGAAGGAAATGTCAGTGAAATTTCAGGAAGAGGTAGTATTAGTGTATATCTTACAAACATATACAAAACAATTCACCGGTTTGAATTCATGTTATAGAAATTTTGTGTTCCAAATGTGATTAAAAACTTGACATGACAATTATTAAAAATGATGGTAACATTGGCAAGAATAAATACTGACATCCATGAAACAGCGTTGTAGTCTGTGGTAAATGGTAAATGATGTAATAGAAGTAAGGTATATAAATGGAAGGATAGTGTAAATAAAAATATTCTAGGAAACAACATGATTCACAGTGCATTACAGTGAACAGGCAGTGAGTTTTTGGAAAGATCAGGTTTAGGGACAAGTGCCATAGGCAGAGTATGAAGTTGAGAGGGACCAGCATGGTGAGAGCCAAGAATTTTAGTTCAGTGGTCTAGTTCAACTTCTTTTATAACTAACAAGATTTATAGAGAGACCTTGTTGGTAAAGCAGTACTTGTAATTTTGCCAGAAAGATGATTATGGTAATGGTGGTTGTGATGAAAATTGTAACCAGTATTTTGAATGCACATTTAGAAGTTTGTACTGTACAAAAGTGGAGAAGCTGCAACTGATAGATTTTATTAAAAGATGCAGTAACACATAGAAAAGGGGTTGCATTACATGGCAAGATGTGTAATAGTGAAGAATGTTGTGAACAGAGTTGGTAGCTAGGGAAAGAAGGAAGATAAAATGAGAGACAGTTGAATGAAGGCATGAAGTTTTACACATTAAGTCAGGGAGAAACAGTGTGAAAATGCCAGAAAACATGGGAATAAGAATGTTAGATGAAGTTTTGAAAAAATGCATGTAGATGGAAGGATGTAAAGAGGGCTGTTGCAGAAAAAGAAACAAGCCTCGAATCTCTTGACAGTGAACAACCAAAGAAAAGAATACTGAGGTCTGTATAGGGAGGACAAGATACTATTGGCAAAGATCAAGTGGAAATTGTAAGAAAGAATAGAATCAGAATATTGACAGGGGGAAGAAGAAACTATTTGGAACAGCAAAACAGAGAAGGCAAGATGTTACAAATGTAAAAGTATCAAGCATATAAAAGATGATATTGGAAAGTGACAGATATGTAAAAGATGAAAATAGAGAAATTGGAAAGAAAAAGAAGTGAGAGCACTCACTGCAGACCACACCCTCATCATGTTACGGACTGATTTTCGCCATGAGAAAAGACTGAAAATTTTATCTTGACTGTTGATCTTTCAGTCACCATAGTTTCTCTGAAATATTTGAGTTATAATTGGATACAGTTCCTGTTAATTGTATGCACTTATACAAATACATGAAGTAAAATATTAAGAAGTTAACATTTGACCTCGAAAGGTCAAACTTTGTCATTATAGAATTACTACATATCACACTTGAGTATGAAAAGGATACTAACCTGGCTTCTGTTGCATCAGATTGTCAACTGTGACTATTTCTCCCAAAAATGAATGTCTTCAGTAGATCAGTTGGTGAGTATGCCTGCCAAAGTTTATCAGAATCATCACTCATTTTTTATGTATCCTGCTAATATGCACATACATACACACAGTGAAAACAACTTTTAATAGCTTTGTTAGCAGAGGTAATTTTGGAGAGATGGAGACGTATCACTTACAAGAAGCATGTTGATATGAATTGCAGTGTTGCTATGACAGATATGGAACTTAAATGAGCTGTTGGAAACAGAGAACATGTTATGTGGAGAGGTGGAGAGCAATAAGGAAGAAAGGCTTCGAGTTCATGAGTGATGACATGGGATATTTTGAGAGCAGCCGGAGATTTTAAACAATGAAAACATCCATCAGTTTGGCTTTATACTAAAGAAATCTTCTGTAGAACTTGTGGTATTTGACTAAGATCCATTTCAAACTATGTGAGTTCTATTATTTAACGTGAGTGCATATTCATATAAAGTACAATACATCAGCGAGCAGAGTAATAGAGATATAAGATAGATAAAGCTGTATGAGTCCACAAAGGATACAGAGTAAAAGATGTTAAGGCAGTGGTGCACAGACCTTTGATATAGCTCTGTATCCTCATTTATATGGACGTCAACATCCACAACACTGCCAGGAAGATTGTTCCTTGATTTTGCAATACAAGGAATAAAAGACCTACGAAAACTTGTAGTGTAACGTCAAGATATTTTAGCAAAATCAAATGCTTATTCCTTGGATGACATTCACAGGCGAAAGATACCAGGTACATGCATTTACTAAGTGATTTTTTTTTTTATCAAGTCAACATCTTGAATGAAGACTGTGTCAGATTTTTATTTTAATAAATGAAGCTAGATAGAAGTTCAGAAAAGGAAATGCAAATGAACTTTATGCATGAGACCTAGTGTTTACAGCAAAGTCAAAGTAAGAAGTTCTACAGTGTTTAAAAAGAGTAGATTTGGGAGAGAAGAATAAGATTGAGAATTAGTGCAAGCAAAATAAAGTTAATTGTGACTCAAGGCAGCAAAGATATTGGCTAGTCTGGAAAATGACCATAACAGTGCTAGAAATAAAGCGTAGATGTGAATGCTTTACTTAGTGTTAGTTGTAACTGATGGTATCACAAGAGGTTCTTAGTATGAAAATAGGATTGGGAAGTTCTTATGGGCAGTAGAAGAAGATAGGATTAGGAAGTTCTTATGGGCAGTGTAAGAAGAGCTAATGGTGAGAAGCAATGTTTCAGTAATTGATGGCAGACTTAGGAAGAGGTAAACATTTATGTTACATTACTCAGGAATGTGAGGGTATTAAAAGCAGCACAAGTCAAGTGCAAGTAGAATGCTGTGCTGCAAGTAAATAAGATCATCCCATAAATATATCAGTTACAAGCATTTCACTTATAGACTTGGTAGCATACAATAATATTGAGATTTGTTGTTGGAATACACTAGGAATATCAGAGCTCAGGTAAGGAATTGAGTGAGAGATGTGTTACGAAGACGAAACTTGGGCAAGTGAGCAAAAATAGAAAAGAGCAATCACATTTTATTTTAAAGTTTAAAGAGACTACTCGGTTATATTTCTTGATATTCAGTTAAAAAAGTTAGACAGCAAGGGAGGCAGACTCGATTATACGGAGAGTAAAAGATACTGTATGATGTGGGAAAGACCATACAGTATTCATATTTCTTGATATTCAATTGAAGTTAGATAGCAAGGTAGGGAAAGACTGGATTATATGTAGCGTAAAAGGTACGTACTTGTTAATGCAGGAAAGGCTGTAGGTGAGAACTTCCTGGGTCTTACTACTCTTTTTTTAAATTATTTTATGTTCGTCGAATATGTTTCAATTATTACAGACAAAAACATATTCATTATTGCTGTTAAAATCAACTGTGTATATCTATGTATTTCTTTTTGTTACCACTTTGTTTACATTTATAGGAATTTATCAAATGAGCAAAGTTTATGCAAACATCACTATATTTCCAGTGATGCCATAAAATAAAAAATTGTTTTACTGAGAGATCTAGAGATTTTGCTATTTTATTATAATGATTTGAAAATTTAGTTTGGGGTGTTAGCCAGTACTTTAGTTAATAGTCCACTGCAGACAATTTTAAGGCGGCTTCCATTTGTCTCTTCACATTTGTAGGAACTTGAGTCAAACTGTGTCCAATGTCAGAGGGCATGACAACACTTTCAAGTAAACATATTTCGTGTTTTCCAGTTTTCAATTAATTATGAGTTTTTAAAAGAAATTTTGTCAGAATCTTCAACATTTTAAGTTTATGCAGTCATCAGTTTTTAAAGGAATTGAAATCTTTCAAATAATATTTATCAAAAACAAACCCTTTTGGTTCACGCTGTGAGAGTTTAAAATGTTGACTCAAGTGGTCTGTTTATTTGGGAGTATTAGTAATAGTCAGATTTGGTACAAAGGTAGGTCATCATGCCAGATGTGCATGAAGGCAAATTGTCCTATATAGTTGAAGGGATTTCAGTAAAATTTTAGGTCACATTGTAGGCATAGAAGGAAATGAGGGTGTTGATAAAGCAGATCAAATGTAACATCCCTGTTGATGATTATTTACAATCTCTAAATCTGGTCATTTGTCATGATTGACAAACTTTGACAACAAATTAGAACAAATAAAATAGTAAAGACATCTTTGAATAAAATGTCAAAAAAAAATAAAAAATCAGACTGAAGTCACTTTATCTTTACTGGGAATCAGTCTTGCTTTAACTGCTGTTCCTTTTAAGCAGAGTGCAGGTCAGCACTAACATTTATATATATTTTATGTTAATGAGTGGAAGAAATTTTGCCAGAACCTTCATTTTCCAAAGGTTGACTAGCAAGTATTAGATGTACATGAAAGAAGATTGCCTTTTTACCGATCCATCAGCATGTCTATCACATTTAACATACTGTGTGAGAACCGTCAGTGGAAATTATATACAAAACTAGCTTTGGTGATCATTTCCACGACTTGTAAACTGAAAAAGATATATGATATAAATATTTGACGTGCACATTTCTCAAATGAAACCTTTTCATGTGACACAGAAGTTAGTGACTTTAACCATTCGTATCATACTGACTGTCTGCCATTAGGGGAGTTGTGTTACCCCCACACATTATGTTGTAGATAATTGTGAGAGCTATTTACTCTTGCAAGAGTTAAAGTTGTCAATATTTCATCAGTCACTGTATATATATATATATATAGAGAGGAGTTGGTTGCAGCTGTTAGGCAACATGTATTGCTCTAATTCTATGGTGTGTGTGTGTGTATGTGGGGGGGAGTAAGAAACAAAAAGTTATGCAGGTCAGAAAAACTGCTTTTGAAATATGCATCTTAGAATGCAGCTGACAGGAAAGTGAAACAATACAAAAGGTCTTGTTTTACTGTATATTGATTGTTTAATGTAAAAGCAGAATTTTGTACAAAATATTTAGGGTGAAAAATTACCCATATTGTTGCTTCAGTAAATTGCAAACTGCTTTGGAAATTGTATTACACAAAAATTAGCAGTTTCAGGTCACAACTAAATGAACCGATTTCAAGTACAATATTCCATTTATTAATTAGGTAATTTATCTGACATTTTACTCTTATTTGTCAGTAAGCAAATTTTGTTACAAAAGTATTGTCAAAAATTAATAAGCAGCAGTCACCTCACTTTTGTTTAATCATATCATCTTTAACCACTTGTGGGGATCTTGACTATCGCAAAAAAGTGTGCCCAGTTGTATGTGTGTGTGATGAACTTGAGAGAAAACTAGGTTTCTAGTTGCACAATGTGCGAACACCAGTTTCAAATGCAGCATTCATGAATGGACAGTTTAGAGGACTCCACCAGTTAGGCAATTTTGTGTTTTGTTACAAGTAAAAGATTGAATTTCCATGGATTAGTACCTTTGTGCTTGTGTGAAGGTAATTTGAAAGGGTTTGGATTTTCAATTAATTTGAAAAGGTTAAGATTTTAGTACTTGTCAGGAAGCATCAAAATCATTTGTGGGTATTGTTCGAGAGAAAATTTATTGTAATTTGTCTTCCAACAATTAAACAAAAAGTGTATTAATTTTCTAATAATTTTTTTTTGTGTGTGATGATCCAATGGATATTTTTAAAAGTACAGTATATATTATTGTCATAGCACCCATTTTTCCCCCCCAGACTATCCTGTTATAAATATTAATTGATGCTGTATTAAGTTCTTAAGAGTTTATTTACTGTAGATTGTTTATACTGCATATTGAAGTATAAATGCGCGAGATGTTGGATATCGAAAATAATATGACCCTTGAAATATAATATGTATTTAACCCGAATAGATTGTCAAGTGTTTAAACACTAGACTGTATAATCAACTATGTTTAAATGGACAGTTTGATTTCATACGATGTTCTTATGTTTACACATCATTATTTATGTCTTATAACGTTCTCTTGTATTAAAACCCCTACGTAAGTTTTGAAAAATGTGAAACCTTTGTCAAAACAGTAGGACACTTTCTCAAAAAAAATTTTTTTCCACTTCTTTTGTTGGTAGTAAAAATCACATATACTAAATGAAAACTAGAAACAAAAGTTTGCAGATTGAGTGTGCAACACAATTACAGTATATATACATTGTACTTATCAAAGATTACTTGAAATTTAAATAACACTAAAGTTTTGCAATCATTGCTACACTGGATATTTTTGGGTATGTAAAAAATGGCCCCGTTTGTGTTAATGGTGGCAGTTTATTTTAGAAGGTACTAGATGTCTGTTTTGGAATAATTATGACGACTTATCAGGAATTTTCAGAAGATAGGTGTATAAAAGCTGAAAGCTGCTTCAGTGCTTTACTAATACCTGTTCCATGACCTGAAGACCCAGTATGTGTGTATGTGTGCGCATGTATTTGTTGTTCAAGAGAAAGTGGTATGTTTTTTACTTCATTAAGTATAAGTTTATTTTCAAATCATTTGTACCTCTTAAGTTTAGTGAAGGAAAATTTGGTTAGAAATTTTCACCAAGCATAAGTTGTATTCATTTGTGTCTTTTATGTCATTTACGGCTGTTTGTAATTTTGTAGACAAGCTTATTACGAGGATGGTTGTACATGGAAAGTGTTGAGTTTTCTCTTTCATCCTTCACCTTACAGTATTCTTGTACTTTTTCCATTTGGAATGGTAATTATAGTTTATCTTTCAGTTGGGCTCTTTCTTTACTTGCATATGTAGAATGTGCACAAATTGTTTGTGTGTGTGTACCTGTTAATGTGTGTTTGTTGCTTGTTCAGGCATATTGTATGAAGTAGCATGAAATATTTGAGTAAAATTAGCAGTTGTATCGTATTCATGTTGTATGGCAGGGTAAACCAACAGTTCAGATGTAGGGACTTGTTTCGATATTTCACTCAAGTGCTGCTCTGTTGAAATTTTTTTTTGTAAAATTGATAATGTACTGTAGTAAATTTAATGATTGACTGGTTTATTTGAATTGAATATTTTCTAAAAGCATCTGCATGCAGTAATGTTAGTTTCTTTTAGAAGAATGTTTGTCTTTTTAGCTCCAGTTTCTAATTTTCTAGACTAACTAATAAAGTGTGTTGTCATGAATTGATAAACTGGAAGGAAAGTTGATTGAACATAAAACAGTATGATCGGTCAGTTAAGATGTTAGTTGTAAATGATAGGGTGGTAAATAAAGATTCTTTTTAATTTTTATTATGAGCTTTTCAACTCGGAGGAGCTTAAGTCCTTATTTGCACCTAAAGTAGAATTTTATTTCTTGTTATTTGTCACACTGTTTCATATCAAGTATTAAATTATTTCTTTTAGTTGTACTAATTATAATGGTAGTTTTGACTTTTCAGGACTAATTTTGCTGAAGAATGCTGTTGCAATATCATTGTGCTGAATTTCACATTTTTTTTCAACAGGTGTAGAAGAGGTACAGATCCCTCCTAGTCCAGCTACCTTAACCAAACAATTACAAAATGCATATATGACAGAAGCAGCGTTATCGCCGTCAGTGTCTCAATCACAACATTCTGGATCATCTTATTCTTCCCCAGGAACTACACATGACCTCCCATTTACGGAAGCTCCTCCAACTTCAGAAGACTCTTTTCCTGCTACATTGTCTCAGCCTGGCTGCTCCTCTGCGCCATCAGCACCTGGGTTGTCAGTGACAGGGGTGACATTGGAGAGTGATACTGGACTTGCTGCACTTACATCTCCTTCAGGTGATATCTACTTACATCAGTCTGGTTCTAGTTTAGGATTAGAAGGATTGGAAGCTGCAACTTTGCCCCTCGTGGCTGGTATGGAAGTGAGAACCCATTCTCCTGCTCTGAGTGATTTGGTATCATCTGGTCCTCTCTTAACTTGGTCACCAAGATCTGCAGATTCCATGATGGCTCAGTCACCATCTTTGAATGATGCTCTTACAGCTAACATACCTCTCGATGGTAATCATAGTGAGGACTCGTTATGTGACTCTTCTACCGGATTCCCTGGTCTGTTTTCCATTGAAGGTGATGGTGTTAGTGTTTCATCCAGTACTAGTGAAGATATGCCTAGTGCTCCATTAGGTTCTGCTAGCAATCAGCAGCAGCAAGATCGACAGGACTCTGTGGAGGTAACCATTGACCTGACACCACAAGAAAGTGAACAAGATCATACAATCACCTCAACACGCTCACCAACACAATTAGAGCTGCCTGTTACCAATTTGAGAGCTATGGCTAGCCAAGGAACGGAGAATGCTGTTGGGGTTCTAGGAAGTCCTACTTCCCAAGACACTCCATGGAGGTTTGAAAATACACTTGACAATCAGAATACCCACCACTCCCCTGATATTCCATGTGTGCAAGGTGAAAAATCAGTAGTTAAACAAGATGACAGTGCAGGCCCATCAGAGACGGTGCAAGATAAATTTAAGTCATCATCATCAAGATCTGATAAAAAAGAAAAATTGAAAGAGCAGTTTGGAGATGGTAAAGTAACCACTGAAATTATCCAAAATCAAACTGTAGCAAATAAGGGTAAGAGAACAGATTTATCAAAGAAATCGGATAAAAATGTTGAGGTTAGAAGAAATTCAACTATTTTTGAAGGAAATAAAAAACGGAGTCATAGGTTAGCCTCCTTATTAGAGGGAAGGAAAGGTACACTTCAAAATGAATCTGGTTTAATAGAGGATGAAGTGTCTGCTAAGAATGGCCATGAAGAAACAGGTGTTACCAAAGTAAAGACAGAGGACAGCAGTGTCGTTGTAGCCAAGAACAAGCGTAGAAGTTCTCAACGCACAACAGTAGTTTATCCTGGTAATGTGCAAAATACAGCATGTCGGAATCGCTCAAAGCTTGTGAAATCTGAAGATGTGAAAAAGGAGGATTCTGATGTGATTGAAACTTTTGTGAAAGAAGAAAAACCTATTAAAAATGAAGAAGACTGTAAGGAAGGTTGTGAAGATGCCGTTCTGAGACTTCAAGAAGGCTGTGAAGAAACACTGGGGAGGACTACAAGGGGGAGTAAGAGACGAAGTGAAGGCGATGCAGTCGCAGACTTGAAACGTGGAAGGGGAACTAGGTCTGGCCGCCGTGGTGATGGGGATGTAAAAACAGAAGACGAACTCGTGAATCATCTTGAGGATGACTGCACATTATCAAGGACTTTAAGAGGGCGTCATGTTAGTGGTGCCTCGGACACTAGTAGCAATTACAGTATGGAGCGAGCACTTACACCAGGACCACATGAATTTCCCTCTGGCATTAGTAGCAGCAGCAACAGTAACAGGCGGCGACGGCGGTTAAGTCGGGAGAGTAGTGCTAGTAGTCGTGACGGGAGCCCAACCTTATTACACACCCACGACTTCTCTCCAGGTGGTGTCAATACGAGGCGTTCATCATCTCGTGATCATGCAAAAAAGAAAAAATGTTCTTGTTGCGTTGGAGGTGACCAAAAGAAGAAGAGTGGACCTGGTAGCAGTAATAGTAGTAACAGAAGATCATCATCAAGAGCAACCAGAGCCTCTCACAGTGGTACACTGCAGTAGGAAATGAGAGATGAAAGACATTCGGTTGTGGCACACGTTAGAGTGGGTTATCATCGCTATTTGTTAAAAACAAGTACCAAGTCATGGTGGAAGCTCCTTAAGTAGTATGTGTATTACAGTATAGACCATTCTGAAAATTATTTGCTGTGATTATAGTGTTGGGTATGTAGGAAACATCAGCGTTGCACTAAATTGTCAAGACAGTACTGTACAGGTAAATTGCATCCACAGTGAAGCAATAGCACAGCAGTAGATGGCACCAGCAGCTATATCCTAGGCCATGGTGTAGAATGAGCTTGCCACAAAAGGAGCTGTGAGGAGCCTTCTTGATTGGCACTGTGTCTTAGTGATGTTCATTGCCACTCAGTACAGGCTCTTGTGGCCCTCCATATGGTCGTCACCTCTTTCCACAGTGTAAACATTAAGTGTTATAGTTTTAATGTTCCTTTTAATATTTCAAAATATTTTTATACTGGAAAACTTGCTCTTGTAATTGAGCTCTCACAGCACAATTTTTTTTATGGGATGTTAGTGCCATACATTTCCATTTAAATTGATTGGACTGCATACCACTTGGAAGATGTTCTCTCATGTCATTCATAAATAACTGATGATCAGTAGAGGAAATTTATAAATGTAATTGATGAATGAAGCAGGGGGTTGTCAATTGCATGTAGCCGGTTCAACTTTACTAGTTCATCATGAGGGTTTATGGTTTGATTTAGAGAAGTGGTCAGTGGTTCTGAACTGTTTCTTGCCAGGTCAGACCATCAAGGTCACAACAATGATCATTTGTACCTGATTGCTTTTTATTGAACTGGTGTCAACCCAAAACTAGAAAAGTGGAGTGCGGTGCATCCTTTCTTCCTTCCCCAACTCCCTCCCCCAACTCATAGAGTAGTTAGTTATCTCCCTTCCCATTCCCTCTCTTTCTCTCTCTCTCTCTCTCTCTCTCTAGTATACAGAGCTGAGTGACTTGTGAGTTTTAGCACTCCATCATGTGGGTAACACCTGTTAATACGCTTTTGGTGGACATCGTCTATTTCTTAAAACTTGTCCTGCGCAAACATGTAAATATTGTATTTTGACGTTAGTATATTTGAGGTTCCCAGTTTCTTTCTTCATTTTGGAGTCTTGTTAGATATTGTAAAAATGTTTGTAAAGCTAGAAAAAGGTGTTTTAAAAAACTTCTACATTAAATAGGCTAGTGTGAAACATTAAATCAGCTGGATCAAAATATAAAAGATTTACCATAAACTCCCAGTAATTATTTTCTATTCAGGTGAATACAGCGTGTAAGCAGTGAGTGACAGGATGAATTCATGGGATTAATTTTTTGTGATTTTGATTTTTCCTTTACCAGTTTTGTATTGTAGTCTTCTGGAGAAACATTTGACTGCCTGTACTTGCAGGCATGGGTGCCAAGTGGTTGGCAAATAAGTTAAAAGATGAAGTCAAATGAGTAGATTGGTATGTTGCAGTGACATTCCATCCCACCTTGACTCAGTCAATTTTAGTTGAATCGTGCAAGAAGTCCACTAAACATTGCTTATGAAATGTCACACAAGATGGTTTCAGTGGGTGCTGCTGTATGGAGTAGCAAGTCTCAAATAATGTTCTGTAATGGAAAAAAAAAAAGCATGAAATTCGAGTTGTCACGGCTAAAAAGCACACACAATAGTATAAAGTACAGGCTGGAAAAGTAAGTTGCTTAATATAATATGTAAAGCCTAGATTCATACTTGACAGCTTTCAGTTGTGGTGGCCACACAGTTATAAGGACTTCATTTAGCACACAAGCTCATTAAGCCTATGTACTTTATTTGAAAACAAATATGCACAAATTTGCAACATTACATTCAGCCAGGCATAAACATAGTCAAATCATATGAACTCTAATTCTACATGAAAACAGTAATGATGGTAAATGATACTCAAGTCATTCCTCCTTGTGAGAACTTGACAATGTAATCAAGTATATTAGAATGTGGATCAATAGTGCTGTATATTCCTTATGTGGGAGTGATGTGTGGATGGTTTCTCTGATGAATATTGTATAAGACTGCTCCATTTATAAGTTTGAGAAGCAGCCTGTTTCCATTGGGGCCTATTAAGAAGCAACTTAGTAAAATATATACAATAACATGAAATAAATCATTTGTAGTTTTTATATTTCAAAATTTGCAAACATGCACCAGTACATACATGGCCCCTTCATAAGCTGTAGTGAAAAATATTGATAAATATTAGGATCTTATTTGGAATACTTCATAATTTATTTTATCTACAAGATATCCATTTTCATAGTGTACAATCATTTATTTCTGACTTGTATATTTATTAGAGCTATGGTCCTTCAGCTCCATGTCCATTCTTTATAGATATTTATTTATACTTGTACATACAACTTAATTTGCTACAAAAGTGTGGCAACCTTTAAAGAATTGACTTTCTAAAAGTGTGCCAGCCATTTTTCCCATACTGCTGATGCAAATAGTTAGGTAGTGATTGGTCCTAATTGTCTTTTGACTCTTCTTATCCAAATCCTTTAATGACTAATACAGTAATGCTTCCCATGAACATGTGAAGATTGTGTTTATATCATTTTTATTATATTGTATATAGCTTGCTGAAACTCCTCTTGTACACTATCTTATTCCTTCCCACTCCTATCGTGGAGGACACCAACCCAAACATCCTCCATATTCCTAGTTAAATGTAAGTTTTTTCTTGATGAAAATGTTAATACCACTCTGTTTGTAAATGGTATTGTGTACAAAATGTTCATTCTTTTTGTATTTGTGTAATGTATGTACAAAATGCATAAATCCTTTCATTTTTGCAGTAAGCAGTTGTTTGAATCAACCCTTTTTCTACAAAGTAGTTAGGACATGATTTGAAACATTAATTGGTGGTTCATCCCCAGTACGTCATAAAAGTAGTATTGCAACACTACCATGTTGGTGCTTGAAATGTGGGCCAAGAACTCTGGGTCCATTTATATAATTCACTAACTTTGATCTTAATAGTGATTATAATGTGCAGTGGTTGCCTAAAGTCTTTCTGTTTTGCCAAAAGAAGCACCCTTGCAATTCTAAAAATACTCTTAAATTTGACTGTTCTATTAGTACAGTGGATATGGAATAATGTAAATCAGTAGACAGCAAAGAATCGTGATACTGTAGTTTAAAACAGTCGAGATTAATGAAAATGGAAAGCAATTGTTAATTATTACTGTGAAACATTAAAGCTGTCAAAGCTAGGTTTTCCAAGCAAGGATACAAACCAAGTTTGGATAATATCAACAGTTCCCATTAGCGTATATGAGTAAGTATACGAAATGAATATCTATACCCAAATATGGCTGTTAACGGACAAAACAGCTGTCCCAATACACTACATAATAAGTGATGCAGTATACAGTATAGCCTAATAAAGTTGGGATGAAAAATTTAATTCTGACAATTCATGCTAGTTTTAAATGGTAACATATACAAAAGTAAATTCTGTCTGATTCTACGCTCAAAAATTATGATAAATTTCACCTGCTGTACCCGGTAATGACACCGATAAGCCACAGCAACAGAAGCTCACTTTATGGGAGAGACACAAGTAATACGAAATGTTTAATAAGGGAAACTATAAAAAAAAACCATGCTGGAAATGGTAACTTGAATAAATACTGTTTTCATGATGCAAAATGCTATTTACTTACATGGGCATGGAAATCCTATTCTTACTGAACACATTTAAGATCCAAAAAATTATCACTGTCCATGTTCCATCTTGTGTACTGGTACTAACATGCAATTCATCCACTTCGTTAAGGTGAAGCAGTAAGCCCTTATGTTGATGAGATAGACACTGTATATGTATAAAGGGTTTGTATGAAAAAATCTGGAGTTAAACTTAAATCACAAACTCATTAAACATGTATTTCCCGAGATGTTATTTAGGTGGGAGGATTACTTCAAAGTGACCCCAAAGCTTGGGCAGTATACTCCTATATTCCGTGATTCAAATATACAGTATTTGGCAAGCAGTTTCAAGTAGGGCATTTACCAGCAACAAACAGCTTGCTGATTTCAGTGTGAGCAGAGGTGATGTGCTTGTAGGTATGCTATTGAGTCAGGATGAGGAGTGTGTATGTATCCCATCCCTTCCCTTCCTATAGATAAGACGTGTCCCACGATGATGATCAGACTCGAGGGGGCCCACTTTGATTTCTGCAAGTAACATTCCTCTAGTAAGGCTTGACAAAAGTCAAAAGGATACCTCCAAGCACTGTTTTGTAGAATAAAAATTCTAAGTCACTGGAGTAAGCTCTCAAAATCATCTGAAGCCAGTAAGAATAAACATTTTCTGTAATCCATTTCTTCCTATACCTCATATACAAAAAAAATTTTAGAATTCCACTTCCTCCTGTACTCGTACCTCATATTCATGAAGATTTTTGAATCCTTAGGCCTCTCATGTTCTGCAAGTATTGTTCAGATCTTCCATGCTCTCACTCGAAAAAACAATTATCTTTACTACAGCTGACCACAAATAGGGCCAGAATGGTAAATAGGAACAATTACCATATCGTAGCCACTAAGAGAATGAGTCTTGGCTCTTAGCAAGGGGTAAAGGCTGATGGATAATGAAATCCAAGAATGAATTAGGGTGTATCTGCACAATCGGACAATATCTGGTGGACGGACAGAGTTGCCACGATCCCCTTATGAAGGGTAACCCCATCTGATATCAGAAGTGAGCGAGTCCGCTGGACACTGTCAGACCTCACAAAACTTGGATTTGCTGACTCTCCTTGAGGAATATAAAGCCTGGTGAAAAATAAGTCTTAGGGTCAGGTCAAGAAGAGATGCTTCCTGCATAATGGTACAGCATCTGGTTGGATGACAAGACAGCAATAATAGGCAAGCTACTGAGATGAGTAGTCTGGTTGCTGTGAACTGTAGTTGGGAAAGAGAGTGTAGTCTAGCCAGTGGCACAGGGACAGGCTGAAATATTTGAGAAACTCATTTCTAAGTCCTCTTTTGAGCAAAAAGGATACCATTGCTCATGAAGATCAGTCACAGCATGTTTAACATGTCTCTGCAGAGAACACATCTGGCCCTGGCAAGAGTTAAACAGATGATGGGGGTTTTGGTCCAAGGAAGACATGAAAGCTTGCCCAGGAAGGCCTTGACATATATATACTGAGAGATACTGACACTTGGGTGGCTGAGCAGAGAATTAGCTTTTAGTAAATAACACTAGGTCCAGCACAACACTGCCAAACTCACCAACACTGATACAAAAAAATGCAACTTAATAACTCTGCCTTTTATAAAAACATAAGACACTTCTTTGGAGTATAAAGCACCACTGCCCATGAGACCAGGAATGTCTGACCATGAGTAGTGACAGATGATGGGAGTCATAATCCAAGGAAGACCTGTATGTTGCAAGGGTGCCCAGGGGTCTTGGCACATATACTGTGGCACACTGACTCTTATGTCAAGTTCCCCAACAGTGATCCAAAATAACTTTATAACAAGATTTAAAAAAAAAAACAAGAGCCACAAATTCACTGGACATCAAAAGTGAACTAGTGAAAATGGAGTAATACGACATTCCAGCACATGAAGAGAGTCGTGGTTACTGAGTAAAAAAGAAGTTTGAGTGGTAAATGAAATTAACAACAATGAGCATGTTACCCAGTGACAAAATAGCAACAGATATGACAGTTTTTATCATCTTGATAAAATGCAATTTAATTTGAGAAATACTGCAGTTAATTCTGACAAAGCAAGCAAAGCTTGTCCTGGACAGAAGACTCGCTCACTGAATGGGGCATATTGTGTCAACGCTGAATGGCACCCTTATAAGCAGGTTGAGCATGAGAATGCAATTACTGCAAGAAAAATTAGTCATCACCCAGAAAAGTAATTTTTCAGGTCATATGCCTGAGCAGGGGAAGAATGACTACTATAACCACCTAAACAGCCTGGCATTTAACGATGCAGAAGCTGTGACAGCTTTTAAAGTGTTTGTACAGTATAAACAAAACTTTATGAAAGGTTTAGAGGAACCTGCGTCTCCCATTCAAGAGGAGACATAATTATGTCTATGGTCACATCCTCCACCCATTGCCTTCAGCCATCCAATCAAATTCCATTTTGTAACTAATCTGCATAAGGCCAACTAGCTCATTACAACCACGGACTGTCTACATTATGTGTCTACATTATGTAACAGAGACAGCAGGGAAAAGACCACTACTTTACTACTGAGAATGAGATGAGCTTACCTTGGTGAAGGAAAACATACATGTCCATGATCTGCTGAAGGGGGTCTCTGACCAGAGAGATATTCTCCTATGATACCTACCACAGAAGATGGCCCACTTCCCATAATACACTGCTGCTGAAAATTCCTTGACTATTCTGCACATTCAAGCCAAGTCTTGAATAAAAGTCTCTCATAGGAGATGCTGGACAGGCTCCACACATGACAAGAATAATGCTCTTCAGACTGATGGAACCTCAGCAGCGAGATTGAGGCAGAAAATGGCCCAAGTGGGAGCCTGTCTCAGTGCCTTTACCTATAGTGTCAGTAGATCATCCCGGTTAAACCCGGGTGGCAAAGATATCTCTCACCAATGATCCCAAAAGCTTGAACTGCTTTTTCTTCATGGAATCTTACTGTACAGAATTAGAGAAGCAGATTTAAAGGCTCTAAAACCAACATTTGAATTATTCAACACCTTGGTTCAAATAACTTGATATCATCCGTAGCTCCATCCGTTGGCTGTATTACATGCAGCAAGTCATTTATATATTTTGGATTCATTCTTGATAGCCTGGGGAGTCATTACACATTTTAAATATTATTTTAGCTGTGATAGGGAGCCAGTGCAACTCAAATAATGCAGGGATAATCCTGTTGCACAGTGCAACACACTTTACTCATAAGCTGCATCTTAGCAAGTTTATGATAAGCTTCAATAGTTTACTCTACTTGACAGTAAATCATAATTTTTTTTTATACATAGAACACTCATCAAGACATTCAAAAGCAATATTTCTAAGATGATGGCCCTAACATTTTATACTATTTGAACACTAAGAGGAACTGCAGCACAATATTACACCCAAGTTACTTACTTTGTCAGTGGTCGGAACTGCATCACTATGAATATTTGGCAAAAAATCACCAAAGTTTGCCAAGTTAGCAGTGCTGTCCTCATCAAGGACACTGACGTACAGATAAAGGCCATCTATGGTCCAAACTCGCAAAGTAATTAGGTTCTCCAACCTCCCCATAGGGTCCAAGAACAGAATCGTTTCTAGAGGGTGGGGAGGAGAAACAAAACTCCCAAACTGAGGCTCCTGTCGTCCACCCGCCACTCCAGATCGTCCCTCACCTACTGGTTGCAGGGCACAGATTGCGAAGGAGAATCTGATGCAGGGCACCATCCCTGCTTCAGGTGGCCCTGAAGTGAGCACAGGTGGGGGCACCAACGAGGAGCAAGCTTTTCCAAAGACTACACCGGTAAGCTGGATGACCATGCACGACCTGCCAAAGCCTAGTCTGTGGTTCCTGCAAGGACATAAACTGCCCTACAACTCCCTGGGCTTCCCAAGTATGCTGATACTTCATCGGCTGTTTGAGCTTGAGATCTGACTTCTCCCATTTCACCACAAACTTAGACCATAGCAATAAATCCTAGTGGCCTGGAGAATGAGTGTGTAAAGACTTGACACTATGGTCAGGTTACACTACATTACAGTATAATAAAACAAAAAGTATTTCAGAGTGACAATGACTTCCATGAAATTTGTTTTCCAATAATGGATTAGCAATCTAACTGTATGGTGATGTTCGTCTGTATATTAAACTACAATGGACTACAACCCGTTACTTACAATTTTTTAGCAACTTTAAATGTTCAATTCACAGCTGTTGCTTCCCTGTCTCATAGTTGTGCCCAGCCTCCAGGATTTACAAAACAGGTTTAGATTAAGAGAGAAATAAAATGAAATAAAAAATCAAATACTTAGAGAGGAGAAAGGTCCACCTGAGCAAGTTTTAATAAGAAAAATTAGATTGAATAATCCTGTGGATGGGTAGTCAGGTAGATTTAAAGCCTTATTGTCTGAGAGTTTGCATGCAATGTGAAAAGAATCTTAACTACCCTGATAGGCCTCAAGGTCAGCTACACTAGAAAACCATCATATGAACGTTTTCAGTGGATTTTTTCAAGAGTGAAATTCAAAGGAAATCATTTAAACAGGTTTGATTACAACCATCTATGGGGGTTCATGCAGTCAGTGCACCTCATGTGTTGGACTGTAGGCATTAATAAATGTGGTTTGCAGCGTTCCTTCGGCAAAGCTCCATCCACTTTTTGGCCTTTACTTCATCTCCATTCCCTCTTCCTTCCATCTTGCCGTACAACTACTCCAACTCCCTCTTTTTATTTATTGTCTTAGCGCTGAATGGTTGAAAGTCCCCCCCACGTCTTTGGCTTTATAGCAAAATTTTCATTATCACCATAATCCTTACAAAAACCCAATTTTACTCAGGTGCTTGCCTTCGGGTATAAATTACAAAACCACTTTAAAGCGCATGTTTGTTCGAAAGAAAATATTAGAAGGTATTACAGATCTTGGAGGGTAATCCACGATTCCAATATATTTTTGACTACGAAGTCAAATATATTCAGTTAAAAGAATGTGTTCCTGGTAAACATTTTCCAATTAGCCACCAATGAGAGGAAAGATGTTAATTTTGTAGACTGGAGAATTCTGTGGCTGGAATGCAACAAAATGGCTCTCAATAAAAGGAAAATGTATTGTATCTATTCAATGGAATAACAAAGGGGGATAAAACATTACTTCTGTCTAGAACGTATTTGTTATAAAATACAGAACAAATGAAAACCCAACCATAGCCTAGGCCTAAGTCTCAAGCTTCACTTCAATCATTCCCAATGGAAGACCAGGAAATGTTAAGTTCACTAAATATAAGGAAAGTTCACTAGAAAAAATTGATAAAAAATAAAACAAATAATATTTTGCAACATTCGAGTTACAACATATGCAACTTCTGGGAAAAAACCAAAGGCTACATAGTGAACTCCATAAAATATGTTCTTTAAAAAAGAGAATACACAAATCTTCAAAGGAGGAAACTAGTTGAATTAACATCAACTATAGTGACAAAATAACTACTACTTCCATGCACATTTAAGCTACTCATTAGTGACATTTTAGCTTATCTCACGAGGAAAAAATCTATAGGCCTATCACCAACCTCATACCTCGAATTGAAAAAGCAATGATATAGCTAAGTTTAGGAAATTTTCATCTTCATCAAAGTTCAAGGAACTTCTTAACTATTGCCAAGCTCTTAGATCAGAAAATAGCTTACAATGTTACGCAGGAATTAGGCCTATTAAATCGTCGCGCTAATAACTCGCGCTAGACCAACGCCTGTTCATGTATTTTCTGTTAATCCTTCCAGCGAATGGTAAATACATTTGCATATTCTAACTCCCTTCAGTTGTGGCTATGTATAGCCTATAGCATGTACGCAGACATTGTAAAATGAATGTCTTTTTTGTTAATGTTTTACTGGGCCAAATGAGCCCAGTTCTACCTTCTGAAAAGTTATTCAGCTATATATATATATATATATATATATATATATATATATAGATATATATATATATATAATATATATATATGATATATATATATATAATATATATATATATAGATATATATATATATATATATATATATATATATATATATATATATATATATATATATATATATATATATATATATATATATATATATATATATATAATATATATATATAGATATATATATATATATAAATATATATATATATATATATATATATATAATATATATATATAATATATATATATATAGATATATATATATATATATATATATATATATATATATATATATATATAGATATATATATATATATATATATATATATATATATATATATATATATATATATATATATATATATATATATATATATATATATATATGATATATATATATAATATATATATATATATATATATATATATATATATATATATATATATATATATATATATATTATAGGATCAAAGTTACACCTATTAACATTACTATTTGTGGTGATTCAAAACCTGACCCCTTCTCAAGAAAGACGCGATTAAATAATGAGATAAGCTCTTGCGCTCGAACACAGAGGATCCTCCCCAGATATATTCTTCAACTGACTGGACGGTGACTTCCAGATTGGCCCGTCGACCATTACGACGGAAAATCTACGCAACTGCAGCTGTCACGAAGATTTGTTATCGATCGCTAAAGGTGAGGCAAAGTTTTCAAATGGTAAACGTTCATTTATTGAGACATGACAGAATGAATGTAGCACGAAAAACTCTGGCAAAGCCGCAGGCGTGAAACTGAAACCTGTTATCCTAGGCTTAGAGAGCTATGTCGAAGATCGCCAGCCCATTAATGGCATTTGTATTGAATAAGTAGTGTTTGAAATGTTGACAGCTTCTCGCAAAGCCTTAGTCATGGGGAAGGAAAACACTGTAACTCCTAAACCTGATATTTTGCTTTGAATCCCACCATGTGAAAGTTAAATAATCGTGATAGAAAGTTTTGCACTTGCTGTATTTTAGTTTAGATACGGTACATCCGCTGTATTTGACTTTAGTACTGTAGACACCCTAGGAAGAGAGTTTCTCACTAGACATTTCTCACAAAAATTAATACATGTATATATAAACAAAACTAAGACATGGCTGCTGGGTGGCGTGAGGGGGAGAAAATAATTCTAGTCCTATACATTTTGTAGTCACCAATCCTGTTCAAACACAAGCTAGACATTAATAGTTCCCCCTGTCAAAAGCAATTTCTCGAGCTAGTTTTTACGTTATCTGCTGATATGAATGACAAAAGTAATAATCAATCAAAACAAAATTTTCGAGATCTTTCTCGGAATGATGCCTAAGCAAGGAAGCAAAGCTTGCTGGAAATAGTGGTAGCGGCAATAACATACGACTAGGTCTAATGATAAGACTGTTTATAAAATTAGATGTTTTGACATGAATTCTAAGATGTTTTGGGCAATTCAGTAATCTTCTGCGTAATATGCTGAACCATACAATAATAACTGATTTCATGTTCGTAACAATTACGCCAAATGGTAAGTTAGACCAGGAATATCAGCCCACGTAGCCGTTACAAGTTAAACCTCAGCTGATGTAAGCACTGATATACGTTAGCGTAGTATACCAATGGTTAAAATGACGTGAAGGAGGATACCTTAAGTAGCCGAAGCTTGGCATCATAATTATGATTTTTACGTTTACGAAAAACGGGCTGCCGATGCTCTGTGAGAGGCTCGTTAACCGTAAAAACAGCGTTAATAATAACAATTACCAGCATTATTTTAAGCATCAGATCACAACTTAATGTGGAACATCCTGCCAGGATATTTTTGTTTTATATAAAAATATCATGAGGCTAACAAATCTAAGGAGCCTCATCACGAAGACGTTTACAATACATTAGCCTACTTCACATTCGCCAAATCTCAAGACAAGACAGGGCTTGTTTTTAACCGAAGCCGGGTGGATTTTCCGTTATCCGTTGTGAAATTTGCGAATTCATGACTAATTTGATTGTTATTTACCGGTTTTCGAATAACAATCGACATAATCAGTTAGGAAGCCCAATTCATCTCTAGTCGTATTCATTGCACGACAGAAAAAATTCGTGTTGTCCTTTTCCAAGTTTTCATCGATCACTTGAAACAATCTCTGGTATCGTTGTATAATTTTTAACAATACACCTGTACCAACTGAGATTGGTAACAATTCCTTGTCCTTTCTTCAGTCCAGTCTGAAATCATCAGACGGTATAAGTGACTGGATTCTCGGTAATCGACAAATGGACCTATGAAAAATAAAGATAATACCAAGTTTGTTTCGGACTTGTGATTTGTAGCCTACTGCTGTAAGAATAAAGTATATGGCGATTCACAGATGTAAATATCTCGAACATAATGTTTTGGCTCCGAGCATTTAATATTAAGGCAATATTATTTAAGAGTATTTCCTTATTTCGACAGGAATATATAAAGTAGAGTTGATATCAACTTATAGCCTATCTCACTTGATGACACTGTAGTCAAAGAAACATTGCATCATTGTTTCTAAACCAGACAGTGGTCTGAATCCTATTGGTGATGAAGCACTTATCGGTTATAGTTCTTTACGTTCGAATTATTATAGATGCAATGTGGAGGGTACTGAGCATTGGTTTGGCGTAAAAGTGGCACTGGGACAAGGATGAGGTATCTTCATGAATGAAGAGGAGCAAGTAGTCAGAAAAGGGAAATATGGACGTAAGTAGTGCCTACATTGCATACAACTGACCAAATGAGGTACACTGAAGCCACTAATACCACTGTAGAAGTCACAGTTTTGGGAACACTATCGAATTTAACCACGCTAATGGGAGATTTTGTTGAGAAATGTTGCAAGAACTGCTTTTTCTCTGCTACGTCTTCTGCATAAGTCGAGAACTCTTTCAATGACATTTGCCATAATTAGCAAAATGCGAGTGTCATGCCTAAAGCGAAATACCTGGAGCATGATGAAGACATGGCTTATCACCTGGAATCTACAACAAAGAAAAAAATGCGCCGAAGTTTCTTAGGTGCAATCGAGTTTTCTGTACAACCTCTACAGCGTATAATCAAGGGCCCGAAAGTACAGTAGATCCATCTTTCGGTGGCTTCTATAATGCTGTATGAGCCGCGACCCATGAAACTCGAACCATGGCCCGTGGTGTCCTACCCTATATCGTTGCCAGAAGCACGATTCTGGCTAACTTTAACTAGACGGCTGCAATTTGGTATGTTTGATGATGATCGGAGAGTGGATGATCAACATACCAATTTGCAGTCCCCTAACCTTAGCAGTTTTTAAGATCTGAGGGCGGACAGAAAAAAGTGCGGCCGGACAGACAAAGCCGGAACAATATTTTTTTTTTTACAGAAAACAAAAGCCCTTAAAGTGTACAAAAAAAGTATGACAACACCAGTGTAGCTTACCAGCTGAGAATAATTTACTTGTCCCGCGGTAGTTCACCTTACCTGGCTGCTTTCCTGGTAAAGTTATTATCTGTGGCTTATCCGAGACCAAACAATAATTATTCATAATCTCCTGAGCATTTCACGTAGTTTTCTAAAGATATTAGCTTTCCATTTACGCGTCTTGGAAAGTTAAGTATGGCTAGGAGTGGTATAAATAGATTAGTAATTTTATATTGTAAATTGCATATCATGTAAAAATATTACAGTGCAAGAATGCAGCATTTCTAGGTCTACTTAACCTTTCTCAGATGGTGTTTAGGCATTATCTGAGGCTTTTTGGCACGTGTTTTATTTAGATGAAATTGATTAATTTGGGTGTTTTTCAAACAATCTAACATGCACCATAACTATACACAACAGTCAGACTGGCTTTTTGCGGTGGCTGATGCAAATAACTGCAATCTTCGTGCCCTTGTCGAAAGTTCTCTTGAGACGGAAACCATATGTAATATTCTTTGATAAAAGAAAATATTTAATTTTATCAAATGTATTAACTTTAATCTGCAATGTTTTTAACACTTCGCATTTTAGCAATATCTTCTTTCTCAGATTCCATCGAGTGATGGCGTCACCCGCATCTCAGGTCCGAGGCAGGCAACGTTGCCAGGCTACTAAGAGCAACAAGTACGCCTTTCTCAAATTTCTTTCAGAAAAGGAAAATGTGAAAGGTGAAGTAAAGTATCCTACTGTGTTTAACTCCAAGCCAGTGAATGACTCTTCGACTGGTCAAATACTTAAAGAGAACGTTGTCAGCATAGAAGGAATTAATATCAACCTTGTTGACCTCACAGGACCATCCACAGCGGTCATACCTGTGATTGTCTCATCCATGCGAGGTGGACACCGCTGCCTGGCTGCAGACAGAAGCAAGTGCGCGTTTAGGAAGTTTCTCTCAGGGAACGGAGGTGGATTGGTTCCTAAAACAGCAGCGCTTCCTTCACAAGTCCCTGTTAAGGACTTCATAAAACCTGAACGCCGTGAAAGGGTGAAAAACGAAAATGAAGAGGGTCCTTTGCAGCGATCAGCATGCATCAGCTGTCACAGGACATTCGCCAATTTCAGCAACATGAAGAAACACATTCGACTGGGACGCTGCCCGGGGCAGAGAGCCAAACGGCGCCATTTGTGCCCAGTATGTGGTAAAGAATTCACTTCTGTGAAACGTTTCCGCAAGCACATCGCATTGCACAAGCGTAAAGGGAAGGCAAGAAAGTTCCGATAACCTGACGCTGACCTCACTGCCATTTTGCAACAAGCTGCTGACAAGGCGACGTCTTGATGCCGCTTCCTTTAGTTTTATTTAGGGTCCTGGTTTTAGTCTAAAAATGATGATTTTTCCCAGAGATATATTAATTTTTCTAGATCATTATTTTGATATAATCAAAGATAAGGTGCAATGAAAGTATATTTCTTAATTTATATGGTTATTTACCAACAGGATAGGGTGCTGAGAAAGTTAAGTACTACTTCGTGTGTAACAATTCATGATTATTGTCATATTTTTACAGTCAAGTTGCTTAACAGCCAGTCATATTTTATTCATATTTGATAAACTCTGTCAACTGCAAATGAAGGTCTTTCGTGACACTGCTGCTGCGTTCCCACCGTTATCCCTACGTTAAGGGGTCGGTTCCCTGATGCGCTTCTCCACTGCCTTCTATCAAAGGCATCATCCTTCACAAAACCTCTTCTTTCCATATCTTCCTTCACTTTATCTCGCCATCTAATTCTCTTTCTCCCTCTCGATCTTCCTCTAACAGGTTCTTCCCAAGCCCTCTTCACTCCCTCCTCGTCATCCATCCTTAATACATGCCCATGCCATCTCGATCGTGACTTACTTATCACTTCTGTTATCTTTACTAAGCCTGCAGTTCTTATTTCGTCATTTTCCAATCTCTCAAGCAGCGATATTCCGATATTCCACCTCAGCATTCTGGTCTCTGTTCTCTCAAGCTTTGCTCCCTCTTCTCTTCTTAGAGCCCATATTTCTGATCCATACATTAACACTGGTCTTATCACTGTGCAATAGATCTTGACTTTTAGCTTGATTGGCATTTTCTTATCACATACAACTCCAGCTACATCTCTCCACTTCCTCCGCGCCGCTTTTCTCCTACTGTCCACTTCAGCCTCACATCCTCCCTCTTGGCTTAAAGTAGATCCTAAGTATTTAAATTTCGTTACACTGCATATAGAGTAAATGATTTTGTTACAACTGTGGTCGACCCAGTCACTTAGGACGGTGTAAATATTTTTCATAAAACTTTGCACACCTGATAGCAGGTTAAAATCCTTTCGTGTGTGGTCTTCGAGTCTCGCAACGAAATGGAAGAAGTTTTATCGAAGATATCAGATTAAACAAACATAACACATGTTGCAAATCTGACTCGGATAACGAGAAACTTTCCTTTATAGCACTTAGTGAAGATTAACAAAGACCTCATTCTTTTCAGAAATAAAAAAATTGTTTCATGTGAAGTCTGTTTTCTTAGACGGATTTTCTTTGTTATCTAACGGATGTACAGTTATACGAGATGTGACTTTTACTGTTCACAACTTAACTTTATTTAAAGATACTTGGTTATGAAAAGGATACTTTTATTTTTACAGGAAATGACCTCTCTTAGGATGAGGCATTTTGTCTCATCTATATCTGAAAATGTATATTATCATTAGTATCATTCAGCTGCACCATTTAATAATATATTTATAGATATTTAAGATTCATCTTTCCGAGGAGGTTCCCTAAGTGGGCCGGCCTTCCACTCTCAAAATTATGCAACACTCATATCTTAAATCATATGGTGAGTTTTTGTTAAATGATAAATTTAATAAACTAGTCTCCCACTCCAAATTGTATGGTGTGATTTCAAAATAAAAATGCTGTTAGATTAAACAATGATGTTTTTGTAACTTGACCTATGCCTGCTGTTATCTTAAAGACTACAGTAATTAAAAAGTAAAATGAAGTTTAGGACGCAAACGCTCTAAAGCAGCACTCCAGCCTCTCTCAAGAGTATAGGATGCAGTGTGAAGGTAGGCCTTTGCTAGCCTAAACGAGGTCTTTCCTATCCTCAATTTCTGTGAATCCAAAGAAGAGATCAGAAGCCGATAGAGAAACCCTCATGAGGTATTATTCATGGAGAAAGGTAGCAACTATCAAAGGCAAACGAGAAAAGGTCACCAAGGCTTAAGTACCAGCTATATATAATTACAATACTAACTTTCACTACAGATGTGCAGGATATCACTCGGCACTGGCATCATTATCATCTTTTATAATGAACACGCAAACTTACTGCACAAACGCAAACGGCTAATGACTAATTAGCTGCTGAAATAAATCAACATGAAATATGTTAAGACTATGTTGAATGCACGGTTCTTTGTAGACCATGGTTGCAGAGAAAGTGGTGAAAGTATCCTCAAGGGAACTCAAAACCAAGATTTAAAAGTTCATGATTCAGTCCAAATGACTCCATCGGTAATCTCGTAAATTCAACGGACTGAACACAGATATATTTACAGCTACTGGTGAAAATCTTACTGCCAACGTTTTAACTAATATTAAGAAACAGTTTGTAATCAGCTCTTGAATACAGTGGAATAATATTTTTAATTAATGCGAATTTTGCCTTGCAAGTCCAAAAATCTACTCGACAATGAGAACCTTGAGAATGAAATACACCACTTCCATCCAGCCTGTAGGCTTCTCAGGCGCCACTGTGACTAAATGCCCCACCCAACGGACTCCTAAGGTCCGCAGCCTGTTTTAGTGATTGTCAGAGGAGCTCATGTGCACGTTGCTAACCAAACACAACACTACCCTGTGTCACTTCTTGGGATATCAGTGTAACTTCAATTTTGCTGCCGTCTGTTACGCCTTACCGTGACTATCTGTTGCTAACGTCGTATTCCCACAAACTCGTTTTAAAGGCTCAAAATAAATACTTAGCGTTATTCTCATGACTTACAGTAAACATGATTGAGACTTCATCTCCCGTCATCTTTTCAAGTTTACTTTCACGGTATTGACACTAACTTGAGCTGTAACTATAATCTACTTTACACTGAAAGGCCATTCTTAGACATTTTTGCACTAAAACCAAATGGCATAAACAACATCTCTAAACTGTGATCATAGCCTACCATGCCAAAAGACCTTGCTTTTATTTTCAATTTCACTTAAATGGAATGAACGCAGACTTTTCCAAAATTTCAATCTATAACACGAAGACATTTTCCTGCAGAGGACCATCACAACCGCAGGCTGATTTATTAAATGGTTATAAACAACAACATTAGATTCTGTGTTGATAAAAGCGTTTTCAACTGCGATGCCTAATTATGTCTTTTTCGTCTAGGTAAGTCTTATTCAAAAGGGGCAACTCGGCGAATCTTATAGCAACAGAACGATGACTTAGAATAAGGGATGGTGTCGCTGATGAAAAACGGCAATTTCCAGTAAAATCCTAAATCCTGAAATCAAGGTTAATCATACTTTTATACCTAATTAGAATTAGCTGAAAGTATTCTGAAGCCTTTCTTAGTAAATGGAATTCCTTATGCTTATGTGCTAAAGGTTTTTTCATGTGAAAATAATGCCTATGGTCACAGACCATAATTCGATGACTCGAGGTGTTATGATCATTGGAATTAGTGATTGTTTGATCAGGTCAAGTTGTGTAGCCTTCGCTGTCGGTCTATGCTAATTCTACGGCCACTTTCAAAGCGTTTAAAAACCGTTGGCGAAAGAATACCTACAGTCGACTTGTCTTTGATCAACGGCGGTATAACAGTTTCTAATGGATCATGCCTAAGTAATGGTTGTCATTTCTGATTTTGAAAACGCGCTGCAGTAGCTTCCAAAACGAGCCAGAAACGCGGCAAATCCTTTCTTAGGAGCGCTATAAAAGGCGCTAGGATATTTTGAAACCCCAAAAATTATAAACTTAAATTTACAGTTTTCAATTAAGATTCAGATAAAAGTTTTCTTAATGAATAAAATAACTGAAAGTCTGGTTTTTATTTAACCATATTTCTATATTGAGTGGATAAGAAATTGTTAATCGATAGAGAGCAATTGATTAAATGAAATGAAATTAGTAACGAACAAAAGCGCATATAGTGTTGGATGCCTGCATGCAGATAATACAAATTTAATTCTTATTTGAAGAGAATATTCTAAGTAAATAGTAAAGTATCTCTATAACATTATGTCTGCTTCTGCTGTTTTAGGGTCGCACCTTGTGATAGATTACGGTTTGAGTCGGACTAAAAGCCTAGTTAATCTCACACCTAAGTAATCCCTTGCCTTCTCCTCCCACCGAGTTAAGCTCTCGACTTTCTCCTCCCACCGCCATCTGTTCAGGATGAATACTCTCATTAACAGAACCAATCTTTTGACCTTATCTTCAAGTAGCCTACGACCCTACAGCAGTTTGGGAGAGAGAGAGAAAGAGCGGTCTCCTATATATATAACAATGATAATACGGAACTGTTTCAATACAGTAGGGCAAAAGACTCTGAAAGGCAATCAGTTTAACATATTTTATGTTATTCGCTAGAAAAGCTCTAGCTTTGTTTAAAAGGCGTCAAATAACGCGGCCGCGCCAGATAGGGAAAAAAACGCGCTGAAATGGCAACTCTATTTAATAATATTCTGCTACTTTACCCGGTGTAACAGTCTCCATTTCCCCCTGTCCGAAATTCCCCCTCCACCCCCGGGGGAAATATGGCCCAGGATATATTTCCCACGGCGGGAATTTCGTCCCAGGATAATATTCCCCCTCTGGACCAAGATTCCCCCAACCCCACTACTGTTATAAGAGAATGGCTATGGCGGCGACGTGTAGCAACGACAGCCTGCCCTGCCACACAGGATAATTATCATCACGACTAAATTACCTCTTGGGGGTCATTATCTTTATTTACTGTCTTTTGTTTACGTTTTGTACGGAAATCCCCAACGGGCTTGTACTAAACACGCCCCAAAGGTGGATAGGCCTACGTGTAGGGCGGGGGGAGAAATGGCCTATACAGGGGAAAAATATCCTAGGTCCAAAATTCTCCCCCAGGGGAAAAAACAGCCTGGGCTGTTATTCCCGGGAGGAAATCAATCCTAGGCTAATTTTCCCGGGAGGAATTTCAGTCAGGGGCGAATAATTTCCTGCTACACGGGAAACAGAACTCGGCATTCTCGCAGGTAAGGCACGCATCATGACCACTTGATTGTGGGGTCCTACACATAAGCTAGAGAGTAACAACCTTGCCTTTTTCTTCCTTGACTATGGCCCATCACAGCCTCTTAATTGTTACTTACAGTGTACCGCATGAGGTACAATGACAGTACTAACCCCACTACGGGAGCGACCCACCTGTGTGTATTAAAAATTGCATTGCGACCAGAGGGCTACTGAACCATTCTCTGCTTCGTCAATTCGAACCCGGGTGGGGATACTCGAGCCACATAGCCTACCCTGATATATCTTCATCCATCAATACATGAGTAAAGAGAGACTGCATCATTTCAGTAAGCTCAAAGGCACCCAACTCTACCCTCACTCTAGTTCCTCATTGGGCGGGTGGGTTCAGTTCTCAGCTAGCACTCTGCTGGCCGCAAGTTTGCATCTCCGACTGGCCAATGAAGAATAAGAGGAATTTATTTCTGGTCATAGAAATTCATTTCTAGCTATAATGTGGTTCGGATTCCACAATAAGCTGTAGGTCCTGGTGCTAGGTAACCAATTGGTTCTTAGCCACGTAAAATAAATCTAATCCTTCGGGCTCAGTGGTCTGCTTAAACTAAGGTATACTCAACTTTTTTCTACCCTCACCCAAACTTTCCATGGACACACGACCAAACTGCTAGTTGTTATGAGCCTCAATCCACGGACTACCAAATTAAGGTAACCAATAATAATAATTCCAGTTGTTGTTCAGCTCAAAACAGCATCAATCAATTATTATATAGTTATTTACTGGAACTAAATACAGCGTCGAACTGTGCTTTTACATTCGCACTCAAGTCTAATGCTGTGCTTAGTGAAATGTTAGCAACATTAAATAGCTTATACAAGTTCAGGCCGCCTGGCTAGACATGACTGCGACCTAGGCTATGTTAGGTTATGTCAGGGTGGGGTTACTGATGTTAGGTTAGGTTAGGTTAGGTCCCAGTTCGTTCCTTTATTCAATTTTTGTCCTGACCATCAAACCCTACCCTTCTCAAAAAAAGTTTCTGAATAATAATAATAATAATAATAATAATAATAATAATAATAATAATAATAATAATAATAATAAATGCAGCAGTAAGACAAATGATACACCTTTGCTCACCAACCACGAGATTTGACTGGAAAATTGTTTTATAAATTAGTGAAATTATTTGGTCATATTTGTCATGCATAAGAACTTTTGCATGGTTAATACCAAAACTATTTAACAGCAAGATTAAAGACACCTTACTTCCGCTATATGAGATGTTAGAAAATAGAATAATTTGAATTTACATAAATAAAACCTAACTTTTGCATTTCCATCCAGTGTAACAAGGGCTACAATATCAAACTCAATGGCAGAATTAACCTGAAATATTTGACTCCAGTTAACTTTACGTAATGAAACACGAATAAGAATTCTGAGTATTCATGGGCAAATCAGGAGTGCTCACATATTAGAGAAACTTATGTACATAACAGAAACAAAGGTCTTGCCGCTAACCTTACACTGTAAACAAAGACAAAAGTAAACAGTTCACCTACCGTTGAAATTCATTCCTTTGTTCAGGTAATCGCCAACCTTCAACAACAACACGAACACAGGCAATGTAATTTCGTCATTAAAACAAAGTAAACGTACAAATTACAACATTCCTGAGTAGAGAACGTACTACGTGATTCAGTACCGAAGGGAAAATGGCGCCATAACACCAAGTCGTAAACTACCAATGATCCTAAAGTAGTGAGACTAGCAAAGTAGAGCGATGAGTTCAAGGATACTCGGTGGAACAGTGTTGATTGACTGAGCGAGTGAGTGTACAGTGCGTGGCGTTTCAAATACCAGGGGCACTGAAGAGCGTGGGAGGGAAATAGTCGATCTCTTTCTATCCCTCGTGTAAATATACCATGTAAGTGGGTGGTTAATCCTTGGTATGAACCTGCCAGCGCCAGGTTCTGATTTTACGACTTTGGATATCGCAAGGTCGTAATACGTATTGGTTTATACTTTGATATTCTCAGTACTAGCTTAACAACTCCGGTAGTAGGCTTAAGTCAAGTGCACAGACTGACTCAATGGTTCAATGTCAAGTGACAGAATTTTGTAGAGTTCACTGGACTATACAAGAAACACCCATTCCTTTGGAAAGTTGAGTCTAAAGTGTCACAGGGAGGAGAAACGCTGCGTACGAGATGTTACTTGAAAAGCTAATGTAAATAAGAATATCAATCAGCCACAGTGGCCGAAAAATATCAGCAACTTAGGAAAACGTGCCGCCAAGAACCGCGAAAAATTCCAAGCATTAAAAGGATCATAAGAAGAGGTTAGTGAGATATTCTCGCGCTAAATTATTTATGTCTTTATAATCTTGTGATTACATTCTGACAGTAATTTGTAGTTACAGTAAGTCTAAGATACCGTAGCATTGTACGTGCAGTAATAAAAAAATACTAGGCCTCCCTTTTCAGAAAAAATATATGTATTATGTATATGTATATACTGTATATATTATGTTAGGAGTTTATGAGGTATTTCAGTACTGCTGAATCCGTGTTATTGCAAAACGATATGATACAGCTTTTTGCCGACTGTTTTTATAATTCTAGTCTCTTTTGATTAAATAAGCTGTTGTTTAAAAAATCACATCACTAGATGTATAAATGGGTATGCATATATATATATATATATATATATATATATATATATATATATATATATATATATATATATATACTATATAATCGTTGAAACTGAAGATGCTCAGGTGATCGCATCGGACCAATAGGTTAGTGTGGGTAACTTCCATTTACGTTATATTGGAACAGAACGAAATCGAAGCCAGTGGTCGTAGCGCGTAATGGAGGCACTTAATCAACAATTTCGGATTGCGAGATTTCGTGACTGTTCCTTTTTCTCTTTAATTAAGTATACCTTAGTTTTACCAGACCACTGAGCTGGTTAACAGCTCTCCTAGGGCTGGCCCGAAGGATTAGACTTATTTTACGTGGCTAAGAACCATTTGGTTACTTAGCAACGGGACCTACAGCTTATTGTGGAATCCGAACCACATTATAGCGAGAAATGAATTTCTATCACCAGAAATAAATTCCTCTAACTCTTCGTCAGCCGGCCGGAGAATCGAACTCCAGCCTAGCGAGTGCCATCCACAGCTCTCACCGACTCACCCAACGAAGAGCTTCCTTTTCCTCTGCCACTTGGCTTTGGAATTCTCATTTTTTCCCATTTATCCATTTCCTGTATCCTAACCCATTTAAAGTGATGGGCCATATGCTTCATGGCTTAATAATTCCCTCTCTGCTTGCGTTTACCTAGTTCCTACAATCCTAACTTTGGTTTCATTTTATTTTTTGCTCTTTTCTGTAATGTATTTTTAATTTTCTGTTAAGAAAACTATTGTTCCGGCTTTGTCTGTCTGTCCGCAATTTATTCTGTCTGCACTTTTTTCTATTCGCGCTTTTTTCTGTCCGCACCTTTTCTGTCCGCCATCTGATCTTAAAAAACTACTAAGGTTAGAGGGCTGCAAATTGGTATGTTGAGCATCCACCCTCCAACAATCAAACATACCAAATTGCAGCCCTCTAGCCTCAGTAGTTTTTTTTTTTTTTTTTTAAGGTTAAAGTTAGTCATGATCGTGCTTCTGGCAACGCAGCAACACAGGCCACCCCGGCCGGCTGAGGGTTTCATAGGCCGCGGCTCAAATAGCATTATACCGAGACCATGAAATGATAGATCCATTTTCGGTGGCCTTGATTATACGCTGTAGCTGCTACGGCTGTACAGAAAACTCGATTGCGCCGAAGACACCGGCGCAATTTTTACTTGTTTTTTTTATCGTAATCATATTGTTATCAGCATGCAACAGACAAATTGATGATAGCCGTGTTGCAAGCGCTAAACTTTCTAGGCAAACAGTTTCCAAGCGAGAACGAGGCTCTGTGTATTCAACACGCATTTGAAATATTTCTGTTAGCTCCGGAGTTTTGCTTCAAACTCGATTCGTTTTTTGAAACCGTTTATTTTTTCTAAACAGGTAAAAAAATAATGGCTAAACATTTTATAGTAATATTTGATGACGTACTAATTGACAATAAATGATCTTGTAAAATTTCGTGGATTGTTAGCCATCTACGATGTACGTTTTACGTTCATTGTCCATTTCCCCTAACTAAAATGAATGTAGTTTATATTCATTGCCTTATAGTGAAATATTATCTTACGTAAGCGTTCTGTTCTGATGAAGCTTGCTTTGCAAGGTAATGAATGGCCTTTTAGACTTTTTCATTCTAAATGACAGTTATGATAGTTGCAAGAATATATTTAATTGGAAGATCAACAGCTAAAATATTTGAGCCACAAGTTTATAAGGGAAAACTTTGTTAAACAGTAATTTTAGGGAGCTGAACAGCGTAAAGGCAAAGCGCAGAAATAACTCGAAGCTCTCCATTCCAGCTTTTGGTTTCCATTTCTTCCTGACCCTTCTCGTAGATCTCTCTCTTATCCTTTGGATGATGGAGGATATTACAGACGCGACTTTCTCAGGCATTGTACTGAATCCTATCTTTCCGGGATATTTTGTAGGCCTCCTGAATCCAGTACGAACGTGACCTAGGCCTAGCACAAAACTCCAATTTGGATACCAGTCTCATAAGTCTAGATTCCCCGATGGTAAGTCATTTGAAGGACTGGATAGAAGCAGGCAATATGTATTTTTTCTATTATGGGATACCAAGATCTTCAACAGTGACCCCAGAAGATATCTTATAAGTAGTACCAGTTTGTGACAGGCTTCGGGTGTGGACTGTGCTTAGAAGCTCTTTATTGATTGCTACAACCTGTGGCTCACTCCACTCACACGCGATCATAACACTACGTGGCTGCAGTCACGCTGTTCTCTCTCTCTCTCTCTCTCTCTCTCTCTTTCTCTCTCTCTCTCTCTCATCACAACACTAAAAACACAAAAGGGCGTTAGTCTAACATAATGGTATCCTACTGAAGACGGTAAATATGAAATGACGTAAAAATTGGTAAGTATAAATAAACAAAGCAATATGTTTGAATTATATACGGTGTAAAGCATAAAGGTGAAAATATATACACTTACACCTGTATAACATATAAATTGTATGTCGGATTAACCCGACATACAAACACAGTCACACCTAAAACAAAAGCGTGAAAGAAAGGTGAGGTTTAGCAATGACCCACACTTCTCGGACAATGACGTCACACACACGCCATCACGCCACCAACTTTGGTCACACCTCGTAGCTAGGAGCTGGTTACTGATTGCACGTCTTAAACACTACTATACTGGATTTTCCTCAGGCGTTGATGTTACCGTTATTGATATTTCTCCCAGATTATCGTTGTTTTTATTATTTTCTCAGCCTACGCCTCTTTGGGTGGGGTGGCGTTGCAGGGGGTAGCATACAGTCCTCTGTTTTTCTAAGGTGGGCTGACTTTTTAACGAACTTTATCTTGGAATCATGACCCCACTATAGTTATTAACAGTAGGAAAAAAGGTTCATTCAGTGAAATTTGCGTTACTTTTTGATTAGAGCAGCCCCTAGGGGCGTCAGCAATTTCAGGGAGGCGAGGCCTAGGGAAAATTAAAAAATTCTAGAATTATATTCGTTATTTTCTTTGGGAACTAATATTCAGAAGTTTGTAAAAAATATTATGCCTTATAACGTTAGTTTCCTATAGTCTATTGCTAGGTTTACCATATTTTGTAAAACCTTCTTCCCTGTCCCTCAAACTCCTTCTTTCTCTTTTTTTTTTTATTTTCCTTTAAATCTGGGAGGAATTTTACTATAGAGGGGGCGTGGTAATAAAAGGTTGAGAACCACTGGATTAGAGGTTATGTTCTCCTTTTATCAAACATGAACGTAAATGTTCGATGATATCTATCATTACTCTTATTATTGTTAGTGAAGTTTATTACCGATATACAGTTATTTAGCCTAATAAAATTATTATCTAAGATTCCTTATGTCAAGTTCAGTCTCAACAGAAGGTTGTGGTATTTCTGACAGTGCGAAAAAGGAAATAGGAACATTTGCTGCTATTACACGAATCTCTTCGTGTAATAGAAATAACAACTAATAGGCGCCACTAATAACTAGAAAGCAATCACGCACG
>NC_089787.1:31773123-31828123 GCF_040412425.1 Macrobrachium rosenbergii | reverse complement strand
AACTTTGAGAGAAATATCCCCAGCCCAACACCCCACAAGTCTTCCAGCTGTAAATGGGTTCCAGCGTCTCTCTCTCTCTCTCTCTCTCTCTCTCTCTCTCTCTCTCTCTCTCTTTGCTCACGTTTTTGCAGTTCACAGGTTATGTGGGATCGTCTATCTTGCGCTTTTTTTTTTATTTTTTATATTTTCTCATGCCACTGTCCTTTACTGTGGATATGTTCTCTCTCTCTCTCTCTCTCTCTCTCTCTCTCTCTCTCTCTCTCTCTCTCTCTCTTTCTCACTTTTTGCAGTTCACAGGTCATTTTGTCTATCTTGTCTTTTTTATTTTCTATATTTTCTCATGCCACTGTTCTTTACTGTGGATTTGTGACTTTTGCAGTTTTTAATGGCTTTGAGTTTGACTTTATGTACAGCCTTTATTGGTTGTTTAGCTAAATTCCCTTTTCTGGTCAAGATTTAAATGTTACGAGATTTTTTTAATGCTACAGCTGGATTACGGTCTCATTTTAAACAGTGTCATTACAGGTGATTAAGAAATACTGTAATCTATATGAAGTGTATCCCCTGTAAAGTAAAATTGCCTTCATGTGCGATGAGCAATGGGTTACAGTGAGACACAAGAGCTTATGAAGAAAGTTAACGAACGTTACTTGTACATATCTTCACGGCAGCCGGTTGATTTTTAAAAATTAAGCTGATGTCCCAATAACAAAACATATATATATATATATATATATATATATATATATATATATATATATATATATATATATATATATATATATATATATATATATATATACACCTTTCTTATTTTTTCTTGCCACAACGTTTACATAAAATTTTGGAAATGTGATTAGGCCTCCCGTTTCAAAATTCTGTTTTTCCAATTCCCGTTCGATGAGGAAAAAAGCTGTTTTCTCAGAATCATTAAAACTTCCTTTCATTTGCATCAAAACTGCAGCGAATTAGCTCTTGGTGCATGGGTGGGAACCAACACAAACATTCAGCTTCAGCTTGTCAGAGAGAGAGAGAGAGAGAGAGAGAGAGAGAGAGAGAGAGACTTGTCCCCTCAAAGGGACACGTCGTTCAATATTTTCTCAAGGACCTTGTCTTTACTTGTCTCTCCAACTTCGGACAAGACACGAGGGAGAATTTGGTGTCAGATAAGAGGCGAGCTAATCTTTCAGGCTAGGAAGAGAGTGGGATAGCAGTGATAAATTGGGGAGGGAGGGAGAGAAACCCGAATGAATTAAGATGATCAAGATCTGAACGCTGTTAAGGTTCTAGGGTGAAAAGAAGAGAGGAATGAATTTATGGTCGTCGAGACGAAAGGATTTTATTGTCCAGAATCTCCTTTACCCGAAAAGAGGCAATTTCAGAAATTGTCAGCTGTCATTGTGACATTCACCCTTTAGCTGTTTCAGTATTTTTTTCAGATGTTGAATGATTAGAAACTTCATAACTTCGTCATCAGATGTCTATTATACAATCAGAATTCCAAACAGATAGATATTTTAGTAAAAAAGTCATATGACAGCCTTTAGATCTTTGTTTTAAATATCACCGCCTGTCTAGTAGAGAGGCCTATGACTTCTTGCTGTTATGCCAATGTATTGCTGTACGTGCAGCACTCGGGTGACATTCCATCCTACAGCTGGGGTTAACAAAAAGGGGCAAAGGATATATATATATATATATATATATATATATATATATATATATATATATATATATATATATATATATATATATCTATCTTCTTCTTCTTCTTTTAACGTGCTTTTTTCCCATTTTTGTATGGGGTAAGCACGATGCCTTCTTTTGAAGGACTTTTGATTTGGCTTTGGGGTAGACCGTAGTCTCGATCGGCTGCCCTGCCTGACATCGCTTAGACCCCGGTAGGGTATGTTACATGTATCATACCAGACCCAACGCCCTTTCTCCTAGCAGCGAGAAGTTGTTGCGCGGGTAGGTCGAGAGTTCGAGACGTGTGAGATGTTTGTTATGTTTTTAGAAGATGTTGTAGTGGCTTTGTTTTGTTTGTGTATTTAGTCTGTAACACCCATTTGCTTTTTAAGCAAACCTATCCGTTGATTACATACATAATCCTGGGGTGTCTACACGGATAGCAAAGTGTCCGCCTCTCTGATCAGTCGGCTGCGGATTTGAACCCGCGCCACAGACCTCTATGAAGTCCGAAGCTGCTGCTGTAACCGACTGTGCCATCGGGCTCTCTCTCTCTCTCTCTCTCTCTCTCTCTCTCTCTCTCTCTATATATATATATATATATATATATATATATATATATATGTGTGTGTGTGTGTGTACATACATTATATATATATATATTTATATATATACATATATATATATATATATATATATATATATACATATACATATACACATACATGCCTATTTATATATATATATATATATATATATATATATATATATATATATATAATCTAAATGACGAGTATGTTGACTTTCTCAAAAAAAAAAACTGTTTTAATTCACCTTAGTCCAATTTTCTGATCTAGGTAGCATTAATTTTCAACATTAAATTATTTAATATAGTATTTATAACGAGCGCATCTCTGAAACTCATTACATGAGACAGAGGTAGTAGAAAAATACTGACAGATAACTTTTCCCAGAGAATCCAATGGTATCTCATTAAGCAGCGTATACCTTCATGAGTTGAGAACAATTGTCGATAATTAATAGTTACTTGCTGCCTCAGTAACGTGGGATACCGTGCATATATATACTATATATATATATATATATATATATATATATATATATATATATATATATATATATATATATATATAATATATATATATATATAAATATATATATATATATATATATATATATATATATATATATATATATATATATATATATATATATATATATATATATATATAGACATACACACAACACACACACATATATACACACATATATATATATATATATATATCGAAATATATCTCCTTATATATATATATATATATATATATATATATATATATAGAGAGAGAGATAGAGAGAGAGAGAGAGAGAGAGAGAGAGAGAGAGAGAGAGAGAGAGAGAGAGAGAGAGAGAATCATTTCCCATTACAGGGGATGACGCCAGGAAAAAGCAACACAGCGGTCGCTGGCCTATCCATACTTCAATAGCTCAATCGTAGATGAATGCAGTTGAAACTTACAGCACATTAACCACTTCATACACCTACACCGAAGGCTCATCAGTTGCAGGTCGAACCCCTCTGCACACTCTTCACCATTCACCTCTATCTTGCATGCGCTCTAGCGAGTTTTTTTTCTAACACTTTTTTTTTCCTTATTTCATTGTTTAGTATGTTTTCTTCTCCTTCTTATAAACTCCAGAACTTTAGATTTTTCACCAATCCTTCAACTCCCATTCTTTTCACATGACCAGACCGTCTTAAAATATTACGATATGTCCTGTCAACTACTTGATAACTTTTAACATATTTCTAAGTATCTACAAATTAATATAATTTTTATATACTATCCTTTACTTTGTTCATGGGTAAATTTCATATATATATATATATATATATATATATATATATATATATATATATATATATATATATATATATATATATATATATATATATAAAAGGATATTGATTTGTAGATATTTAGAAATGTGTTTAAAGATATAAAGTAGTTGACAGGATAGCTCGTAATATTTTGAGATGGTCTGGTCTTGTGAAAAGAATGGAAGTTGATGGATTGGTGAAAAACCTAAAATTCTGGTGTTTATAAGGAGGAGAAGAAGAAAACATACAAACCGATAGAATGGTAATGTAAAAAAAAAGTGTTAAAAAAACCTCGCAAGAGCACATGCAAGATAGAGGTGAATGGCTTACAATGTGTGGAGGGGTGTAGGTGTATGAAGTGGTTAATGTAGTGTAAATTTCACTACATTCATCCACGACTGAGTTGTTGAAGTATAATTATATAATTATATATATATATATATATATATATATATATATATATATATATATATATATATATATATATATATATATATATATATATATATGTAACAGACCTTGTTTAACCAGTTTTTGGCTACCAGACGATGAGGACAGAAGAGTCCTTGAAAGCTTGTGACTTTTTAAATAAAAATCTCCGCAGATACCATCTCGTTTAAATGAGGTCCTGTCATTAATTGTATTAATACGCAGAACGGTTATATTGGTGATCAAGTTTAATATATATATATATATATATATATATATATATATATATTCCATAAGCTTATGCGAACTCATTATTTTCTCATTCCTAATTCACCGTCTCTCAATGACCCAGTCTTCCGGCAATTGCCGAGCATCGTTCCCTGTCGCGATCCACAAGTAGGAATCAAGTTTGCCGGGTCACCAACTTCAAATGGAAAGATAGATAATGCGGGTCCTCGTTGTTGAAGGTCAGAGGTCAAAGAAGAATTGTTAAAAAAAAAAAGAAAAGGAAAAGGAATCTCTCTCGGAATACTGAACGGTGTAGAGGACGAGAAAGACGAAGAGGTAAATTGGGACGTAGGAAAAAGCTTAAAAAAGGAATGGAATAGGATGGCGAAGGCTGTGGATGGAGCGTAGGAGGATATTTGTGGGGATAAAGGAGAGAGAGAGAGAGAGATAAATTTGAAAGGAAAGAGGAAAGAGAAGAACGATAACGAAGCTTGGTCTGGGGAAAGATGGAGAATTAGTTTTATGATGCGGAAAAGGGACAGTAATGAAGGAACGAGAGATAAAGAAGGTGGATGTTTATGGTAAGGAAAGTAAGAGAAGATCAAGAATAAATACAGATTTCGTAGGTTTATGTGAATGAAAATTATTAGAGGAAGAAGGAGAAACTGAAAGCAGTAGGAATATGGGAAGTAAGAATGGTGGAAGAATGAGAGAAGTAAAGAAGAAAGAAAGGAAAGAACAGAGTAAACGAACAAGCAAAAGTTCATGGAAAGGAAGAATGTAAGAATGGAGGAAATAAGAAACTAGAAAAAGGAAAAGAATGACGTAAACGAACAGGCAAAAGTTCATGGAAATGAAGAATGTAAGAATGGCTGAAAAATGATGGAAATGAAGAAGCAAGGAAAAAGGGGAAATAAAAAGAGTAAGCGAACAGGCAGAGGTTCACAGACAGGAAGAATGACAGATGGGAAACACGGAAAAGGGGGGAAACTAAATGGAAAGTAAGTTTCTTTGAGGAAAGGAAAGCATAAGGAGAATTTCATCACAAATTAATCATTCTCAAAAGTGCTGCAGTAAGGCCTCTACGGGGGATAAGCCTAATGAGATTTTCCCTTTCAGTATTTTTTGAAAAAAATTTCTTTTTGATGTTTCCTACACAGTTTCCATCAGACGGAAACCCACGAAGTGCTTCCGCCTTGAGCTCAGAAGTTATATTCATATTTGGACCAGGTTTGAATGGCCCTCCGCGTCTCCAGGCCCGGGAGAGGCTTGATAATTATAATTACACGCGGAACATAAAAAAAAAGTATCTGTCCTGTCCGATTTGAGAGCGGTGAATTCCCTTGGCAGTTTTCGAATGGCAGAAATTTCAGAACGAACGAAGACTTGCGAGTTCCCTTGATCTAAACTTATGCGAGGTGAAATGTTCGCGCCTTGTCGGACGCCAATTTACCGACTAACTCAAAATTTGGCCTATTTAGAACCGACTGTTGATCTGAGGAAATGTATTAAATTAAGCCGAGTAAAAATAATGTTTTTATCTATTGTTTCCAGGAAACATTCTCATATTTTTTGTCTCTTTATTTCCAGGAAACATCATCGTGTTTTTATCTCTTCTTTTCAGGAAACATTCTCGTATTTTTCCCCTATCTCCTAGGATCATTCTCCTATTTTTCCCCTATTTTCTGGGATCATTCTCGTATTTTTGACCTATTTTCTGGGATCATTCTCGTATTTTTCCCCCCTGTCTCCTAGGATCATTCTCGTATTCTTCCCCTATCTCCTAGGATCATTCTCGTATTTTTCCCCTATCTCCTGGGATCATTCTCGTATTTTTCCCCTATCTCCTGGGATAATTCTCGTATTTTTCCCCTATCTCCTGGGATCATTCTTGTATTTTTCCCCTATCGCCTTGGAACATTCTCCTATTTTTCCCCTATCTCCTGGGATCATTTCGGTGACGCCAGCCGTGACAAGATTCCAGAACTTTGCAGACACTCGTTCATTTGATTACAAATTCTGTTACAAGGGGAACTCCGCCTAAATAATTCTACATATTTATTGTGGAACTTGGTAGCTGCCTTTCTTGAGTGAAAGGAGTTTGACAGTTTCGGTAAAGTTCGAAACTTTGCTGTGCTCTTTGTAGTAAAAAAAAAAAAAAAAAAATTCTTCAATAAATTACTCTGGGAAAATGTACTGAATTGTATTTACTGCTGTTATTATTATTTTTTTTTATAATTTGTGATAATATTCCCGTTATTTTTGGGGTAGGAAATTTCTGTTACTTTGTTGGATAAAAAAATTACTATGCTTATTTGGATAAAAATTTCGGTTTTTTCATATAAAAAAATTTCTTATTTTTTAAAAACATCTTTCTATTATTTTTTGCTAAAAAAATTCTCTTCTGTTTCTGTGATAAAACGTTATTGTTATTTAAGAAAACAACATTTTCCAGTTATTTCGTGATAAGGAAAATGTTATTTTTTATGAAAAAATTCTGATTAACGGAATATAATGTCTTTGTTTCTTAGGTCAACGCTTTCTGTGCTATTAGCTGGATAAGGAATCATTCTGTGATTTTTGCATAAAACATTGCCCAGTTATTTTTGTTATAAAGAATTTATCTTTTATTTTTATGGATAAAATATTTTTCTTATTAATTTTTTTTCTCTTAGAACAACTCTTGAGTGAAATTTCGTTCGTGAGATGATCGTAAATTAGGAAGTTGACTGAACGGACTGACACAAAGCTTTCTTCGTTTTTTTAATAAGGAATATCATTTTACTGTAAAAGGAAAGTGTGAGAATTTTAGTAATTAGAAAATAGTTCTAAATTCTAATGTTAATTCTGTTAGATTTTAGATACCCTAGGTTAAAAGTCCTATGAACCACCTTGAATATGTTTAGTTATTTATTTTTTATCATCCGGAAACCACAAGTATTTCCTTATGTCAGCTCCAAACCCGGAAAAAATAGGAAGGTTAACGGAACTTGCAACAAGCCTTAGCAGTCAGTCCCATGCAACAGTGGGTTACATCACACCCCAGAACCAGCGGAATGAATGAAATGTTGATGGGGGAGTATGGGCGTGTCTGCCACAATGAATTACTCTTGACTAAAAAAGGCGGCAACACGGGCTGAGACTCCGCCTCTCTTGTGGGACACTAATTTTTACCTATTAGGCTGACTTCCTCTGTTGTGTGTGTGTGTGTGTGTGTGTGTGAGAGAGAGAGAGAGAGAGAGAGAGAGAGAGAGAGAGAGAGAATGTGCACGCAAGCGCACGCACAGTGCGTGTTCTTAAAAGGCCAGGAAGGTAGCCAGTTTCGTTAAGAGATTCAATCTTATCAGAGGTACGACGTGTTAACCTTATGAGATGATGATTGATGACGTCTTGTCACGTCACGGGACTTTTTAATCATGAAGAGTAACCCAGTTCTTAACTGTGTTGCAGTTCCCTCCCCTTCTTCATTAAGTCCGAAAGGAATACGTTGCGTGAGTTTCAGCGATTCGAGGTGTGGGGCAGAATTCTTTTTGCCTCCGAAGTACTCCACGGAAAGAGGTTGTTCTGTGGGGAGAGAGATTGCCTTTCTGGTATATTTTTTCTCAACATTCAACTCACAGTATCATAATAAATGGGCTTATAAATACATGTTGATTTTAATTAAAAGAGCAGCTTGGGCCTCTGGTCAAATAGATATACCGGTGATAACAGAAATGGTGGCTCAGTTAATTGTCTTCAAAGTTGACAAAATTATCGTTTGATAATGCCTTACATTTCCTTCAAAATCTGCAGAGATCAGACAACACGATTTTGTGAGTTTGAAAGAATGATTCAAAATAAAAACGAAATGTAAGAAAATATAAAAATTAGTCTGATAAACGAACGCAAGAAGTCAAAAGCATGTCAGTTTAATTCCAATGGGAAAATTCGATTTTGCGAGTTTGAAAGAATGATTCAAAGTGAAAACTGACAGTAAGAATAAATATATAAAATTTACAGATTCTGATAAACCAACGAAAGAAATGAGAAGCGCGTCAGTTTAATTCGAATGGAAAATTATGACGTCTGACCCAGTCAAATTTCCGCTGAGAACCACAAACGAGGATGGCAGATGGGAAAATCGACGTTGCCGATATATGGCAACGATGAGCCTGAACCTTCCTCTCTTTGGACTGGCAGGCAGCTGACTGGCTCAGTTGGCTGGCAGACGCCATCCGGTTGTGACGTAGGTTGTACGACATCTCGTCGACCATCAGTCCCATAGGGTTTTTAACCTTTTACGTAGACGTAACCAATGTGATTACTCTTGTGGAGTCTTGTAGCCCTAAGGTACTTTGGTTTTGATGAATTTATTTAAAATATAATTAACATTAGCGAATGATTAATGAATGTCATCAAAGCTGTTAATTAGACTGTTTCGAAGTTACTTTTGTGTTTGTGTTGTTCCAAGCAGAGGATTTTTTTTCTTGCCAGAGACGCGTGTCATTGGTAAGTAAAACTCCTGGTTGTTAATAACAGTTATCTTGACTTATATGTGCTATTTTTTGTCTTTTTTGTGGTTGGTCTAATGTTTTATCACATTTTATGTGAACTTCATAAGTGAAAAGAAAGAACTAAAGTTGGGTTATAGGCCTAGGCCTAAATGATTATGTCCTAAGCCTGTATGTCAACTCGTTATCTTGCCCAGTTTTTATTTTTTTTATATTAACCCAGACGGTTTATGGTTTATATGTGTTTGATTTGGAATTTTGATTTCCTAGAACTTTTTATAATGTCTTCTACCTAACTCTAGTCACAAAATGTCAGGTAGATCTTCGGTTGAAATATGTAATCTCGAGGTTAAGAACATTTCCAAAGTGAATTTCTTATTAGAAATGAAGTAGGCCTTGGATTCAGGGCCATGCTTAGGCATTTGTTAACCAAGTAAGATGGGCGTCGATGTTTACTAGAATTTGAAATCAAAAGGAGAGGAGAAGGCTTAGGCTAGGCCTACTCAGGTGAAAGGTATCTCAGAACTTGGCAAGGAATCAATCTATTCTTTCTATCTGTCTGCTCTGTGAGCAAGAGCCTGTGCTGGCAGCTGTTCAGCTTCATCTAGAACAGACGAAGTTTTGTACACTGGTAATTTCAGTATTCAGATGTGGTAGCATCGCATAAGCCTACTCATTTTTCGTTTTGGGACCAATTCGAAGGCTTTTTTTTCTCTTACTTTTCAAGGAGCTGGCTCTAGACCCATTTTGGAAATGTCAATAGACATGAGATATTTGCCGGGCATTGCGATTACGATGGTAGGCGTAAAAAGTTTGTAATCTTCTGTGTGTGTGTGTGTGTGTGTGTGTGTGTGTGTGTGTGTGTGTGCGCGTGCGTGCATTTGTGGAATTATGTGATTATCTCAGAGTATGGGCTTAAACATCAATAGGTCTTTGGGAACTGAGCGTGGTGAAACTGACTTTGGCCTCGGCCTATGATGTATTATGTTGGATTAAGATGGCACAAGTCCCTACTGTTTCCCAGCCATATACATAAATACTCAGAAAAGTTAGGTTTTCTGTGAGTAATGTTCAGATAACTGCAATGATACAAGCTCAAGATGGAAATTTCATTTTAAAAGAATTGAAATTGGACCTCAAAAGCAATGGGTCTATTTTTTTTTTTTGTGGCCGTGAAAGATAACGTTAGCATTTTGGTACATTGTTGGTCATTTCTTGTTTCTTAGGCTAGGCTGTTCATCTCCCTAGTCCAGTATATTAAGTAGTGCATGACGTTTCAAATAAAAGCAAACTTTATCGATATAAGTACATGCAGCCTTGAAATATTAAATACAATTGCTTTGCAAATAGAAGTATATTAAGACGAGTGACCTTGGCCCACAGATAGAATGAGATATATATTTAGAGGGTCTCATTCTGAAGGGTTGTCCAAGGCATGTGTTGTGGTGCACGTGTCAGTATGACAGATGATGACTAAGAGAAGGCTGTTGGAAATGGTGAGTTAACATCACTGGACCGTTATGTAAAGTTTACTGTAGGTATGCTCCTATGGGTCGCCTCATTTTGCCAAGCATTCTACACTATTTTGTGTTCAAAACAAATTTATATGAAATATATAAGATAAAATAAGAAGCCACCGTTGTATGTGTCTATTGCAGATGGAAGAAAATTTTATTTAATTAAATATTTTCAGCGTAATTCGTTTCTTGTCATTATATAAACGTCACAGTTTCTATAGTTAGAAGTTATTGAACATAATCATGGGCCTGCATAATATTGATTTTAATGTATTATTATTAAAACAGCAGCCCGTAACAAGGTCAGCAATGGCAACTGAGCAATATTGACACAAGGTGAAGAACTAATGTCGTGTAAAAAGGTGTAGTCGTGTGCCACTGGTAAATTATTCAGATATTTGTCTTGGTCGACTAGCACACTTAAATTGCGAATTCATGTCTGCCGTTTTCTGTGCAGTGGAAGTTTGGTGAAAAACTTTTGGTGGGATTTCCGAAGAACAGTCTAGAAGTTTGAGCGTACTTCAGCAGACTTTTCAAATGCATTAAAGTTAATAACCGAAAACCTGTGTCGTAACCAGTAGAATAATGAAGTCTTGTTTATGCAAGAAATTGATATTTAAAGCTATTTTACTCGGCTGGTTTATGATTTTTGTTTTATGGAACTATAAGTAATTCGTGTGTTTTAAAATGACCGCTATGCAACCAAAGCTCTGGGAAAGAGTATTACAAAATATAATAAAGAAATCTGTAAAAAATACGCATAATAACGTATCCAATATTCGGTATATCATGAAACACACCCAAGACGAGTCTGTCTTTAGCGTTACGTGACGTGGCTTCAGTCACAGATGATAGATGTAATACGAACCGTGTTTTTAGGTGTGACAAGCCTGACGGGGAAGCAATCGTAGGCAGAAATGGCTTCTCTCTCTCTCTCTCTCTCTCTCTCTCTCTCTCTCTCTCTCTCTCTCTCATTATATAGGTATATGTGTGTGTATGTATGTATATGTATTTATTTACCATACACATTTTTCTCTCCAGTGGCTACAGCCATACGGTTCTCAGTAAGCCTCTAGGAAGAAGGACGCTACCTCCCTCAGCCTCATATACCTTTATATTGACTTTAGCTACCGTCGATGGCAGGTCGGACGCGAACCACATGAGCTTTCAGATGCGATCCCAGTGCTGTGCCGCTTGTTCATCCTTACCTTCGTAGTAGTGATAGTGTATAGAATTGATAAGAAATAATGCACAATGATCCTTAGGCATTGCTGGAAGGGACGATGTTTGGTGGGATGATCAAAAGTTGCATAATTCAGAAGTGTTAAAAGGAAGAAGAGGAAGAAACTTAAAGGCGTGTATTTGGTGAACAGGGATAGTGGAAGGAAGGGCCCTTTATCCAGTTGTCAGTCACGATTATATTTTTCACGTACTTCCATGAAGGACTAAAATGGTAAAACCTTACTATAACAGTTTTGTACTCCTTTGAAATAAACTGCCGAAAATTTAAATTCCGAGCAGTGCATATCGTTAACTCGCAAAAATTCATGAAAACGTCTAGAACTTGAAACGCGACACTTGAAAAGAGTTTAAGTTCAGGCGGCCAAGTTTTGCATTTTTATAAGTGTAAATCACAAGCTGGCACCATTTCACCAGGGCTCGGCCGCTGGGGTAATATATGTGTTTTAGAAATTAATTTAGCAGATAGACGAGTCGAAAATTATGTGTAGTTATTTTCTGGGTCAGTTGTTCATTAATCGTGAACACTTGCTTTTCTTTTCGTACGCAGCGTTTATAAATAGCTGATCTACACGAGAGGGGAAACATTATCCACTAAGTAATTGCAGTTTTTGCCTCTACGTTGACAAAGTACTGTATTTCGTCACTGGTCATATTTTAGAGTTTTGGTGTTGCCGTTGTCGCCAAAATGACGTCACAGTTTTAGCTGACGAGTGTTTCATGTTTTGCCTTTCTTTTCTAGAGAGACGTCAGATTTTTAAAATATTGCCATGAATTCTTGATGTGTAGTTAGGTTACAGTGTGTTCTCGTTATTAAAGAAAACGTTGGACTCGTGAACCATGTTTGAACCCTTACCCGCCTAGAACCCTTTCCCGCCTAAAATGACGTCATAGTGTTGAGAGCCAAATCTAGCTAAGTAGTAGGACTGGATCTGGTTATTTGTAATTTTGTCGTGCATTTGTTGATATGTAATGAGGAGTTTATGAAATTTGGATATTGATAGAGGTATAATACCACTAAGCAGCTTTTTGTTGCTACGAACTATTTAGAATCAAGTGATTAAAAGTGTCTCCTCTCCCGCCTAATGACGTCATAGTTTTGAGTGGGTCCTCCAGTGCAGTGGCGGCGGTTAAAACGTCTGGTCTAGGTTCATGAATCATGATTCATTTCTAACTTTCCCATACATTGTTGATATACGGTTAGCTGTATGATGGGAGCTCGTTGTTAGAAGGGTAATTGTATTTATTTTACAATTGAAGAGGGGAATACCGTATTCATGTGGCCTGTGCAAAGAAAATTTTAAATTTTTAACGTTGATCTTGAAGTTAGTCATTATTTCTCTGTGGTCATTATTTCTCTGTTTATTGATAAACTATTCAGGGTACTTTTGTTCGTGAGTTTATATATTATATATTTGTATATATATACATGTACGTGTGTATCATGTATGTATATGTATTAGAAAGTCTAGAATTTATCAAATAAAAAAATTCTAGAATATCTGAGCAGCTTGCCCAGATTTACCTGGGAGTTATTTTGAAGTAAAACCCGGCGTGGCTTGATATTCGTTATTACACCTTTCTGATATGAAAGGAATGGTTCTTTTCAGAAACATTAGTGTTTGCCTCTCTCTCTCTCTCTCTCTCTCTCTCTCTCTCTCTCTCTCTCTCTCTCTCTCTCTCTCTCTCTCTCTCTCTCTCTCTGAGATGGTGAGACATTCAAGATTATATTAAGGAAGGTCTTTCAGCATTTTGAAATTATCCATGAATAGGCTTTACTCAAATATATATATATATTGTATGTAAATATATATATATTCAGCATGAGCTGCAAGTTATCCATATAATATATATATATATATATATATATATATATATATATATATATATATATATATATACACACACACACACATATATATATATATATATATATATATATATATATATGTATGTATGTATGTGTGTGTGTGTGTGTGTGTGTGTGTGTGTGTACATGTACACACACATATACTGTATATATGTATAAATATAAATCTGTGTGAGAGATAGAGAGAAAGAGATGAATATGTCATTATGCGTTTGAATTTTTATGAGGAGCAGCCAGCGCTTCTGTTGTGGTGCGCCTTTCGTTACAAAGACCCATGTCTTATATTGTGCATGTTTGTAATTCTTTGCTTATTGCGTAATAGCTACCATTGCCTTAAGGCATCGAGAAGAGCCTGCTTTTCATAACTCTCTCTCTCTCTCTCTCTCTCTCTCTCTCTCTCTCTCTCTCTCTCTCTCTCTCTCTCTCTATTAATAAGGACTGGGAGATTCTTAAGCACTTTCTGGTAGTTTGTTTTTTGTAATATACACAGGGCTTTATTAGGTTTGTAACTGGTTTTTGATGTTTTCCTTCTACCGCCAAAGAAAAGTAGTAATTTAAGTAAGTCCATTTTTTTTTGTTTGCCAAGTAAAAGTAGTTATGTTGCGGAAGGAATAGTTTTGCCTTCTTAGTTTTTGCAGGTCTGAGGGGATGTGTTGCAGTTTAATAAAGAGGGCTTTCTGTTTTTTTTTTTTTTCAAGGTTTGTCTGTTACATAAGATGGACTTAATGGTGATAAATAGCGTATTTGTGCCTTTTATTTCGAAGGATCCCAATTGTTTCTACCAGCGAGAAATAGAGCCAGTGGATATTTTCCGCTTTGGTAAGAGACCTTTTCAGCTAAGGAAACTTTATAAGCCTCAAGAGAAATGGTTGCAGATTACTCTTGTTAAAGTTAGTGTGGCATGAGCACGTTTATTTCAGCGGTTTTCCGCCATATTTCACACCATGTAGCCAATATTGGATGCAAATTTAAAACGTGAGTGTTCGTCGCGATTTCAGTTTTGCATAAATATAATAAAAATAAGGAATGAGCTTTCAAGTTCCTGCCTTATTTTATTTGGCCTTTAACGTTTTTCCACGACGGACTGGTATGTGAAGACATTTCATACCGATTTATTGATCAGCATACGTGTGGAAACGAGATTAGAATAAAGTTGGTACAGAATTTGAGAATGACGAAGCCAAGAGAAAATGCATTTCGTGTGCCTACTGTTTATTCAGTTTGGTCTTCTGGGGAAAAGAAGCTTTGATACTTTTTCAAGTCCAAGTAGGGAGGTGTACAACCATTCCAAATTTCCTATAAGTGGTAAATAAAAGGTATCCGCGTGTTTTTGTAATTTGTTGCTAGGCAAGTTTGATGGTATTTCTTTCCAAATGATCTACTAGAGATACGGAAGGTTGGATTGCTATTACTTCACCCTGACGTTTGAAGCATGTCCTTCTGCGTGAGCTTGATAGATTCAGACAAGTACCCTGGTAGATTGACGAGTACCCAGGGTCACTTGGTTTGTAATTTGTCGTAATTCAGACGTAGGTAGGTTTTGTCGAGATACAGTTTTTATAAGTCTTGAGGGCCAGTATTAAAACTGGATGGTGATTCCGAACAGTTTCTTGTGGCTGTACATCGCTAAGAACCTACATTTCGACTTTTGATTATTTTCCTGAAGTTCGTGCGATATCCAGTGACCGATTCCATTTTATATCAGGACTTAATTACGTCTGTGTACATTTTTCCTGAAACTTTGGCCAGTAAATTAAATATGAATAAATATTACCGTAGACTTTCTGATATGGACTGAAGTGTCTTGAGTCGTATTTTGAACCACAGTGTGGACTCGGTGCGTGGCAAGGATGAACGAGGAAAAATACTCAGAATACCAAGTTATGCGTTTGAAAGCGCATTGTTTTATAATAAGAATTTGTCAGTTTAAAAAATGGAAATCAGTTTCATCTGCAAGCATTGGGTCTAATCTGTATTTAAATGTTGAACGAATAATTTGTTTACTATTGTAGATACTTTACATACTATTATTATCACCGCATTACAGGATTAAGAAAGGCTGTTTATTATTCGCTTCCATCGTTTTCGGGATACAGTTGTTTCAGTGAATATGCCAGGTTCGCAGATTTTATTTACGTATCTTACAAACTCCTACATACAAATATATGTGTATTTATAATATATATTTATATATACATACATATACACATATATATACATAGATATAAATAAATAGTAATATATATATATTACATAATAAGGATTGATTTTGTACTTATTAGCATTTTTACAGTGTTAGCTTAATGAAAGTTTACAAGCTCATGGAAAATATTTATATGTACAATGCTTTCAGTATAATCTGTATTTTTGAATGTCACAGTTTACCTACTTGTCTCTGGAGAGAGAGAGAGAGAGAGAGAGAGAGAGAGAGAGAGAGAGAGAGAGAGAGAGAGAGAGAGAGAGAGAGAAGGTTGATGGAATTTGGAGGCATTGGGTTTCTGTTCAGACAATAGAATTATTCTTCTTCTGTTTTCATCGAGGCCTGTGAACTCTGTTCTTTGAAAAGGCGGATATGTTGTTTATTCTGGAGGTTAGGTATAACTCTTTTCCTTATAGTTTTACCGGAAGGATTTTTCTGTAATGCTTGGGGTACGTAAGCTCATGTGATAGCCAACGTTGTTGGCCTGTTATAGAAGATATGGGAACCGTTAATGTCGATGATGCATTACTGAAAAACTCAGTAATTTTGTTATTTATTCATGTACTGAAAAAATGAAATAGTCCAGAATAACTATGATGCAATAGGATTTTTTTCCTTCTCACTGGTATGTGCTTCAAGGGCACATCACGATGGCGATTAGGATGGCAGGATTCCTTATCCTTAGTTTGATTCGTGGCTGCTTCTCGTTGTCCTAGAGAGTTCGGAGTTTTAGGATTGCCCGACATCATGTTTGCTTGTGTGGACCCTGTGATATATATACCGTCCATTTCTGACATTGTTCAAAACATACCGGGTTTTGGACATTTTAAATTTTCCGTTAACGTTAAAGAAGTGCATGGTAGCAGATGGTTTACCATGTCAATTAAAATGCATTTATTATAGGTCTTATGAATTTTTCAGCTAGTTGGCATGTTTATTGTACATGAACAACGTTATAATTCAGCTAACAGTTATTATCCTACATAAACATCAGATCTAATGATGTAACCATGCTACACTTTCTGGTTGGTAAAAAAAGCCTGTGTTTATCAGCAGTATATATACATAAATTATATATATATATATATATATATATATATATATATATATATATATATATATATATATATATATATATATATGTGTGTGTGTGTGTGTGTGTGTGTGTGTGTTTGTGTGTGTGTGTGTACCAGCATTTGGTGGGATCAAGAAAAAGGGCGCGGGGTTAGCAGCCTCATGCCTGAACCTCAAAGGCTTGTGTGGTTATATATTTTGGTTAACAGAGAAAACTTTATTAGTTGTATTTATTTGTAAAGGAAACGCAAGATGTTGATGGCGGCATTTACTGATTTTAATGGCCAGTATGAACAGAAATACCCACTGTACACAAAATAAGCATGTAGTCTATATAGAAGAATACCAGTCATACACGCCAAACGCCTGGGAAATTATATGTAGGATTCCGGAGTACATAGTAAAATCGCGCCGGATCAATGGAGAAATAAGAGCAACGGAAATACGTTATACCGAAGCTATTTTTAATGGTTTCTCCTATAACCTGAGCGCCGGAAGGTTGCGTCTAAAACTTGGTCTCGGGCATTTTCCAATATTCCCAACGGTTAAGTGATGCTTCTGAATATTTGGGTTGTTTATGTACCTCCTTAGAGGTACAGAGTGTGTATGCGCTCATATTACGTTATATATACATTACTGTACGTGCTTATGGAAAGGGAACTTAAACAGTGCCTTCGATGTGTATCTCGGGTCTGAAAAAGAAAAGAATGAAATAGAATAATTTGGCATTAATGAACTCCTTTTCTTGCATAGTGACATACTTTCCACTTAGAGAAATTATCATAAACAACACAGAATTTAAATAACTGCAGTTTGTTGGTGAAGATGTTGAATGACTCATCATGTAGATCTTACAGTTTACAATCCCTGACGGAGTAATTCGAATAGAGCAATGTTTAAGTTAAGTATATCTCAGTTTAACCAGACCACTGAGCTGATTAACAGCTCTCCTGGGGCTGGCCCGAAGGAGTAGATTTATTTTACGTGGCTAAGAACCAATTGGTTACTAGCAACGGGACCTACAGTTTATTGTGGAATCCGAACCACATTATAACGAGAAATGAATTTCTATCACCAGAAATAAATTTCTCATTCTTCATTGGCCGGTCGGAGAATCGAACGCGGACCCAGCAGAGTGCTAGCCGAGAACGATACCCACCCGTCCAATGAGGAACTAGAGCAATGTTTCATAGGCTACATGACTTTCTGTTGAAGAAGACGCATCGACATTGAACCGAGCTTAGATTAAAATTGTCAGTGAAGAAGGCGATTTATGGCCTCAAGTCCCGTAGGGGGGTAGCGCCATCAGTGCACCTCATGCGGTGCACTGTAAGCATTACTTAAGGTTCTTTGCAGCGTGCCTTCGGCCCCTAGCTGCAGCCCCTTGCGTTCCTTTTATTGTACCTCCTTTCATATTCTCTCTTCCACCTTACTTTGCACCCTCTCCTTACAGTTGATTCATAGTGCGAGGTTTTTCTTCTGTCACACCTTTCAAACCTTTTACTGTCAATTTTCGTTTCAGCGCTGAGTGACCTCATAGGTCCCAGTGCTTGTCCTTTGGCCTAAATTCTGTATTCAGGTCAATTCATGGCCTCAAGACAATTTGAAATGACTCGAAGAAAGAAAGCAAATGCCAGATTATTGGTGATGAATATACGCTCGACTGCCTTTTAAGAGAGGACAATGGATAAAGAATGCTTCAGGCAGTGACAGATAAGTCTTGCAGCACTAATACGAGTGATATTTAAAAAAGCAGGCTGTTTCTAAATGTTAGGCCTCCGAAGGGGTCCGGTGCCGCCAGTGTACCTGACGTGGTGCACTGTATGCGTTACTGAAGGGTATTTGCAGCGTCCCTTAGCCCCTAGCTGCATCCACTCTTTAACCTTTAATTTATCTCCATTCCCGATTCTTTTCTTCAGCTTGCTGTCCACCGCCTCTAACTAATACTTCTTATTGCAATTGTGGAATTTTCCCCCAATTCCACTTTTAGATTTCCTTACTGCATTTACTTCTAGAATAAATTATTATCACTTACTGCCTAGATTATTGTAGACATTGTATAATCTGAAAGGATTTTCTATATTAATGATAAGTTGATTTTCTGGATCTCTTTATCTTGCTGTCCAGTCCAACCACTCCAACCCCGTCTTTTTGCTGTATTGAGCCCTGAATGGTCGAAAGTGCCCCCAAGCTTGGCTTGACAGCTAAAGTTGAATACATTAATCAATCCTACCGTTAGGCTTATTAGGCCTGCAATATTCTCCTAAGACATGCTAATTATTTAGCCTGTCCATTCAAAGGTTGCCTTTTCCCAAATATAAGCAATTGAAAGCCGCAGCTGTAATTGTAAATATAAATAAATCATTCCAACCGTAAATTCATCATGGTTAGTCTCTGATTTCCATTTGATTCTCGTCGTTGCTCAAAGCGGCAGGCCAGATATCTGCTTTAAAACAAAGCTGTTTGAATAATATAATTCGTCGACGTTTTTCTCCTTGTCGTTTGACTCTTCATTTCAAATTGTTTTGAGGCCATGAATTGAATAAAGCACTGGAACCTATAAGGTCATTCAGCGCTGAAACAGAAAGTAAGATAGAAGAGAGTATACTGGACAGTACAATAGTTTCTCGTTCATTGATGTTGAAACTTATCGTGATAATTTTCAGGAAAAATATTCAGTAAGGCTTATTTGTCGAACCATCTGTACGTCTGATAATGTTTACGAAACAAAATACACTCATTGTACTTATGATCAGATTATGTTTTTGACATCCTCTTTATAACGTATATCTGTGAAAACGGAGTGGAACTGAATGTTCGAAATGCTGACCAGATAGTGGAGATTTCCTCTTTACCGCATGTCATCATTGAGCTGGACACGACATGAAGTTATTAGATGGGTAAATTGAGAGGAAGATACGCCTGGGATTGGAAACATGTTATTGATCATTCGGTTTTGCCTGGCCCTCTGTTGCCTGCCAGTAAAATGATTTTACTGCTTGGCTGCGGGATTCCTCTGGCCTCACTGATTTTTGTGTGTGCTTCAGGACCTAATATGGAGAACGTAAAGGGATCTCACGGAGTGACTAATATGTATTGGGAAGATTAGATGGTTAGATTATTGCGAGAAATGAATAAAGTTTAGAATTTACTTTACTATGTTTAGGGAAAGTACATTATTTAAGAACTTTAGTTGCTGTAAGCATTAATTTAGTTTTAGTGCTTGATAAGGTTTTCAAAACAATACAGTGGTCAGGGATGGGGGATCTCGCGTCCTGTCTTAGACTACGAAGGTAGTGATGAAACTGCCTCTTGAAGGATAAAAGGTTATTGGCATCTGAGAGAGCTTCAGTAGAAAGACAGTTCCAGAGCCTGACGTTACATGGAAAGGAACAATAATCGAACATGAAAAACCGAGAAAATGATTTTCAGAGTAAATATAGGATATTTTGAGTTCCAGAGGACGTGATGTCCTTCAGGTTAACGGAACTTAGATGTGACATTGAGAACAGCTTGCGGCGGAGGGAAAGGATTTAGAAAAAATCTTTGGACCACTGAGGAATTGACAGCTTATTATCCATTCTTCCCACAGGACTAAACCACCTCAAAACACTGATCCTTTCTTGCGCCTACGCTAGCCCTGTTACCACTTATATATCTCACTGTTTCAGTTCCCCTTAAATCACAAATGCTACTTAGGTAATTCATATCTACAATATGTGTGTGTGTCTGTACCTCTTGTCAGTGTCCCAAAGACGTAAGATATATTTCTCTCTCTCTCTCTCTCTCTCGTGCACAAACTTTCGAGGTAGTTTTTTTATTTCAATAAAAAAAACCCACAATACCAATTTAATCAAAGTTTGAATCTCACCTTGTTCAGGTATTCACAAGAAGTGAAAGAGAGAAAAGCTCTATGTTTTTTTTTCAAGGCGCATTAAGCGGACAAATTTTTTTTATCACGAGTTGTTGAGAACTTTCCGAAGGAGACGTTTCTGAAAGTGTCTTGCTGCTGTGATTAAAGTTTGGTTCGTAGGATATTTCAGTCCTAGAAGGACAGGGCGCCATTAAAAGGTCACAGACTTCTTCGGAGGGTTGAATTAAATTGAATATAGAATTTAGGCCAAAGGCCAAGCACTGGGACCTTTGAGGCCATTCAGCGCTGAAACGGAAATTGACAGTAAAAGGTTTGAAATGTTTAACAGGAGGTAAACCTCGCAGTTGCAATATGAATCAATTATTAGGAGAGGTTGGAAATTAAGATGGAAGAGAGAGAGAATATGAAAGGAGGTACAGTAAAAGAAACGAAAGGGGTTGCAGCTAGGGGCCGAAGGCACGCTGCAAAGAACTTTAAGGAATGCCTACAGTGATTTCTTGAGGTGGAATGTCAACGTTTGGGAATGATTTTTTGACTAATGAAACGTTTGAATGTTTTGACTAAATGAAACTGATTTGAATTTGATTTAACGCCGGAATGTTTTATTTGATTGATGCTGATTTTGTGTCGAACAACGAAAATTTAATTATCTAGTTTCTGATAAATAAAAAATACACGCACATGAACATATATGAATATATTATATATATATATATATATATATATATATATATATAGTATATATATATTATATATATATATATATATATATATATATATATATATATATATATATATATATATATATATATATATATATATATATATATATGTATGTATGTATATAATGTGTGTGAGCGGATTGCAATTTTGAAAGTGTTTTTGAAATTAGACGCTGCGCTACTTAAAATACACGAACGAAGTTACAGGAAGTTTTATCGTAACGCACCAGGTGTTAGATAATCTGCTCTCAAGTTTAGTTGTTTCTTTTTTGTTGTGTCTGGGTTAGCGAGCGTAAATAACTTGGGACCCAAACTTTAATGAGATCACTTTACAAGCAACCTCAAAAGCTTGCATCAGCTTTGGAAAACACGTTTGCATTATGCAGTTTCTTCTCATTTTACGCGAATTCGTTAAGAAGGCCAGTCCGTTGTTTATAATGGAAGGATAGAGAGAGAGAGAGAGAGAATTTGCCAACTTCAGTAGCATAGAAATGCACAGAAATGGGGCTTCGTTGCTCGATCTCTATTGCATGACGCGTGAGCAATGGAGTCGAGTGATTGACGGAAACCGTTGGATGAAAGTCCTTTTGTTCTCGTCTAACATTTGATTTACTGGCACGGCAACAAGGCACTGGAATGCCTTAATAACAGAGGGGCTTAACAAGATCTAAGCAACGAAATACTACTGGTTTTGCGTGTGTGTGAGTGTGTAACGGCACTGGGATAAAACCGTAATAGTAGTATAAATTCTCTCAGGCTTAGCTAAATCTTTGAGGTTATTTCATTGTCGAAATGTAATGTTTGGTTTTCTGCTATTTTCAAAGAGGCGTTGTATACGAGGTTCTAAATGACATGTAATTTTCATTCGGCTTACATTTATACATAAAGTAGTTTTATTTTTATTGATATAATTAAAAGGCTGATAGTTATCATCGCTATATATATATATATATATGTATATATATATAATATATATATGTATATATATAATATATATACATACATATGTATATATATGTATATAAATTCCAGTCGTGGTTTTCATGATGTTTTAATATGAATGGATGCATTACTTAGGGCAACACGGGCTGCTGTTTTTAGAACAAGACGGAGAGATTCAGTCTGGTCCTTCAGAAGATCTCAGGTTTCATTATCTGATTAAACCCAGTTAAATCAGTAGATAGATTCCTTGACAGGGACTTGCTGGTATTCCCTTGTGAATATTTTATAATTTTCTTCGTATACGTTGGTTGATTCTCCCTTAGAATTTTAAACTTTTCCGTCTCGAAGTTTACAATGAAGTCTGTTTATTTTTTATTTGTTTATTTTTATTTATTTTTTCATTCATTTTCGTTCATTTATTTATTTTTATTTATTTATTTTCATGTATTTTTATGGTTTCAAAAGGGTACTCTACAATATACAGATTTGTACCTAATTATGCAGATAAACATTTATGCCACGCTTCTTGGAAATTGAAAATGTTTTTATTATGAAACATCCCCTTTAATTTCACTTCGCGTGACCGTGCAGCCGACCGAACAAAACCAGTCGATCACGTTACCGGATGACACCACTGATGGAAAACAATAGTATATCGTATAAGCTTAGTCGTACCATTCAATAATTTCTACTTAAACGGAACTTACAGATTTCTAGGGAAAGCTAGTAAGGTTAAATATAAAAAAAGTTTTAAAACCCTGGGGAGAATGATAGAGTATGATGACAGCTCATACACAGTGGTAGTTCAGCTGTAATTTATGTATACTGTAACATAAAATGTATTTATAGCAGACTTTTGCTTTAATCTTTAATTATTCCCTAACTCCAAAGTACACCGATACTTACAGAAATTTACATAACACTTGCCTTTATAAAACTACTTTTGCGTGTTGGTGAGCGTTATCCTTATACAGTAAACAGGCCTCTGTTCCAACGACTCGTATGATTGAGTCGTATCACTCCACTTCAGTGGGGTGGTTGGTACAGATATGTTTGGGTAACCTTGTACGTCAGGTATATCTCAAAATCTTGTTTAGATAGAAATTCTTGGGGCCATCTAATACATCTAGATGTCATATGCATGGACATAACCTAGTTTTGGTCGTAATTGCTGTTAGAAAATAAGTGTGTATGAAGTATGCCAGATTATTTTGTTCTATACAGAAATAAACGATTTACTCCATAAAGTTTTATGCTAGAGCTCCTTTTGGAAGCCAACGTTCAAAATTTACCAGTTACGCACAGCCACAATTGCTTCGACCACTAGATCACGTTAACAGTCACTATGTTTCCAATAATCCTTTCAGAGTGAGTTAAACTCAATTTCGAGCAGTGATGCCGATCAAATGCTCTCTCTCTCTCTCTCTCTCTCTCTCTCTCTCTCTCTCTCTCTCTCTCTCTCTCTCTCTCTGTTTTGCTTTGTGTACACAAGTCAGGCAACTCTCTCTCGCTCCATTTTGCTTTTTGTACACAAGCCAGGCAACTGTCACTTTCTGTCTGTCTGTCTGTCTGTCTCTCTCTCTCTCTCTCTCTCTCTCTCTCTCTCTCTTTGTTTTGATTTGTGTACATAAGTCAGGCAACTCTCTCTCTCTCTCTCTCTCTTTCTCTCTCTCTCTCTCTCTCTGTTTTGCTTTGCGTACACAAGTCAGGCAACTGTCCCTTTCTCTCTCTCTCTCTCTCTCTCTCTCTCTCTCTCTCTCTCTCTCTCTCTCTCTCTCTCTCTCTCTCTGTTTTGCTTTGTGTACAGAAGCCAGGCAATTGTCAATTCTCTCTCTCTCTCTCTCTCTCTCTCTCTCTCTCTCTCTCTCTCTCTCTCTCTGTTTTGCTTTGTGTACACAAGTCTGGCAACTCTCTCTCTCTCTCTCTCTCTCTCTCTCTCTCTCTCTCTCTCTCTCTCTCTCTCGTTTTGCTTTGTGTACACAAGCCAGGCAACTGTCACTTTCTCTCTCTCTCTCTCTCTCTCTCTCTCTCTCTCTCTCTCTCTCTCTCTCTTTCTCTGTTTTGCTTTGCGTACACAAGTCAGGCAACTGTCACTTCTCTCTCTCTCTCTCTCTCTCTCTCTCTCTCTCTCTCTCTCTCTCTCTCTTTTTGCTTTGTGTATACAAGTCAGGTAACTGTCACTTTCTCTTTCTTTCCCCTCTCTCTCTCTCTCTCTGTTTTGCTTTGTGTACAGAAGCCACGCAACTGTCAATTCTCTCTCTCTCTCTCTCTCTCTCTCTCTCTCTCTCTCTCTCTCTCTCTCTCTCTCTCTCTCTCTGTTTTGCTTTGTGTACACAAGCCAGGCAACAGTAGCCATCAATGATGTCACTGGCATGCCAGCCAGGCACTTCAGTTGGATGCTCGTTTCAGAATTGATGGGAGCAGAACACTCGTGATGTCACTTTTAACTTGATATGAAAGTTATATTGATCCATTTGGAGTCAAAAACATGAAACTTTATATTATTGGAAAGGTACAGGTAATATGTATTTAAGTATGTGAGGAAAAAATCAGACCGTGATTCCCTTTAAAAAAGTAATTTATTTGAAAATTATTGGCAATTCTTGAAGTGGTACAGACGTTTTTATTTGATAATGTTCTCTTTTAAAAGTATTTGTTTGTTTTATTTGTCAGAATTCTAAACTTTTAAACCAATGTCTTCTTAAAAATACACGAAGGATTTCTTCTAAATGCAGGATGTATTTTCATATCTATATATCTGATGTTTTATTGCTTTTGGTTGCACTTTTTATTCTTCGGGTGCCTTTAGTAAGTAAAGTAAGTGATAATTTCTTTTTGATCAAGTAAAGATACTCTTCTCATACTGTTGCCAATTCTATGTAAAATAAAAATAAATGTGTTTATCCTTCATTAATATAGTCCAAACATGTATGTAGAGCAACATTGTTAGAGTTAATTGCTGCACTCATCGAGATCATTTTAGCTAGATATGTAACAACGGTACGGGTTTTAGTTAGTTGTTGTAAAGTAAGTTACCTTCATATACAGTCCGTTTGTGTGAATAATTAGTCACAGCTTTTATGCCCACGTGCTATTATTCTTGTTTTAATTGGCAGTGAAATCCTTGTTTAGAACTTTTTACCAATTTGACCGGTATGTGATAATGCCCAGTTATGTATTTTTGTATATGATTGTGTATGTGTGTAAGTTCCACCTCTAATTAAAAACTGCTGTCATTTGCATTTGCTGTAGCCTTGGTTCTGTTTAGGTAAGCTTAGATTGTGCAGTATTTCCATTTAGTTTCCGTGAAGTTTAGCTTATTTCCATTCTATAGTTTTCGATTTCAGCGTATTATTTATGTATAGCTTTGGGTTCTTGCATATTTGCTCACTGTTGACTGATAGTTTGATGTAATTTCTTTTGATATTCTCGGATAGCTTTTCTTTTCTGTGTAAATCCTTGAAATTTTGCATAATTTTTATAATCTGTGTTTTTGGCGTTTTGCCGTTAACATTGGTTTTGCAGGTCTTAAAATCATCGAAGGAAATTTAATCGATTATTGATTATCACATATCTCTTTTATATTGAGTGAACTAATATTAGATGCTGAGGAGAAAAGATCTGGCCAATTTACTCCGTAATTCCGCATGTCCCTTTACGTGACATGTCCCCGGAAACTGGCGTCCTTGAACGTCGCTTTTTAGGACACCTAATATTCTCTGGCACTTTGCTTGAAAAGTGCCGTCCAGTGATAAATTGAAAGGTGTTTGATTTGAGAGATGCTTGGAATAAGAATTAGCAAGACCCTTTTTTTTTTCCTTCTTATCGTCTCGGAAGCGGGAAGCGGAAATTTTAGAAGAAAATGAATGAGAAACGTTGAGAGTGTCGGCGTTATGAAAGAGTTTTTGAGCTAATTGCTTTTCGACAGCTTCAGTTTTTTTTTAATTGCATGGGAAGTGGCTAGAGAGAGAGAGAGAGAGAGAGAGAGAGAGAGAGAGAGAGAGAGAGAGAGAGAGAGAGATTATTGAGAAATGTGGTTGTTCTCGGCACGAGAAAGGTATTCCTATGGAATAATTTTCTTGTCATTATTTCTTGTGGGTTTCTGCTGTACGTTCGAATCGGAAGTTATCAATATTTTTATATTTTGTCTAAGAAGTTAAAATCGTTAGCATGTGAAGCACTATGCTTGAGGCATTATTATTATTATTATTATTATTATTATTATTATTATTATTATTATTATTATTATTATTATTATTGTTGTTGTTGTTGTTGTTGTTGTTGTTGTTGTTGTTGTTCTTGTTGTTGTTCAAAAAGACCAAAAGATTTACGTGGAATGAGTCTAGAGAAAGCTGATACAGGGCAGATGTACAAGTTTGCAGAAATTCCTTAAATAAGGAGAGCTGTGATGTCAGCCATTCAATGCATTAGAAAAGGGACGGTGATAGAGGCAGTTAAAATAGAAATATGGTTGGCCAAAGAATAACTATTTTCAGTTGGTTTATTAAGGTTCACCCCATTCTGTTTCTAGGTATCTTATTAATCTGTTGATATGCGATGTCTGGAAAGGTAAACTGCTTACTAATTTTGTGATTTTGACGATTTTACATAATTATATTTGACTCCTTATTTCGTGGTTATTACTTGCCGTTTCACAGAAAGACTTTGTCCCAATTGGAACCTGAAAAGTTCAAGCGAAGATGCAGTGCATTACTACCATACAACAATCCTACTTGTATTTTAATGATTTGCTTACATTTTTATCTCTTTATTAATTTGTTCCTTTATTTTTTACCAATAACGGATCTCCCCTGACTGTATTTCCTAATTTCTTCCGTTACTTCTTTCAAATGAACTCCATGTTCTTTGGAAGCTTGAATTTCAAAGCAGTGGCCCCTGTGGGCTTGTTCCATATGAATAGGGTTCATCTTCAGAATAATAATAATAATAATAATAATAATAATAATAATAATAATAATAATAATAATAATAATAATAGTTATGATGATGATGATGATGCTGGAAGTATGTAGAGAAGGGACTCAAAATCTCACAGATTTCTGAAAATATTCTATCTAAAGATTTAGAGAAAGGTTTTAATGTAAATTAAACAAAGACGACTTCTAAGTTGGAGTTTACTTAGGTAATAAAAAAAAAGGGTCGCGAAATAGTGACGCTGTGTTGAGTGGGAGGTACTTTGAACATCGCTTCTCTATCACACGGAGGTCGTCTTGGAAACTTGTATAGAAAAATCCCTACGCATGGCTCGACCTTCAGGTCCGTAAATAACCTGTCTCGCCTCGGAGTATTGACTAAAGGGTAGGGAAGATATCCGTAAACGCGTGACCTCTTTCGCACAGACTTTCTCAAAGGAAAACTAAAGTGAAGGGGTTTGATTTCGTATATATATGTATGCATATATGTGTGTGTATGCATATATATATATAATATATATGTATATATATATATATATATATATATATATATATATATATATATATATATATATATATATATATATTAGACAAAGTTGAGACACTTAGAAATTGCTGTAGACAGCCAGCACTTAGTATTAAAAGGTAGGTGAGAGATTTAATATATTTAAAGGGTTTATTTACATACAGCGAGAGACCATACAATGTATTGGATTTTACAACTGACGGCAATTATGTTTTGGTTGGTTGGTTGCTGTACTGTAGAATAAACCTAATTTAGTATACCAGCACTGGACCTTGCCCGAAGGCTGTCTGTAAGTTTCGTAAGATTGAAGGGAATAGGAGTCCTAGCGTATCCTGAGAAGACGATGCTTGTTCTTTTAGATCTAACATTTTGTTCTTAAGGCTTGGGTCATCAGTGAATTTATGTCTTTGATGACAGTGCTAGAAAGGTCCCAACTAAATTCAAAGTTGTATCAAAATAGGCTCGACATTTTCCATAAGCAGCTAGCTAATCGTAGAAATACTGTATTTTTATCGAGTTTCAATAAAATTCTTCAGCTCTTTCGACATCCTGTTTACAATAATATGCTTTTTGTTGCGTAGAATTAGTTGTGATAAAAACTTATTCTCAAGGGCATGGTGGTCTTCAAAAATTTGTCTCTTCAATAGGGCAAAGGCTATTCGGTGATGACGTAGTAAATCTGTCAGTAGTGCTAATTCTCCCATACCTATAGTTTGAAACGATATTTCAGAGGGTAGGGGAATCGAGATTTCTCTTTGGTAGATATGGAATGGGTAGGTAAGAAGGAGTAGCGGTTGGGCGATTAGGTAAGGTCAAGGCGAGCTGACTTCTGCGTGACCTGTGCATGCGTTAAACCCATCCTAAATTGACCAGTGTTGGGTCAACAACGTATATAGTTTTTGAAGGCGTAGCCCAGACCCTAATATTTAACGGTGACGCGGCCGCTTTTCTAGTTGAAAGAAATACCACGATGCGCCTACCATCGTAGCTGACATAGAGACGAGGATAATCCTGAATGGTAACGGAAGCATGCAACGAAGGAGGAGTAGAAAAAACGAGAGAATACTGTTGAAAGTCCTATTATCTCCCACAGAAAAGCAATAGTTGTGCACGTAGAGGGAATTTGGGTACAATTGATTCAGAACGAAGCCATTAAAAAATATAGTTTGAGCTCATCAAATAAAGGGATTCAGACGAGTCAGACAGAGTGTTTCTTTATATAACCCAGATCTTAATAACCTCTCTCTCTCTCTCTCTCTCTCTCTCTCTCTCTCTCTCTCTCTCTCTCTCTCTCTGTACGACATCCTTGGGTGGCGAGTTGTGATTGGATATAAGATATTTCTCAAACTCGGGATTCAATAAACTGATCGGCAATTTCCTCTCAATAAAAAGTTTTATTGCTATCTCGGGACAAGTACGCGAAGCATCTTGTAATTTCATGGTTTTCATCTGTCTTGAATTCTACGCATTGATTTGAAGCAGCAATTTGGTCGTGTATAAATTTGAGATCCTTGATTGTCAAGATTACATAAAAATTGTTTTTGGGTTATGACGAGTTTCCTATTGCAGAAAAAAATAAGGAAATAAACACAAAAATCCTTAACATGAAAAGTTTTTAACATTATTTTCTGTATAAATTCAACGCAGTCTTTGAACGCTATTGATAACAAATATCATAATTCCAACTCGCACATGCAGATATACAAATATAGTTGTACAGATATTCAAAGAGCATGTACTTATTATCTGGATCAATTTTGAAGGACGATTAGAGCGTGTAACTCGTTTTATTGTTTAGGCGACATTGTATAATTTGTTCACGTTGCTAAATTACGTATGTGACGTCAACTAACCTGTCTTGTAGGATTTAAGTGATTGGTAGACGTTTATTCCGTTGACGAAGCTCTGTTACATTCGATAGATTTCAGTGCAGACAGATTGTTCCCCTTGCATTTTTATTTGCCTATTTTAGCAGGACTTGGACCTAAAACACCTTTTGGTCGACGATCTACAGCATGTTGCCTTTTTAAATAAGATTTTTCTACATTTAGCAGTCTGCCTTGTAATCATCTCACGTAGCTGTAATAATTTTGTAGATTATCTTTCATTAAGGACCTCACAGAATTGATAATGCTTGCATAATACTTGATAATATTTCTATAAAATTTTGTATAAGGAGTTATAATGCTCTTCAGACCACTGATGCTAAATTTAGGTGAACAAGTTTGGCTGTCATGTCAGCATCTCCTTTGGAAAGCAATTCTTTCCTTTTCTGGGCTGAATTTAGTTGTCTTTCTGGTTGAATCGAGCGTGCATGCATTTAAGAGCTGGAGACTATAATTTTTAGATATGTATATTAGTCTGGCATATCGTCGCATGCTGTGGTTCTTTATTCTTTGGGAGATGCTAAACTTGACCAGGGAGAAGAGCTCTTATCAAAATTGTCCTGTGGATGTGGGCAGACTAAACGAGAACTCGCCCCCCCCCAACTCCTTTGTTTACTGGAACGTTTCATCTAGCTTTAAGTATTAGTTCGAGTATTTATTCATTATGGTTGTATTGCGGTCGTCCTTGTTTACAGTTGTGTTTCTTCTTCTATATTTAAAAGTATGTGGGAAGTATTATCAGTAAATTCGCCTCTACTCAAAAGAAAACCGAGGATTCGAAGTCACGATTCTGGCGGAGTTGTCCTCTAGTGCCTTTCTTCTTTTAAAGAGGATATCCGAAAATGACTCCTGGGTTCGTATTTCTGGCAGAATCTTGAGGGTATCGGAAAAGGTTTCAGCCTCTTTCCGAGTTCGTATATTTGGCAAACTCTCGTGGTGCACGTCTTTTTATTACCTGAAATAGAATGGAAGGGTTTTGGAATAAACTTGTGCCATTTAGTGCTGGTTGAAAAATGCTTTATGATCGGGTTTGTTCCTTATTTATGAGCATTTGTTTAAGTTTGTGTCTCTCTCTCTCTCTCTCTCTCTCAGTCGGGGTTTGTTTCCTGTTGTTTATGAGCTCTTACCAAACCTCTGTCTGTCTCTCTCTCTCTCTCTCTCTCTCTCTCTCTCTCTCTCTCTCTCTCTCTCTCTCTCTCTCTCTCTCTCTCTCTCTCTCAGTCAGGTTTGTTTCTGTTGATGAGGGTTTGTTTCCAGTCGGGTTTGTTTGATGAGGTCTTATCAAACTCTCAAAATTTATCTCTCTCTCTCTCTCTCTCTCTCTCTCTCTCTCTCTCTCTCTCTCTCTCGGGTTTGTTTCCTGTTGATGAGGTCTTATCAAACCTTACGTTATCTCTCTCTCTCTCTCTCTCTCTCTCTCTCTCTCTCTCTCTCTCTCTCTCTCTCTCTCTCTCAGTCGGGTTTGTTCCCTGTTTATGAGCTCTTATCAAACCTTAAGTCATCTCTCTCTCTCTCTCTCTCTCTCTCTCTCTCTCTCTCTCTCTCTCTCTCTCTCTCTCTCTCTCTCTCTCTCTCTCAGGGTTTGTTCCCTGTTTATGAGCTCTTATTTGTTCTCTGTTTATGAACTCTTATCAAACATTCTTATCAATCATTACATTATCTCTCTCTCTCTCTCTCTCTCTCTCTCTCTCTCTCTCTCTCTCTCTCTCTCTCTCTCTCTATCAGTCGGGTTTGTTCCATGTTTATGAGCTCTTATCAAACCTTATGTTAACTCTCTCTCTCTCTCTCTCTCTCTCTCTCTCTCTCTCTCTCTCTCTCTCTCTCTCTCAGTCAGGGGTTGTTCCATGTTTATGAGCTCTTATCAAACCTTAGTCATCTCTCTCTCTCTCTCTCTCAGTCGGTTTTGTTCCCTGTTTATGAACTCTTATCAAACATTACATTATCTCTCTCTCTCTCTCTCTCTCTCTCTCTCTCTCTCTCTCTCAGTAGGTCTGTTCCATGTTTATGAGCTCTTATCAAACCTTATGTTAAGCTCTCTCTCTCTCTCTCTCTCTCTCTCTCTCTCTCTCTCTCTCTCTCTCAGTAGGGTTTGTGCCCTGTTTATGAGCTCTTCTCAAACCTTACGTCATCTCTCTCTCTCTCTCTCTCTCTCTCTCTCTCTCTCTCTCTCTCTCTCTCTCTCTCTCTCAGTCGGGCTTGTTCCCTGTTTATGAGCTCTTATCAAACCTTACGTCATCTCTCTCTCTCTCTCTCTCTCTCTCTCTCTCTCTCTCTCTCTCTCTCTCTCTCTCTCTCTCTGGGTTTGTTCCCTGTTTATGAGCTCTTATCAAACCTTACGTCATCTCTCTCTCTCTCTCAGTCGGGCTTTCTGTTTATGAGCTCTTATCAAACCTTATTATCTTAGGGTTTTCCCTGTCAAACTTCTCAAACCTTACGTCATCTCTCTCTCTCTCTCTCTCTCAGTCGGGCTTGTTCCCTGTTTATGAGCTCTTATCAAACCTTACGTTATCTCTCTCTCCCTCTCTCTCTCTCTCTCTCTCTCTCTCTCTCTCTCTCTCTCTCTCTCTCTCTGAAACAATTTGGAGTTTGACGTGGAAGAACATTCTAGGAGTAGTTTCTGTTCTCGCGGTATTTATGTCTATTTGTATTGGCTTGACATTTTGTTCCCATTTTTTGAACCCTAATCCAGGTTTATGTTATGGTTTCATTCCGTTTCATGGGCTTGGCGTTGTGGCACATCCCAAGAGTGTGTTTCTATCCTCATGTTATTTACGTCGCCTGTTGGCACTGACTTGATCTTTTCCCTTTCTGTGAACTCTAAACCTGGGCTCTCTCTCTCTCTCTCTCTCTCTCTCTCTCTCTCTCTCAGATGATTTCGAGTTTGGTGTTTACATGATATTTACGTCCGTTTGTATTGGCTTGATGTTTTGTTCCCTTTATATGAACTCTAAATCCAGGCTTATGTCATGGTTCTCGTTTTCTTTCAAATCCCAAATGTTTCTGCCGTCATGGTATTTGCGTCTTTATATTGGCTTATAGTTGTATGTTTGTATATTTGTGAGATCCCTATGGTCAGGTTTTTTTTTTCTCAGGATGCTAATATCAGTAATTCGTATGCCAACTTTCCTTTAAATATGGGAACCACTTAGCTGTTATTTCCTGTGATATTTCATGAACAACTTTCACTTCACTGTTATATGAAAAATGATTGTTTTGATATCAGAATAGTCGATTTTACTTTGTTGTTAATTACCGACTTCCTTCTCAGATATTTCGTTTTCGAAACTGTCTGAATACCTTTCAGTGTTTCAGTAATATATCGGCATATAACTTACGCTGTTTCACCAAAAAACGGGTGGCTTTAGAGACAAAGCGATAGAATATTGCCCATTCATTCCTAAACTGCTGAATCATGGTTGAACCTCTGTGTGTAAAACGTATAGTATGAGGAAATAAAATATCCGTGGGCGGAAAAAATGCACAGTATAAAATTGACTGAAAACGCAAGGACGTTCTACGAATTACCATTTCGTGTGGCCCAAACCCAACGGTTTTAAACTTTAAATTCAAAATGAATCTTTTCAATAGAACTCCTCACGACTTTTCTTGGTTTCCTCGGAAACTTTTGGACGTCAGCGGCTTTTGAGAATGCATGTCACCGCAGACTTTTATGAATGCTTTTGCCAAAATGTTTTATTCGCAGTTTGTTTCATTTTGGACGTTCCTGAGAATTGCATTGTGCCCCTGTTGAGCCAAGCAGTGAAAGGCATTCGTTGCGGTTAGTCGACTGTGGTGGGTCACAGACGTGGCAACGGAGGGTATAGGCTAACACTCCCATCTAGAAAGGGACTTTGCAGAAAAGGCGATTATCATAATACCCATCCCACCTTTTCAAAGGGTAAAAGGCCTTGAATCTGAAATGAAGAAAAAAAAAGGGAAAACCCAAACTAACCGTAAGAAGACATTGCTTGAACATTGCTTTTGCTTAACCCCATGGGAGAATAGTACGTGATTGCGTCAGCTTGGTTCCTCTGGGCACCCAAAGAATTGAAAGACCCAGATTTGCTTGAATAAGAAGGATGAGACGGGAAGCTGGGGATGAAGGGTAGAAAAGGCGCAGGAAAGACATGAGGGCTGAAATTTCGTAAAGGCCCTTTGCGGAAGCGCCGCCTGATGTTGGTCAATTGAGTTTAATAGGGAACAACAGGTATGGACGTTGATTCGTGGAGATTTCATAAATACTGAGAGCGCTCTATTTTCAGCATCATAACACTTGTGGATGATTTCCAGTCGATATAACTTGTCGCTTCATCATGATGGAATTGATGCATTTTCTGTCAACACAGTAATTGAAAAGCTAAACTGGTTGTTGGTCGTAGAATAAACGACCCAGTTTCATGAAAAATAACAAGCATTGCATAAAATCACCAGACTTTAGGAATTTGGTATTGGCGGCATTTGGTCACAATGAGAGTAAGGACCCAACAGCGTGAGTGAGAAAGGATACAACTGTTTGCCGATTTGGGACAACCAGCCTTAAAGCTGCTTATGTTCATTTCTTAGCCCAATAACCGTTACCGGTGGCCTGTTATTATGAATTTACTGGAAATGTGCGTGATGTCCCGTGGTGGCCAATGGGGAGGGAGTCCATATTATGATTTTATCAGTCCTCCTGAACACGCACTATTGTACGTTTCTTTGTGGTTCGCCCGAGTGACAGTAATTGAGTGGGTTTTTCCTTGTTGGAGCGATTATTCTTTCATCGATTGTGATTTAGATGTTATGATAATTGAATATTAATATTGTTACTCTGCTGGTGTAATAATTGAATATAAATGTTGTTACTGTACTCATTCCGTCAAAAATGATAGCATTACAAAAGACTCGACAAGTGATTACATTTTGAAGATTTAGTAATGTAACTTTTTAGAATGTTGCTTTGTTGTGGACACGTTTGTATTGAAAAAGCCTAAATAAGTGTCATTTACTTAAATGGCAGTTTGTGATAATTAAAAAGTAAAGAAGAGATAGGAACAAAATATTGTGCCAGTAAAACCAACAAGTAAATAAATAGAGGTGTATCCTTTAAGCATGAGAACTGAAATCTTACTTGGAAGGCTTTGGCACAGATCCTGTAGCACGGCTCTGGGTTTAAGAACCTCGGACAAGAAGTCACCACCTGTGATTAAGGCAGTTATTTTGAGAGGCGTTTCCGTCTGACCTGAGTCTTCATATTGGCAGTTTCCTCTGATGTCTTTACGGGTCTTGTTTTTCTCAGTCTTACGTGTGCTTTATCCAATTGGTAATTAACACTACCTCGACTCCGTAGGGGGTTAGTGCCGTCAGTGCACCTCACGCAGTGCACTGTAGGCATTACTTAAGGTTCTTTGCACCGTTCCTTCGGCCCCTAGCTGCAACCCCTTTGATTCCTTTTGCTGTACCTCCATTCATATTCTTTCTTCCATCTTACTTTCCTCAACCCTCTTCTAACAATTGTTTCATAGTGCTGCTGCGAGGTTTTCCTCCTGTTACACCCTTTAAACCTCTTACTCTCCATTTTCCTCACGGATCATGATTGCCACAATAGAATTGAACTAAACGTGCCTAAATCTGTACTCCTCCAGCAATCGAACGTAGGTCGTCGTGCTGGTGAGGTCAGTTCCATGACCAATAAGCATTACACTTTCCTTATACATTTTGTTTTGTCATATTTGTTTTCTATTTATTATTAACCATATCAGACTCTTCGAGTCTGGTATTGTGGTTTTGGCTGCATATTGGAAACCTCTAACGAAGCAGAGCGAATGGCAGTCACTGACCTGGGTGATCTGATTAGCCCTTTTCCACGAGTGATTAAGATCAAACACGCTATCAGAGTTCCATTAGTTCAGGCTCGTAGACTGTATAGCGCCTATCAATTCGGAATCTTGTATGCAAATTAGACTTTGATTGGTGTGGGTTTTTAATTCCAGAAGTTTGTTCCAAGACCGTCAGTAGCTTTCCTTTCAACGAAACCAGAGTTGGATTAGTAAAGAAAATCATATCCTGGAAATTTTTTTTTACAGTTTAGCATTATATATTGAGGGAGAGGGAGAGATAAAGAGAGAATTATGAAGTTGCTTCAAAAATATGACATCGTTACGTCCTTTCAGCGATATTTTCTTTTCGAGATTAGCTCTGATAAAGCTTTTCTTCCTCGAGGTTATACGTTTTCCTTTTTTTTTCTTCTGAGGCCTGGACTGTACAAAAGTTGTCAGTCCGTCCAACGTAAAAAAAATAAAAAAAAGTCCGGAATTCTCTTACCGCCAGATATTTGGATTACTTAGATTAAAATTTAAACGCCAGTGCTACCGGAGAGAAAATTAAGTTATTTTACTACCGCTGGCAATAGTTTTTTCTTCTTTTTAATGTTCGGCTTTTTATCTTCCTCCGTGTGTGGGAGGGTTGTGAGTGGGTAAATATATGATACATTCCCCATTTTATCCCCTTCATTTATTCTCTCAGCCCCCTATAAGATTATTTAAATCAGCTGCTTATTTCCATCTTTATTTTAAAATGGTATTTCTCTTCTTTTGAATCTGTTGTTACGTTCACATAAGGGAAGTCTACTGTAGTAACTTCCAGCAAACTTCCTTGAGGGAATTTATTAATGCTTGTACTTAATTGAGTGAGAAACTTTTATGCATAATAAATCCATTATATTTGGCTTATAATATTTCCATCATAAATACTATCTGGCAACTTTTGTATGTTTGGCACGTGGGTTCACTCTCACCAGCTGCCAAAGTAGATCACCCGAGAACATGTATAGGAATTATTAATGCTAATTTTAAATTAATATTACTTATGAAGACCAATAGTAAAAAAGGAAAAAATTCGGAATTCTAATTAACTTGAAAAGCTTCATTGTGAAACGAAAAAGGACGTATTTAATCCTATAAACAGTAATAAGTGTAACTAGGCTTATAAAATTTCATCTTTTTAATAAGTTTTAAGCAGATGAATGAAAATCGGTTTTATTCTTGAGCGCTACGATTGTATATCAGACGCTTGTAGCTTTAATCAAATTATCCCTTCCGTGGTCATGGCCTGGCATATATTGTGTGTGTGTTTTTTTTCAAATACACATTTAATTAAGTAATGATTTTCTTCATTCATATTAATACCAAATTGACGAAGACACAAAGGGAAACAAATTATTTATAAATTAATTTTCCCATACGATTAATCTAAAAAAAATAAATAAAAATTCAGCCAAGCGAGTTTTTAATCGATAGATCCGGGTTCTTTTTTTTATTATTTATTTTTTTTTTACTTTTGCCCATTGGGGAAAAAAAACTGATGGGATCCGGGAGCGAAATAACGCAGTCAATTATTACAGCGGAAAAAAAAATTGACAGCAGCGCTTTTTATGGCTTAGTTTATCGGAAAATGATATCGGCGGAAGACCCCTGGTTACACGCATCGATTTCTCGTGTTACCAACGCTTGCTACATTTTAGGTGAGTGAATGAAGCATTAAAAATAAAACCAATAGTTTGTGAGGCTTTCAGTACCAAGATGAGTAAACGTCTTGATATTATAGCAATCGTATTACGTTCGAATTAGTGCTGTTTTGGTTTGCCGATAAAACTGGTTGCGTTTCTCTGTTATAGTAACCATGATGCATGGCGCTGGCATTAATAAAGATTTTTTGATGAATTATGAGTTGTGGCGTCACAAGTATCTGAATATAAACGAAGAAACTTTTGTTAGGAAGCGCTATCAGGGAATTTTGCTCAATATTGTATTAGAACGAATCATATATGATTTCTCCCCGTAGTAGGGGGCTAGTGCCTCATGAGGTGCACTGTAGGCATTACTCAAGCTTCTTTGCAGCGTGCCTTCGGCCCCTAGCTGCAACCCCTTTCGTTCCTTTTACTGTACCTCCTTTCATATTCTCTTTCCTCCATCTTACTTTCCACCCTCTCCTAACAATTGATTCATAGTGCAACTGCAAGGTTTTCCTCCCGTTGCTCCTTTCAAACCTTGTACTGTCAATTTCCTTTTCAGCGCTGAATGACCTCATAGGTGTCAGTGCTTGGCCTTTGGCCTAAATTCTATATTCAATTCAATTCAATTCATATATGATTTCTTGCATGAGAAAATTCTATGAAAAAATAAACAAATCTATCTATAATTCACTGATGTGAGACAACTTTATTTTGTTCCCGTCATAGCCGATAATTGCCCACAATCACGAACGGGCAAGCATCGTTAGAAATCGGAATTGGTAAGATTTAGAAAATTTGATAATTTCTAGATTTATTTCGCAAAAATTTCTTCCTATGGGGGTAGGTAATACTTTTTCTTCACTCCCTACCTCTGATTAGTTTATAGTATTAAGTGCCAAAAAGTACAGCATTTTTAAGGAAACGCATCTGATTTAGACGGTAGTTATAATAAAATAGGCTAACTGGAATAAAAATACCTGGAATCTTTATTTTTCATTTGAAATGCCGTGAAGTGTCAAAACGCAAAATACCATGGAATATAACTCCCAACCAACGAAGTTGAAATTTTTTTAACCTGGACATAGCTCTCAGACGGCACAGTGCTTTCGTTATTCATGTCGCTCAAACATCGACTTAAGTTCCTTGAAAGGAAAACAAATGGAATTTTAACAGGCAAGAGTGTGCTTTCGCGTGCAACGAGCCGTTTAATTATTTAGGCGATCGAGCGAACGCTGTGTCACGAGGTGGTAGGTGCACAAAGGATATTGTCCATTTGCGTTTGAAAATGACAGTCTTACAAGCATTATGGGTCCAGAACATATGCACATGCTATTTGAATATCTGTATAACTGTATTTGTACATCTGTACGTGCGAGTTGGAATTAGAGTATTTGTTATTAATAGCGTTCAAAGACCGCGTTAAATTTATACAGAAAATAATGTTAAAAACTTTTCATATTAAGGATTTTTATTTCCTTATTAGATTTTTGTAACAAAGCACAGTGAATTATTAGTATTAATATTGTTGGGAAATATGTTTACTTCTTTTATAGGGAGGGGCTGGTTTAACAAAAATCATTCTGATGTGTCCTGCCTTATTGAAACATTGTTGACTTTGCGAATTTGTCCCTATGTTTATCCTGCGGCACTCGTTGTAGTTTTCTCTAAAAGAAAACTATTGAGATGGCTATTTGTCTGTCCGTCCGCACTTATTTCTGTCCGCCCTCAGATCTTAACAACTACTGAGGCTAGAGGGCTGCAAATTGGTGTGTTGATCATCCACCCTCCAATCATCAAACATACCAAATTGCAGCCCTCTAGCCTCAGTAGTTTTTATTTTATTTAAGTTAGCCAGTGATCGTGCGTCTGGCACCATTATATGTGCCAACAACACAGGCCACCACTGGGCAGTGGCTGAAAGTTTCATGGGCCGCGGCTGAGAGTTTCATGGGCCGTGTCTGAGAGCTTCATACAGCATTATACGCTGTACAGAAAACGCGATTGCGACGAAGAAACTTTGGCGAATTTTTTACTTGTTATATATTTTCTCGAATATTTCACTTGTTATATATCTTCTCCAGGTAGAGTTATTGGTAGAACATTTGGGTCTAGCACGGTCCACTAGAGTTCGATCCTAGTACACAATTCTTAATAGTCGCCTTAGTCGCTTGGCTTATTATCGGTCCTTGTAGTAGATACGAATACATGGTGCCTATTTTGTCGTCTGGAGTTTTGCAATATCAGAATCTAATGACAAGCGTTTGATGAAATTCTAGTTAAGAAGCTCGCATAAACAAAGGTAAAAATGAATTTCGTCTTTGGCTGTCGTTGTGGTTCCACCTTTCACAGAACTGTCAGACAGTCAGCTAATGAAAAGCACTTTATTCGGAGGAGTTGTGTCCGTATTTTTTCTCGTCCCTCTTACTTGGGATCCTTTAGGAAGATGCACTGTCTAGTATGCTGAAGTAGTTAGGTGAAATTTTGCAGGGAGAGAATAATAAGGGGTATTTCCTCGTCAGTTATTTTTTTCTTGCATATGTGAGTATGCTTGCATTCATCGGTTGCAGCTGTAATTTGTTTTGGGTATGTTTTTGTTATGTGCCATTAATAATAATAATAATAATTTTAACATTACTATAGTTCTTGTTTGTTTTACACCTTGAGGTTGAGCCTAAAAGTGGCTACATTATTAACTTAGGAGTTATGTTAATGACGGTATTATATTAATTGATTTATTTTAAATTGTACGCAGTTTAGAATAGTACGTCGACATTCTCACCCAAATAAGGTCATTTGAAAAAAAATATACTCTGAGATACGAAGTTTCATTAAGCAAATTAAATATATATATATATATATATATATATATATATATATATATATATATATATATATATATATATATATATATATATATATATATATATATATATATATATATATATATATATATATATATATATATATACAGTATATGTGTGTGTGCATTAATATAATGTGTATATGTTCCAGAAGGAGTTGAAAGATAGAATAAAAGGATTACCAATGAGTAGATTTCGATGTTAATCCGTTGGCCGTTCTGAGACCTCCCAAGCTGTTTGTATTCCCTTAGGACTTAAACCAACCATATATTGTAGGCCCTTGTCTCTGTACATCTTTGGTTGCTGTGACCATGTCTTGGTAATAAGACGAAAATACTTAACATTTCCATTGTTTCAATTTTCCTTCATGGCTATACCTTTGCTCGTATTATCATTTTTAATTTTTCGTGATTTAAAATCAAACACACATATATATACATGTGTGTATATATGTATATATATATATACACAGTGTATATATTTTTATATATATATATATATATATATATTTATGTGTGTGAGTGTGAAGCAATTTAGTCCTCTAATGTTTCCCGTTTCCATATTTCAGTTTTTTTCACGCGTAGATCAGCTTATTTTAGGGCTAAAGAACAACATTTTGGCTTTAATCCACGAGCAGGTTTATGAAAGGAAGCTTAAACGATATTCACGTTAATCAGAGACAAGAGTGACTTGTTTTGGGGTTTATCAGTATCTTCATTAGCATTCTGTGCTGGTCAAATTTGTGGCTCGTGGACTTACTGTATTTAAATAACTTTGCAATTCAAAGAGACTTGAATTTTGATAAGCTTCCCTCTCTGTAGTCGACTAAAATAATGCATTTATTTATCAAGGCATCTGCAACCCAGGAAAGGATGGTTTTATCTCTCTCTCTCTCTCTCTCTCTCTCTCTCTCTCTCTCTCTCTCTCTCCTTAGATAATGTTTTTATTGAGACATCTGCAACCCAAGAGATGATAATTTAATATTCCCTCTCTCTCTCTCTCTCTCTCTCTCTCTCTCTCTCTCTCTCTCTCTCTCTCTCTCTCTCTCTCTCTCTCTCTCTCTCTCTCTCCATAGATAATGTTTTTATTAAGACATCTGCAACCCAGGAGATGATAATTTAACATTCTCTCTCTCTCTCTCTCTCTCTCTCTCTCTCTCTCTCTCTCTCTCTCTCTCTCTCTCTCTCTCTCTCTCTCTCCTTAGGTAATGGTTTTATTTATCAAGGCAGCTACAACTCAGGAAAGGATAATCAACTCTCTCTCTCTCTCTCTCTCTCTCTCTCTCTCTCTCTCTCTCTCTCAACCAGTTAGGTTTTGAACTCTCATTCTTTACTTGCCGTTTAAAACCACTGACATATCTCTTAAGCTTGAACTTCAGCAGCAGGAGTAACTACCCTACCAAAAGTTTAAGACAGATCATGGCAGTCGAGACTTTTGCTTGCGAAGGAAATAGACAGGCGAAGAAATCTTTTCGTTCACTGTTATAAAATATGAGACACGATTCCTCTCTAAGGAATTGCCAGAATATATCATTATAGGTCTTGAAGATTTTACGGCGTATTTATAATATTAGAATATATTTGCTGTTATCTAATATTAAGTGGAAAATACTGCTGTATCTGTTAACCATAAATCTTCGTTTGCATATGCTAAAGTTATGTTAATAAACATAATTTTTCCTTATTAAATTCTTGTCGGTTAGACGGTGTTCATAATCACTGAATTAAGTTAGCGAGACTTCGAGTACATAGCTGATGGTTATATTGAATTAGGAATTAGGCTTACTGCTCCTATTTTTGTTGCGCTGGTAATTGAATTTTTAAATTATATGTAACTGGAGAAACTTTTCTATCCCAAAGTTAGGTACATGCTGTCGTTTTTATCTCATTGAGAGAAGACTAACTCTTCTGTTTCCAGACAAAAAAAAAGAAAGAAAGAAAAGATGTTGCATATGTTTTGAAATGAAACATACGCTTCCATTTTTTTTTAAATCCAACAAAATAAGCAAGAGAGTACAGTCGAAGCTTAGTACTTTCAAGTAGTGTTATGAAGCACCTTTCCGATAAAAGAACCACACTTTGAAGTGAAAGGTACTCAGTATAATGCGTTTTGCAATTTTGTTGCAGTAATCTGTACGAATTGTTAATATTGTTTAAGCTTCAGTAAAATTACTCAAAAGTAAGTATTGTTTGAGCTTCTGTAAAATTACTCAAAAACAAGTATTGTTGGAGCTTCAGTAAAATTACTCAAAAACAAGTATTGTTTGAGCTTCAGTAAAATTACTCAAAAACAAGTATTGTTTGAGCTTCGGTAAAATTACTCAAAAACAATCTTATGTTTTTTTTTCCAAATTCAAGGAAGATGCAATTACTCCAGTCAGTTGTATACGAAATGCCTCTGTAGAGCTTGCTTATGTAATTGGCTACCTAGACAAGGGAAACTTATGTGGGAATGCGTTTTGGAAGTGGATACACCTCCCCCCTCTCTCTCTCTCTCTCTCTCTCTCTCTCTCTCTCTCTCTCTCTCTCTCTCTCTCTCTCTCTCTCTCCCCTGCTTTCACGTATGGGTATTGTTATGTGGAAGCTTCGTTAGGAACCCAGTGATTTTTTAAGGCTCATTTCGTATATATTCACTGTGAATAAAAGAAATAATTAATTATTCAATATGAATAATTAACGTAGAAATAGGAATAATTCTGGATTGGTCCTGAATTATGTAAAACGACTTTTAATCCTGACATTTTAATGTCGAAGCATAATATTTTCTAATGGTTACGTAACTATTGCCTTTATCCAACATACCGGTATGTTTGATTCACTGAAAATTACGAAGCAACTCCCCTTAGTAAATCGTAGAACAATATCAAGTCGTGTTAAGTCTTATCAACAATTGCGTATTTTATTAAGAGATTCTCCTGTTACTTATCCGAGGAAAAATACCCGTTTTCATTGAGTTCTCTTCTCCTAATGTTTTGCCAAGTGACGAAGTAGACGAGATAACTGGTCACGGCACGAGGCTCATAAGACTTAAAAGAGAATTATTGGAATTCTCTGTTCGCTTAACGTTCTTTATTGTATCTCTTTGGATGAGCCTGTGATCTCTGCTTCAAGAGGGACACTGCTGGATTAGTGGACACATTTCGTTGTTTGTTTTGGAGAGAGAGAGAGAGAGAAAAAAAGGCTTAATGTTAGAGTGACAAAGGCTATGCTGAGCCTATGCGAGTACTCACGTCTCTCTCTCTCTCTCTCTCTCTCTCTCTCTCTCTCTCTCTCTCTCTCTCTCTCTCTCTCTATATATATATATATATATATATATATATATATATATATATATATATATACATATAATAATACACATATATATATATATATATATATATATATATATATATATATATATATATATATATATATATATATATATATATATATATATATATATATAATGTATGTGTTTCTGTGTGCTATATAATTATGTGACATACAATTAAAGGGAGAGAGAGAAGTAAGAAGTTCAGTTATCGGTGATGAAGGAAAACGCGGGTAACCGAACCAAAAAGAATGAGTGTTACTAAAATATTGAGAGGAACCTCTGTGAAAGAGGGCGACTAGCATAAAGAGGAAGCTGCCTAAGAGGATGAAGAGGCTACACGTCATTTTTCCCCTCTTTGCATAATATTGCCGGAAGTGGATTCGGAGTGTTTGATGCGATGAGGGGAATGTGGGGCCCATTATTTTCCCGGGGATCTAAAGCGCCTAATTCGATCAGGAATGCCGAACGCCTGTATGTATTGTGGTTGGTGTCGTGGCATGCCACGCAGATGTCGCGAGTTCGCGTCTCCCACAGGGCGATGAAAAATCGTTGGCTCTGTATCGTGATCAGTTACTACTGCAGTGTGCTGTCTGCGGTGGGAGGTTGAAACCAACATTCTCTGGAAGCTTGAATTTCAAGTCAATGGCCCCTTTAGTGTGCTTGTTCCGTGTGAATAGGTTTCGTCTACTGAAATAATAATAATAATAATAATAATAATAATAATAATAATAATAATAATAATAATAATAATAATAATAATCATGTATATATAGTCTGTTTACTAACTTACGTAAGTGGGCGTGGCTCTGTAAGGTTGGCGTGTCCTGTCACCATGGGACGAAGCTGTTTAGGGAAAGATTCTAAAAATCGCTTGAGTTTTTGTCTTTTCGTCTCGTAACTTTTTGCTCCCATGAACTGGAGCTTCGTGCTTCTGTTGAGTATGAGTATGTTTTTCGCTTAACCTTGAATGTTTGTTTTGTAATTACTGTTGATTTTAATTTTTGTAATGATTATTTTATGCGTAGATCTTGTGGACGGGGTCTGATTGCTTTTATCTAGCCTTTGCCTGTAGGAATACTTGATAAGAAAGGGAAAGGCATTTAAGCTTGAAGAAAACAAGAAAATAGCCAAAATTATTCCCGGTAATGAGGAAAAAAATCTTGAATTTGTAGCCAATTAATTTCTTCTGTCAGATGATAGTCAACTAGCCTCTCATACTTACAGATAATAGTTATTTTTAGTTACAATGTAAATCCATTTTAACATGACTGTGTTAAAGTGCAGAGTTGTCATTGTCTGAAAACGGAGGTCTCTCAACACTATCCTCCTGCTGGTTTTCTCTGATAGCTATATTCCCAAATATCCTGAATTATAGATAATTTGTGGTGAATGTGATGGTTTGAGATGTTATCCAGTTACTCTATATTTTTGGTGGATTTTTTTCTTGTAACTAAACTTTTCTTTTTTTATATCGAACATCTTTGCTCTCTGTTGATGCCACGTAGCAACTTAATCTTTATTTTTAATTTTTCCATTGTCTGAAGCAGTTGAACTTAGTTTGCAGTTTCCTTTGATGTCTTTACGGGTCTTGTTTTTTCTCAGTCTTACGTGTGGTGTATTCAGTTGGTAATTAATTAACACTACCTAAGCCCCGTAGGGGATAGTGCCGTCAGTGTACCTCATGTGGTGCACTGTAGGCATTGCTTAAGGGTCTTTGCAGCATCCCTTCGGCCCCTAGCTGCAACTTCTTTCATTCCTTTAACTGTACCTCGGTTCATATTCTCTCTTTTCTATCTTACTTTCCACCCTCTCCTAACAATTGTTTCATAGTGCAACTGCGAGGTTTTCCTCCTGTTACACCTTTCAAACCTCCTTACTGTCAGTTTCCAGTTCAGTGCTGAATGACCTCATAGGTCCCAGCGCTTGGCCTTTGGCGTAAGTGCTGTATTTTATCTATATTCTATCAAACATTACCTCAGGGAAACTGAAACTTGTGGTCTGCATAGTTACAGGTCATGGGAAGGCTACTTTGTCTGCGTAGTTCTCTGTGCCAACGATGCGTCGAAACCTTGGGGAGTTAATGTAGGATAGGACAGCTAGCTAGAGACTAGTGAGGCAGTGTAAAGGTGTTTACTGCTTGTAGAAAGGTGAACCGTGCCCAAGTTAGCTGGTTCTGTAGTGAAGAAAAAAAGGCAAAATTTTCACTAATGAGTTATGTTCGCCATAGGTATGTCAGTTGTAAGTAAGATTGGCAGGGAACTGATCCATAAGTATACCTGCTTCCGAATAGAACACCTGGCTTTCTATTGCTATTGAATATGGATTCTACACCATTTGACCATTTGAAATGGTTATGGATGAATGGGAGCTACCACCGCTCCCTCGGCTTTTGTGATGTACAGAATCCTTGATCTCGTATTTTGTCTTGAGACAGAACATCCTCCTTGAACATTACATTATAAAAACTTTTTTTTAAACCTTTACCTGGTAAGAAGTTGTCAAGGTTTTTTTTTAGGGAAATATATTTTCAATTTGTTTTCCTTGGAAGTAAGGCGGCTGTAAGGCCATTAACAAAAATTTCCAACAGTAGTAGAGAGAACGAATTTTGTATTTGTGCGGGAAAAATAGGAATTAGTTTTCTGTAAAAGAAAACTGTTGTGCCGACTTCGTCTGTCCGTCCGCACTTTATTCCGTCCGCACTTTTCTGTCCGCCCTCAGATCTTAAAAACTACTGAGGCTAGAGGGCTGCAAATTGATATGTTGATTATCCACGCTTAAATCTTCAAACACCAAACTGCAGCCCTTTAGCCTCAGTAATTTTTATTTTATTCAAGGTTAAAGATAGCCATAATCGTGCTTCTGGCAATGATATCGGATAGGCCACCACCGGGCCGTGGTTAAAGTTTCATGTGCCGCGGCTCACACAGCATTATACCGAAACCACCGAAAGATAGATCTGTTTTCGGCGGCCTTGATTATACGCTGTAGCGGCTGTACAGAAAACTCGATTGCGTCCAAGAAACTTCGGCGCATTTTTTTACTTGTTTTTGTAGCGCAGATATGAGATAAATCACTAAAGTCGCACCAGGGTATTAGCGTAACAGACCAGTAAAGGGGGAAAGGTCGCTGGGCAACCAGCGACAGTCCTCTGAGGAACTGAGTCAGTTGTCTCGTACGGAATGAATAATGAGTGTCTGGTACTCGCAGTAACATGTGAAATTCTCTGTGGGTTGGGAGATGAATATCAAGAGTTATGTGCCCACTCGGAAATGGCAGAGGGCCCTCTGGAAATCAGAAATCCCCCTTTGGGCTGAGGAAGGGTCATGGCAGTCGGAGATAAGGTCAAAGAGCTAGCCCTGAATTCAATGGTAATTCGAAGTTCATGCGTTATCGCCTTAAATTAATTAGCCTGATAAATTTTTTTTGTGCAGAGACTGATTGGACGAGCAGTCTATTCCAGGTCTAATGAAAACAAAGAGAAGGATTAAAATGAAAAAAAAAAAAGAGGGAATAGATATCTGGTCGAACGGGAGTAGAGAGTGAATTCAAGTGCAGCGACGGAGAAAAAAGAAAGTGATTAGTTCCTACCTTTTTGCTTTTCTCAGATATGCATCTCATTCAACGTATTGTGGGTTAAGGATTCGCATATTCGTTCTTCTGCAAATTATAATGTGTAGGTTCAGATTAACTAGTGTCCTTGTCGGGTATAACGCAAGAAGCGAAAATAATGTAGATGAAGAGATATAATTTTAGCCTTATAATGTCACTATTTGGTATATGAAATAACTATCAATTGATAATAAGCAACATTCTCCCTTCCTTAAGGTACCATATTTCTCTGTAGTTTTTAAAATGATTACAGCAGGTGTATTGCAATGCAATATTGGTGTCATAGATAGTGTTGCACCAGCAAAGATTTCTTTCATTTCTTTCAAACGCTTTGTCAGTTGCTTATGAATTTAACGTCAAGACAATTGAAATGATTTGAAAGATTTTTTTTTCAAGTACTGTTCCCAGTTACTTCAAAAGACTCGACTCTAAATTTATAAGTATACAATCTAGGAAAACCGCCGTAATTAGCGTGCAATCTATAAGGATTACTTGAGTGAAGGCTTATAATAACAAGGCAGCTGTGAATAATGACGCAGAATATGTTAAGGTTTCTCTAATCAAAACGACTATTACAGACCATCTTTTTTTGCGTGCCACTTAATCTGCACGAATGACCATTTATTCCTTTTCTCGTTACTTAACACTTCTGGCTGAGTATTGTGGTGTGTCACGCGATTCGGTCGGAGTCTTCAATCACGGATCATCCATCCCTTGTTGTCTTTGACGCTTTGAAACTGAGTTATGTAAATTTGAAATGAATTTTATAATTTTAGTTTAGCTGTTTAGACTTATTTTGGTTCTGGTGGCTATTATGCGTGGGAATGGATACTTTTCAAGCATTGCAAAGTCTGTAGTCGTGGTAAAACTGCCCTCATTTGCAACTCAGCGGAGTAATATTACGAGGGAAAAGTTTGACCAATACTCCATCTCAAAATATATTACATGAAAAAATCTAGTAATATACCTCAGATGGGTCGATAGTGAATCTTATAACTATGTGGTTTTAGTTTGAGCAATTTTTAAGCGCATAATCTCTTAAGTAATTTTTAAGAGCAAAATCTCTTAGTAGCGTGCAGTTAAATAAACAAATGTACTTGTCCCGTCAAATCATCTTTGGTTTTCTTTGGAAATCTGGTGCTCTCACTAAATCCTATATTATTGTCTTATAACTGTAAAACCCGTTACGAAGGTCAAGGCTGATTGGTACTTACGAGGATTCTCTGAAAGAGAAAATCCTCCCCGTCTCAAGAAACGCCTTTTCGATAGGTCAGAGGGCCACCTGGATTTTGGTGGGAGGTAATTCCCAGGATTCGTTGATCAGACAAAAACAGGTAAACACAAATGAGAGAAGAAATCGACTTGAGGAAGAACGTGATGCTTAATGAGAGACAGAACTTAAGGGTGTTTGTTGCTTTTGGAGAGTTGGATTTAGAGGAAATAGAAGGTTCGAAGGAAGTCTAAGGGATTTAGTTGTTGATGAAGAACAGATTGACGTGATGTTAGATGTAGAATAAAAAGGTCATTCTATCATCTGGATAACTGTTTTCTTCCATGACTCTTTTTCCCGAATAGTTTCTCCTTTTAGTTTCATTCTTCTAGAGAGTGTCGTTGTACCCCAATTTATTCTCCTTATTAGTTATGTTCAGCCTAATTCATTATTCTGGGTAACTGTCATCGTCATGGATTCACTCTTCCGGTTAATTTGTAATCTTTTGATTACTTCCTCAAGTTCTGTGTTCGGTCGGTATCAATACACCTGGATAACTCATCGTTATGAGTTCACATTCTTCCCAATAATTGTCTCAGTTCTCTCAGCCGTCTGCTTCATAACTGTCATAGTACATGATTCATTCTTCCGAATAACTGCCACATAAGATTCTTTATGCTCTCTTGTAATTGATTTACTATAATAGATTATTGATATGCACAGGTATATATATTTTTTCTTAAAAGCTTTGATGAAGTAGATTATTGGGCATATGTTACCCTACGTACAAGAGTATGCATATTGTAGATACAGGCATCAAAACGTGACAAATGGAATGTTAAGGAATCCACAATAATATGGCCTTATACTGTGTTTGCAGCGTATTAACGTTATGTTAAAAATGTGACGTTTTGAAGTTCTGGTCAATCTCGGGACAGTTGAAATATGAAATCCTCGTAGTAATACGAGTATATCCATGTACTATGTTTTAAGATTGTATTAACGTCATGTTAAAAACGGTGTTTCGAAGTTTTGATCAACCCTCCCTTTGGAAAAGAAGATTGATCAGAACTTTGGGACGTCCAGTTTTGGACACAATTTTAGCGCACATTGTTTGGTAACAGTATGAAGATATAATATTGTGGACTCCTTAGTGTAAAACGCATACTGCCCCAATTCGCATGCTACCCGAAATGCGTTTCTAAATTTCACGCACACAAACTTATGAATATGTAATGTTCATGCAGATGCGAGCGGATTTGTTTCAGGCATGTTTTCTTGCCCTCGAATGTGTGGATTTACGTTAGTATTTATGCGAATAGAGAATCTGGGAAATAAAACTTAGAGTGTTTCTTCTGCACTGATTAAGCGTTAAAATTCTGCTGAGTTTGGGATTCAAATGAATTACTCAAGCGTTAATTGAAATATTTATGAACCTGAAAAAATTTGTAGATCCGAGGTTTTAGTTTTTCAGGTATTATGTTGTATTTAATAGTACATATATGAACAGGTATTTGTGAATTATCTTTTTTTTTTAATAGACAGACATAAAGGTAAACCAAAACGAGGTATGCCACAGCTTCTGAGAAATTGAGAATGAACTCCAAATGACAGAAGTAAAGGAATGATTTTGTTTCACTCGAAAGTAGCTTAAAGCGCATATTTTTGTATGGAAAGTGAATGCTTTGATGAAGTTTTTATGTGAAAATAATGAAGTCATGGTTCTTATCTTCTTTTTTGTAGATTGCCACCCATATTCAAGTTTTATTTTCTTTTGCTTTTTATTTGGTATTTAATGTAGCTCTTTTGTACTGAGCTGCGGTTTTTATGGTCGTTATTAAATTTAGTTTTTTTGAAATGCGCTTCCGTTTTGAGGTTCAAACATTTGTTTTATAAGTGTTTATTCTTATAACCTGAACCTTATTCATGGGCGATTTAGCTTTCATTATACATTGGTTTGTTTATTTCGTGAGCGAGAAATCTTTATGAATTTTATGACAAATTAGCAATTTAACTGATTTTCCTTGCTCCCCCCATAGGTGTGTCATGGTAACTATCAATAATGATATCTTTATATTAAAAGTGAAGACCTCATTTCATTATGGATCATCCCGGTAGGGGGGGTAGCGCCGCCAGTTCACCTTAAGCGGTGCACTGTAGGCATTACTCGGGGTTCTTTACAGCGTTCCTTCGGCCCCTAGTTGCAACCCCTTTCATTCCTTTTACTGTGCTTCCGTTCATATTCTGTTTCTTCCATCTTCCTTTCCACCCTCTCTTAACAATTGATTCATAGTGCAACTGCGAGGTTTTCCTCCTGTCACACCTTTCAAACCTTTCTACTCTCAATTTCCGCTTCAGCGCTGAATGACCTCATAGGCCGCAGTTGTCGGCCTTTGGCCTAAATCTTATATTTTTATCTATTCCATTATAAAGTTGAAATCAATGGTTCTGCGTTTATGAGACACCTCATATCAGCGAGACAATGGTAATTATTGTGCAGTAAATGTTCATATCTTTGAGAATATTATAAATGTTTGAACACAAAATTTTATAAATGTTTGAACACAAGTTGGAATTACATTATGTAAAGTCACGCTACAACGGAAGGAAGGCCCAACCCAAACTTTCACCCACTGAGAGTTGTGTAGGAGGAAAGTTGAGTTGTAGCAGGACTTCCGGAAGACTCAGTCAGAGGCTTTAGAAGCTGTCGTCAAGGTCTTTGTGGTAGACTTCATTAGAATACTTGGGAAAGGTTTAATGTCGAGTTGCCTCCGTACTATAGTGAAACGTCATAAACACGCGTCAGAAACTTCTCAAGTATCACAAACGGGTTTAAAACAAGTCTACGACTTGTTTGAAACAAGCGGAGAACACATCCTTGGCCGGTGCTGGATAATCTTATGAAGTACTGGTTAGGAGTATAAAAAAATCGTTGGCTTATATTTCACCTGTTTGCGATGTGTGCGCGATAAGTCACCGACATGTGTTAAGACATATTTTACTTGGACGCACCCTAAGACGCACAGATATAGCAGTATATCAAGACTGCAGTTAAATAATGCGTTTTAATTGCTTAATGAAATATTGAGGTAATATCTTTTAATTTTCAAAGTGATTGAAGTAGTTGAACCCATTGTTTACATTACCTGTTAAGTGAATTAAAATAATTTACAGGATGATAATTGTATGGACTAAATGAAGAAAATAGTAACTATTATTTATATCTTAATACATTCCACTGCCTTTTTTCATTGACAAAAATAATGATATGTTACGGTTAATTGAAGTGGTTAAAACTATTGTTTAGATTAATCGTTAGAGAATTAAAATAGCCTACATTGATGACAGTTATATACACTGAAAGAAGAAACAGCTACTCTTATTTATATCCCAAAACGCACCACTATGCCTATTTTCATAGACAAAAATGATGATTTGTTATAGTTAACTGAAGTGGTGAAAAGCATCGTTTCCATTAATTTTTAGTGAATGAAAGTAGCCTATGGTAATAAAATTGTATACACTGAAAGAATGAATTAGCTTCCCTTACTTGTATCTTAGAACGCTCCACTGTGGCTTTTTTTATAGACAAAGATAATGATTTGTTACAGTTAACTGAAGTGGTTAAAACCACTGTTTACATTGATAGTTAGTGAAGTAAAATAGACTGCAGTGATGACATTTGTATACACTAAAAGTAGGAATCAGCTACTATGTTATATCTTGAAACGCTCCACTATGCCTTTATTTTATAGACAAAAATAATGATTTGCTACAGTCAGTTGAAGTGGCGAACACCATTGTTTCCACTAATTGTTAGTGAATTATTAGTATTTTATTATTATTCAGAAGATGAACCCTACTCGTATGGAACAAGCCCACAGGGGCCCATTGACTTGAAATTCAAGCTTCCAAAGAATATGGTGATCACTGGGAAGTAAGAGAAGGTAAAGGGAAATACAGAAAGAAGAGATCTCAATTATTAAAAAAGAAAAAAATAGATTGATAAATAGATAAAAATGTATTAAAATGCAAGGAGAATAACATTAAGGCAGTAATGCATTGCAACTTCGCTTGAAACAGTCTAAAAGCTCTCTGCTATGATTTGCTTCAGTGCCTGGCTTCCTTAGAAATGCATACATGTTACCTTCTGGGAGTTTGTTTAATATTCCATCAGTCTTGTGACCTTGCCGCTGATTGCACTCTTTATGTGCTCGTGATTATAGCGGTACGACGGAAGTGACGTCGCCTGCAAAGCATTGCTGCTGTTTCGTTAATGGCATCTTTTTTTATAACGGCATAAACAGATTGCTTGGAGGTGTAGCAAGCTTTGTTGCCTTACTGGGTTGATTGTACGTTGTCTTGTTTAGCGGGGTGATATATCTTTTTTCTCTCTCTTTATTAGTCAGTTGGAGATGTATGGCAGCAAAAATGGATTAATTTAGAATGTAGTGTTATTACTTATGCAAAGTAATGCTTCCTTCATGCTTGTAGGTTGCAGCTAATGTAGAGAGCATAAAACTATCAGTCTTATCTCAGTCTTAATCAGGTTATCATCCTAAAGAAACCCTTCTGGAAATAAGCATATGGAGGTTATCCTAAATATATAATATATATATACATATATAAATATATATATATATAAATATATATATATAGGATATATATATATATATATATATATATATATACATATACTCGTATATATATATATATATATATATATATATATATATATATACAAAATCTATATAAAGAAGAAAGAGAAACAATGGAGTGCTGCGGGGCCTTTCAACTTGTCGTCCTTTACGCTAAGTAAAGGATGACAAGTCGAAAGGCCTCGCAGCACTCCATTGTTTCTCTTCCTACGTGGATTTTGTCTTTCTTTATATATATATATATATATATATATATATATATATATATATATATATATATATATATATATATATATATATATATATATATATATATATATATATATATATTGTGATGTGGTGTGTGTAAGCAATGACTTTATTAACGCTTTTAGAAGAATGTTGTTGCCAGTTGTACGATGTGCACGCACGTGATAGTTAAATTTAATAGGACTCTTTCTAGCGTTCCGGATTATTTATTGATCCCAAAAGTGTTATTGCTACTTGAGCGATAAAGGAGTGTGATTTATGCGAAACCGTGGCACGAAATACTGCTGAACTTCCCATTGCGTTTCGACGGGTTTGTTCCGTTCTCGTGAATAAATATAGTTTTTAATTGAGGGTGGAGAATTTGAAACTACATAACACAAGTTTTTTTTTTTTTTTGCTGATGGTGTTTTTTCTTACTTTTTAGCTTGGTTTTAGGTCGAACTATGCTAAAATGTTAGTTTTAAATTTAGTTCGAAGAATATGTTAAAGTTTACTTGTCATATATTTGTATTTTTAAGTTTACGTAGTAGATGCTTGGATTTCAGTGTAAAAGAACTTCAGTTAGTGGAAAAAGGTTTAGTCAGGTATTTGGAGAAATAATTGACAAAGGGAAAACTTCTGCCCCCACCCCCTCTCTCTCTCTCTCTCTCTCTCTCTGTTTTACTTTTCTGCTGACGGTTTCATCCTACAGTACGAAGTTTGCCGTTGTTTGTTCTGCATTTATATCAGAATGTAGAAAGTATGATGTATTGTTTGTTATAATGAACGCAGCTATATTATTTTTTACTTATATATTACAATGAAGATCATGATCCGACATTAATCTTTCTTTTATGAGCCAAGTCATTTATAATAATTATTCCTGAACTAATTCCGATAATATTATTGTACGAATATTTCGGCTTAGGAGAAAACTTTATTAAATTTAATCCCACTATTGGGCGTAAGAGTAACAAGAATCTTGTTGTAAAGCAAATAAATTACTTGGATTAAGTGGTGGTTATATTCCCTTCTTACTTTGCTGAAGTCTTATTTCATCTCCCATTCTGAATTACGTGACATTGATAGCACCAGTCTGCTTTCGCATCTTACTATATATATATATATATATATATATATATATATATATATATATATATATATATATATATATATATATATATATATAATATATTATATACATATACACACATATATATATAGTATATATAGATTTATATAGATATGTTAAACTTTTGTGTATTTGTATGTTTGCAATAGTGAACATTGTATGTTACTGTTTGTATGTTATTGATGCACGTATTTAGTTTGTATTAAAGAATTTATTTTCAGTGAAGGTCTTTTGAAAAATTATTGATTGAACTAATGAGTTTTTTTCAGGTTTTGTAATCTTTAATATTAAGAAACGTTTCTCAGAAAAGCATATATATATATTTGTATTTTCCACTGCATTTTAAGTGATTATAAATCTAAAGCCTGTCTTGAATGATGTATGTAGCTTTGGCCTTTTCTGGGCAAACAATTTGCATTTGAAAGACAATTTAAACGCGTGCCCTGGATTGGGAGTTTTGTTCTTACTGCTTATGATTAGTTTGATATTGAGAAAAAACAGGATGGTGTTAAGAATTGTTTTCATTTTTAAATTCATAGATGACCTTTGGTCGTTTCTGTACGAACTAAGTTTCATTATTATCTATTTTCAGGTAAGTGATTTTAGAGGACATTATTTTGCAGGAGTAAGGTAAGATAAGCTGTTCATACCAGCAAGTTTTTATAGTGGTTGGTCTATGAGATAGCATTACTGAGGTTCTATTTCTTTGTAAGGTAAGATTGACAAATATGCTGCCTTTCCCCTGTCATATAATATATATATATATATATATATATATATATATATATATATATATATATATATATATATATATATATATATATATATATATATCGGCCTAGCCGCTCACGTCTCCTCGCTGCCGGGAGAAAGGGAGCTGAGGATTTGGCACGATACATATACACATGTGCTACCGGGGTCTAAGCGATGTCAGGCAAGGCAGCCGATCGAGGCTACGGCCTACCCCAACGCCAA
>NC_089787.1:31760623-31770623 GCF_040412425.1 Macrobrachium rosenbergii | reverse complement strand
GTTTAAATGTGTATGAGTACATGTGTCGTGTCAAGTAGGAAGAGGAATGGGAAATGTCTTTTATTAAACTGAAAATATTAAAAGGTCGGATGTAAATCCGTTATTTCATCTCCTAAGCGTTAAATAGCAACGATTTTTAACCAATTGAAAGTTATAATTGTTTTAGCGTTATGCGGAATACAAGTGTTTTTAACATTATGTGTTTTGAATGATGAATTTTTTTATATATATATTCTTAATTAGATATTTCAGCTTTATGGTTGCTCTTATATTGTCTGAATAAAATTGAATATTAAATTCTTTTTAACTAATCAGACTTTTTGATTGTTGCAATATTTTTTTCAGACTTCAGGAAAATATTTTAATTAAAAGTTTTTAATTTCACAGGAGTACTTTGATAACTATTTAACCTTCCGTAGGTCATTATTGCTTTTAATTTTATTAGAAAAGAGTTATATATTTAAATATTTTAAAATTTTACGTGTTATGATCACTTTTATTTTTGTTTTTTTTTTAAATGAATGATATATTTAACAGCAGTTTTCTCCGTAAGGGACCGCGCAAATTCTACCACCGCTTTGCTGCTTCGAGAAATAAAAGTTGGTCTGCAACAATACAATGATTATGGCTTTCCTTTTGATTAATATCCAACGCCACGTTTGATGATTACTTTTGAAATTAAAGCAATTATCGGGATTAACGATTGGTAATCGTGTGGCAATTATTTGTCAGAGGCTTGAGTTGGCGCTCGATTTCTCGGTTGTAAAAGTTGTGATAAAGGAGTTTTTCCCCTTTCATCTTTCAGCCTTTTGCCCGTGAGATTTCTTGAGATGAAATGGAAAACAGCTGTTCTTTTGGCATCGTAAGTTTTCCTTGATATTGAAGTCAGTGGATTAATGTTTTCTTTCTTACTCTCTCTTAGAAGTTTGGTTTTCGTGACGTGTTTACCTTGATTTTTTTAAAGAAAATAGTTTGACCTTGAACATAGTGTTTTTTTGTAGTTGCTGAAAGAGTGTTTTGTACCTGGGTACTTGTATTGTATCAATTACAGGCAAACGCTTTCCGATACAGATGCTCTACTATAACTCAATTCACTGTATTATTCCAGCGTTAATGGTTTAATGAAGTTTAAATTTTCGAGAACAGACGTGACTAGAGAGAAACCCGCCATGTCTTCATGATTATTGTAGATGTCTTATTTATAATTGAGCAGTCACTTTTATGGGTCTCGTCTTTAAGTATTGAAGCAACAGTAGCATTAGTTTTGGCCAGTCGTAATGAACAGTAAGTGTTGCGGCGAGTTCATACACTTGAAAGTGCGAGTGATTTGCGGCAGTAACTTTTTTTTTTTATTGATAACAGACCTACCAAGTTTTGAGTCATGCATTTATAACGTGATGCTTATGTCTTTGCAACGAATAAACGTGAATGTTCCCACTCTTTCCGTGTCTATCTTTACTGGACCAATTTTTGTTCACACCCAGTTATTTCCGCATGAAATTACTATTATTATTTGGTTTATTGTTGAATAGTTCAACCAGGATACTGATTTCACATTCTTTACACTCTTAGGCTGGGCAGGTGTAGTAAGTATGGTTGTTTTTGGTTTTAACGAGTTAGAAAACTACTTTTTTACTTCTCCGTTAGACATTCACTAAGAGATTCTTTGGACAACCATTACGGTCGTGGTCTCAATTCTGCAAAAACTATGATGCCAAGGTGATGGGTTGCCAGCTGAATCATTAGGAGCTAAAATAATTGCGAACACTCACCTCATCTCTTTACTTGTATGAACTAAATAATGTAAGCCTAGTGTTGGGAGTATCAAGAAATACTCATGTTTTCATTGAGAAAATGCCAGTCAGAGAGCTGTTTATAAGTATGCTTATTCGTTATTAATAAAAATTTGATGACATTTTTATCAGTGGGTATTTAGAGGTTTCAGTTGTTCTTTTTAATTATTTAATGTCATGAGCAAAACTCTAATTTTGATATTTGGTACAGGGTATCATGAACCGGTTCACCTTTTTAAGAGCATAAATCTTCATGCAATGGTAAATTCGTGCTCAAATATCATGCAAACTTTTACAGTGCAAACACACGTGTGTATATTTTGTTTTTAATGCATGCTTACATACACTGAGTACAGTATATATACATACATTTAGCTACATGAGAGAGAGTGTGGATTCCGTCCGAGAGGACAAAGTATGCTAAACTTTTGAAGTCTTTTTCCGGGAAACTTTCCCTGTTGCACCTGAAAGGACTCGCAAATTTGCATTCTCTTGGTGAAATTGAGAAGCGTCTGGAGGAGAAAAAGAAACTCTCCCTGCGAAAGAGAAAACTTTTATACACTCCTTTGGAATGAATTGATATCAGATCAGTGACTGTTCTTGTTTCTTTTGTGAATTGACATCAGAGCAGTGACTGTTCTTTTTTCTTTTGTAATGAATTGATATCAACAGTGACTGTTCTTTTTTTTTTGGAATGAATTGATATCAGATCAGTGACTGTTCTTTTTGCTTTTGGAATGAACTGATATCAGATCAGTGTTCTTTTTTCTCTTGGAATGAATTTATATCAGATCAGTGAGTGTTCTTTTTTTCTTTGGAATGAATTGATATCAGATCAGTGACTGTTCTTTTTTCTTTTGGAATGAATTGATATCAGATCAGTGACTGTTCTTTTTTCTTTTGGAATGAATCGATATCAGATCGACTTCTTTTTTCAGATCAGTGACTGTTCTTTTTTTTTTTGAATCGATATGAACTGTTCTTTTTCTTTTGATATGATATATCAGTGACCGTGTTCTTTTTACTTCAGTTTGACATGAACTGATGTTTGCAAAGTGTTATCTTTTTGGATAATAGAAATGATTCACCGGTACTTTGTGTAAATTTTTAACGGTAACAGAACTTGGGCAATCAGGTTTTTTTATTAGTTTTCTGTAAAAGAAAACAATTGAGATAGCTTTTGTTTGTCCGTTGTTTTTCTGTCCGCCCTCAGATCTTAAAAACTACTGAGTCTAGAGGGCTGCAATTTGGGATGTTGATTATCCACCCTCCAGTCATCAAACATACCAAATTGCAGCCCTCTAGCCTCAGCAGTCTTTATTTTATTCAAGGTTAAGGTTAGCTATGACCGTGCGTCTGGCAGCGCTTTCCGGAGGCGTCGCCGACGCATCTTCACTTGACAGCATCTGGGGAGCAACTGAGAGCTGACCGGTCGTAGCTGAGAGTTTCATACAGCATTATACGCTGTACAGAAAACTCGATTGTGCCGATGGAACTTCGGCGCATTTTTTACATGTGTAGGTTTTGGTGAAAGATTTTATGCATTTATTAAGGTTATGTAACAGACCATTAGTGTTAATTTTGGCGGTAAGAAAAATATAAACAATAGTGATTATCTAATTTTTTTCAGCGGAAATTAATGACGGACACCAAGATTAGCGAACTCACCCCAACAAAATTATTCTATTTTAAAAGAATTACAGTGAAATCGGCATTTTTAGAAATTCACAGACCATCAAAGCACACCATTTACGCTCTTATTTTGTGGGCCAGATCCAATGAACTCTGAACTTTTTGAATGCGTTTTATTGTTTTGATGCAGTTCGGCCCCGCTAATAAAGCGGCGGTTTTTAACTTCAACCGAGGATGAAATATAAAAAGAACATAAAAGAGAGCTGTGTTAAAAAAAAAAGGTACGATTCTGACATTAGCTGTGGACGAAGGGTTGCTGTTGTTATCATACTGATCTCTGAAATGGGATGACTCGAAGGGTTGTTTTGTTAATTCTTCTTGTTTTATTATTTAGAATTTGATTCTTGGGTTATCTTACTGATTTCTGTAGTGGGATGGCTCGGATGGTTGCTTTGTTAACTCTTCTTGTTTTATTATTTAGTATTTAGTTCTTGGGCTTTTATGCTGTTATGTAAGGATAAATGAAGATAATACCATAACCGCGTATAACCTTATTGGAGTAGTGCAGAAACCGATTGGTTAATTTTAACCGGACAATAAGTTTTGGGATTAAATGATGTCGCTGGTAACGTCTGGGCAATCTTTTATCGCCTTTAAAATCAATAAGAAGAGGAGTCTCATTGAATGAACCAGGGAACACTTTTATTAAGATGTTAGTGTGAAGTATATTCATGTAAGTGTCAGGGCTTTAAAACGAGTAAGCAATAAAAGGGTGTTGTGTCAGCGCTTTTAAAATAATATATCGCTTTTCTGGAGTAATAGGAAAAGTACATACCAGACCTCAGCGACTTTCATTCATGTATAATTGTCCAACTATAAACTGAAAAAGTCACAGAAAGATTATTGTTACTTCATTTTCCTAGGTTACATTCCAAAAGAACGATTATACATTTTGAAAGGCCAGTGAAAAAAATGTGCTTATATATATGCTGTTAGCAAATACATAAGTAAAAATAATTTACAAGGAAAATTGGCAAAACTAACGTATAAGTTAAAAGGCTGAAGAACAAATAATTAAAACCCAAAGAAAATATAAATGATAAGATCAGAGATCTAATAAATTAAAATCCCGATGTACTTTTGAAATATATAAAAAATCTTTAAAAAAACCAAATTACAGATTGAAAGGCAAGAGAAAATCTACAAACTAAAAAGAAAAAAAAAAAAAGTGCCAAAGAACCCAATATTAGGATATTGGAATTCCCTAAGATATGCCAATTGAGGTAATCAGATTGGCGCTGTGGAATGGTTAGGAACGAGGTTAACCGATTAGGGTGCCGAGTAGGTTACTCACAGGTGACGTTTTATTTTTTATTTTATTTTTTGTGCAATTTGTTTTATTTTTGATAGATTTGACTTCTGTTATAGTTTTATTTTGCGCAATTCGTTTTCGTCCAGATAAATTTTATTTCTCTTATAGTTTTTTTGTGCAGTATGGTTTCTTTTAGATAAATTTTGTTTCTGTTATAGTAATTTCCAAGATTCTCACTCTTAAGAAACCGAGGCAGTTTCTGAAAAGAAGTATTTTCTCATAGTAAGAGTGACATATTATAACTTGTTATTGGTTTTGCGACTTTTATGTTGCGTTCTTTTTGACTTTTGAAGATTTTATTTTTACCCTCGGACAGGATAATTTTATTCATGTTATTTTGCCGTATGGGAGTTTGTATTTATTAATTTGCCGTTGATCAAGCTAGGAAATATTTTCACTGCTCAGTTAGTTGAAGACATCTGTCCAGTGGCGCAACATTTTAATGATTGTGTTCTGTTCACATTTTTAGTCTCGCTTTCGTTTACCCCTGAATTTTAGTAGATGTTCGAACCATCTACTAGGTAATCTACATTCATAGATACGTAAGCGAAGTGGATACCAGAAATGTCATGCCGATTTGTAAGCTGTAAAATTTTCCTTGCACTGAAAACGTATTTGCCGTCATGAATGCCCTTAGAACATAGGTGGAAAATCATTCGACTCAAGAAAAGGAATTACACTTCATTTAAATTGTTTAGCATGTCTTTTGCAATAGATCCCGTATCCATTTGATGGTTTTAGTCTTTCTTATGTAAATAATCCAGCGTTAAGATAGGGGGGTGATATCTTTGTCCAGGATCGCTGCTCTTTATTTCAGTCTGTATTAATGGTTTCTTGGTATTTTGTTTAATGATACACATTGTCTGATATTGTTTGTGCAGTTGTGTGGATGCTCTAGCTCTCGACTTGAGAGAACGTTCTAGGAAATACTGAAGCGGTTTCTTAGTATAGATTTAATATTTCATCTCGTTTATTCTCGTTACTCAGAGTTGTTTGTGAATCTCTAAAGCGAGCTCCCCTTCGTTCCATCTTTAAATTTGTATTCCTCTGTTTACCTTTTTTAAAAAGATTTTTATCGATTCTAACTTCGATTATTCTTTTCATATTTATGTAGAATTTTGGTTGTTAAGTGATAGTCTGTTTTTTCTAAAAGGAATAAGTGTATCTTTGAAATTACTCGTAACTGTATCCGTTGTAATTAGTCAGGTTTTGTAGTCTTGCCTTTATTGTTCTTTTATTACTGTGTATGTTATTTTTCCATGGCCCTGCCCTTTACTGTAGATTTATTCTTTCCATCTCTCTCTCTCTCTCTCTCTCTCTCTCTCTCTCTCTCTCTCTCTCTCTCTCTCTCTCTCTCTCTCTCTCTCTCTCTGTTGCTGAGTAGCATGTTTGTTCAAGTCATATTTTTCTTGCTGGCGTAATTGTAGGTAATAACCCTTCTTTATATAACATGTTCATTGCCTTCTCTCCTTTGTTCTGTAGCTTCCATCATAAATTTGTTACTGTTCTCTCTCTCTCTCTCTCTCTCTCTCTCTCTCTCTCTCTCTCTCTCTCTCTCTCTCTCTCTCTCTCTAATCAGATGATCCTTTCCCTTTGTTCTTGACGCTGTCATATATCTTCTAAGCCTTATGTTTATTGTCGTCGTTTTTTCATTATTTACCGAACATTATCTTGTTGGCGACGGGTAGGGTGGGTGCGTGTCCCTGTGAGCTCAGACTTATATCCATAATGATTCTTATGCTTCCCCTGAATTATAAGTAATTTGTAAAAGTTTATGTATTTTTGCTATAGATGGCATGAGAGGCTTTAGGCGCTGATGGACTTTTGAGGTGATTAGTTATAGAGTTACTGCAGAGAATGGTAGTTTATGATTCTGACTAAGGCTTTTTAAATATACTTAAATTTATTCATCTCTTAAATCAATCAACTGAACAAACATAATTATTGTTTTATTTTGAATAACACCCTTTCATATTATTTCTGATTAATATATATTCCAGCTCCGTTTCTTATTAACCATTCCTATTCACAAAAGCTCGAGTTTTATACCAGTTTCCCCTGTGTTGACTTAAGGTGTAGTATATACTTTAGATGTTAGGGTAAAAGCTGTGTTAACTAATTGTTTATAATTTTGCATTCGATGATGCATTTGCTCATTTTATATTTGAAGCCATTCTCTTTGTAACCCGATGAATTTTGTAGTGTTTTATATTATGCTAATTGTATATGCAACAATGATTATGTAAATTTAGGTATACAAAGGTTTATATTTTGTAGAGAACTTGCATCGTGCTCTCGTATTATAGTTTGAGTTAATGACTAAAAGAAAAATGGAGAGATGCCAAATTTGACAGGCTGATGATATAATAAAACAGTATCAACGGAGACGACCATTTTTAATGTGACGCCATTCTGCTATGTAAATCAACGCGGTAACTATCTTGGATAAAATATGGACTAGGACAATATAGAGATGGAGGAAGAAGAAGAAGAAGAAGAAGAAGAAGAAGAAGAAGTGGCTCCGCCCACTTCCCCCAACTTGAATCTCTTGGGGGTGGGGGGGAGCGGGGGGCGCTGGGAAAGTAGGGGAAGCCCATAACGAAGTTACTCGGTAAATGGAGGTTGTGTGAGTGAATGTAGATGAGGTCATAAGGAAAAAAGAGGTCAAGGATGGGAGTATGTGGGAAGAAGGGAAATGAATTATTTAGCAGCTCGCTCTTGTCTGAGTTTTGTTTCGCGGTAAGTTTCGACAAATTTTGTTTCCAAGGTTGAATTTAGTGGTTTTGATAATTCTCGCCATTTAATAAAAATAACGCTGATATTGATAGCTTCCCAGTCACTCCAGTAATATAGCTATATTTTTATTGGTTCATCGCTGGTAATTATCGTCAGGAAAGGTGAATCGTGTAGAATTTAGTGGTTTTAATCATTCTCATCATTTAATAAAAATTATACTGGTATTGATAGCTTCCTAGTTATATTCTGATTGGGTTATCCCTGCTAATTATCATTAGGAAAGGTGAGTTGTGCAGAGAAACGATGATTAGAAGCCTAGATAACTCATTTTGGCGTTGAAATGTAATTTGAACCAGGAAGATTGATATAATGAATTTGCTCAGCGTGTCATTGCATCCTTGATTATGATGCTGTGGTTGGTGAACAGTCATATGTCTCTGGTTCACAGCTTATTGTTTTAGGTTTTCTTCAAGATTCTTTACTGTGTCCGATTAATGAAGTGAATTTTAAACGCCTTTGGTAAAAAAAAAAAAAAATAAAGCTCTGTGCGTGTGTAGCTTCAGCGAGAGAGTAAGTGAAATGTGGGTAGGATTTACCGTAGAGTATATGATCACTATTTGGCCGATAATAATAATGTGAATTTTCATTGAAGATTTATGAAGGCTCCCAGGACATTACTGCAGCAATCAAAACTATGTGAGATATTTAGCTATGATACATCTTACATTAAGGAAAAGGGTTAAGAGTTATTAAACTGGACCTAACGTCTTAAGGCTTACCCAGGCTGAAACGGTAATAAAGAAGTGACGTTATTTCCTTGAGTTGCACAGTAACAGTAGCTCACTCAAGAAATTTTATGATTTTCTTTCTCATATATGAAATTTGGAATATGCTTGGCTTTTCTGCAAACGCATTTCTGAGTCACAGCTCTTGATCGGATGTAATTATTTAGTGTTAGTGTTAGTTCCTCATTGGATGGGTCGATATCGCACTCGGCTATCACTCTCCTAGGCCCGCGTTCGATTTTCCGGCCGGCCAATGAAGAATTAGAGGAATTTATTTCTGGTGATAGAAATTCATTTCTCGGTATAATGTTGTTCGGATTCCACAATAAGCTGTAGGTCCCGTTGCAAGGTAACCAAGTGGTTCTTAGCCACGTAAAATAAGTCTAATCCTTCGGGCCAGCCCTAGGAGAGCTGTTAATCAGCTCAGCGGTCTGATTATACTAAGGTATAGTATAGTATAGAGTTAGTGTTAAAGATGATAAGGCAGCAGTGAGTGTGCAAAGATTGGAAAGGTAATGGGAGAGTGTATGGAAACCAAGGCTGGAATATATGAAAGCATTTTTGAGCCAGTTGCCCATTATATAAGTGAAGTGTGAGATTTAAATGAGAATAAAAAGAAAAAGATGGAAGCTGCTGAGATGAATCATTTGATTGCATGCATTGCTCTGTTATATAGTTATGACATACATACATATATGTTTATATCTGTTATTTTCTAATTTTTGTTACTAATCCTCAAATATATTTTATACATTTGTGGTGAAATTAAATCTGTAGCTTGTTTTTATTAATATTATCTTTGAGATTCTGAAAGTTAATATTTGTGTTGAATTTGTCGAACGGGATTGTGACAGTATGTTGGCAGTGGTAGGGGAAAGTGACGGTAAAATTTCCTTAACGAGTATTTCTTAAATAACCCGAATCGAGTATGAATTGAAACTGTATGCACGTTCGTTTCAAAAGTAAAAGATTAGAGCTGACATTACCAGTACTGTACTTGGCATTATGGGTTGTTACTTTTGGGGAGTAATGGGAGTTAGTAACACTTGAAATTATCGTTTGTTTTTAGCTGTGAAAATAACCTTACAATTCAGTTCCATTATGTGTGACCTTTTGGAATGCTGATAAATTCGAATGGTAAATTGGACATGCGAGAACCTCAGCTAGAGTTTTTTTTTTTTTTTTATTTGAAAATAATTTCAGTAAGTCTGTAGTGTTTCAGGGAACTGGCTGGCATTTATGGAATTATAAAGAACTAAAACGACGCTGGTTTGGAATATTATTTAGGAATGGAGCTTCAGGAATGGAGTCACAGGCAGTGGAATGCCACGATACTATTACAGGTGCAACTGGCATCGAATCCCGCCTTCCCCTTCAAGCTTCGCTGAGTGTCAACAGAGAGGGTAAATATTTGAATGAAAAGAAGGAGGAGTTAACTGCGTGCTGTAGACTTAATACAGAAAAAATATAGCAAGTTTACTTTCTTTTTGTTTCCCCTCGGAATACGAAAAGTCATGAGGTGTTGTGTCTGTTTTATGGAAACTATATGAATCTGAAACAATATTTTTTGGAAATAGAATATATTTTTTATTTCATATGTTTTTGACAGTTTTCATTTTGTTAAAGATTGTTTATACTTCATTATTTTTTTTTTGTGTGTGTTTGTTTTACGCTCGAGTAAA
>NC_089787.1:31748123-31755623 GCF_040412425.1 Macrobrachium rosenbergii | reverse complement strand
TATTCATAGACTTTCTGTAATATTTTAATTTTAGATTGTTCTTAGCCATGTGTTTATCTTGGTTATTTGGTGTCATTGAATTTGTCAATTTCCATTTGCTTACTGAGTAGCATTGATATATATTCACATTGAAAAGTAACGTGTAAGCCGCGAATTCATAGATATTAAATCGAAATATCTCTGTTGGCATATTCTGCGTGTCTCCATCTGACCGTAGGTATGAATAAATTTTCAACTTTTTGTGACAAGTTAGTGACTTCCCTATACAACTTCATTGCAACTGTGACCTAGAAATACATATTATATGAATAATAAGCCACATCTTGAAAGCTGTGTGTATGTAGCGTGCCTTATAACTTTTATTGTATGTGACGCTTGTCATATCGGGAAAGTCATTAGCATTTTATGCAGTATGCAGGTAGTTCCAAATACGAGGCGGACGGTAATGATGAAAAGACCTCTTGCTGGGAGATTTACGCGTTGTAACCTCGTTGGTTGGTTGGTGGTTCTTCATTAGGCTCACATTAACCAGATTATATATGTTTATTTTTGTATTATTATGATTGATAATAATACAATTATGGTTGATAAAGCAGAAGCACCTTTAGAAGTGATTATTTTAACGACAAATATACAAGGAACAAAAGCATTTCCTGGAGTGAAAAAAGACGTCATTATGAATTTTGTTTTTCTCGGTGTTTTCTTGTAACGGTCATTGTAATTATAATGAATTCTTAAAGGGGGAGTGTGTGTGTAAAGACTTAAACATATTAATCTTTGAAAAATTTTTTCATCCACTATTATTTGTGGGTCTTAACTAAATTAATGAAGGACGGAATAGCTTTGGCGTTTCTGCTATGAAAAGCCAATTTATTTTAATTGCAAAAGTCATTATTCGGCGTTTTGAAAACCCACCTTCTGGAGAATAAGCCTAATGGTGACGAAGTAGACTTAGTTGGCTGGGCATTGAAGGGTAAAAAAAGTTTTTATTTTTTATTTTAGGGGTTTAATGTATAAATATGTGATTATATATTTTGCATGCACTTCTGCGCCTTCTGGATAGTAAGGCCCTTCTTCCTTTCCAGTACCTCTTCCACTTCACCAACCGAGCACTTTTTTCTAGGTCTTGGTTGCTTCCTGCCTTCTGACACTTCCGAATTATATTCTCTTCCACTGACCTGTCGTCAATCATTCTTCTCGCACTACCAAATCGTCTCAACTTGATTTAATTATGTTCAAAGGAACATAATTATGGAGGTCTTTGGAGTAAAACTCCAGACTCATATGTTTCACGAAATACCACAAAGCGCCACTAGATGAATTTATTATGCTTTGGCAGGTTTTATTTTATGAAGGGGGGGGGGGGGGCGGGGTTGGACAAGGGCGGTGGTTAAAGTACAACATGAAAATGACTGACTTTTGGTAAATTGCCAAGGGTTGTTGGGATGTTTTCCTCCAAGAAAATTGTTTGGTGCCAACTAATTTGTCTACGTCTGGCGGCTGATAAAATAATTACGTGTCAAATTTGGCTTTATAATCGTGTGTGGGAAGTGTTGACTTATTTCACTACCCTTGGTGAATTATGAAATAATTAGGCATATAATCGGTTAAGGTGTAATTTCACGTCAGGCTCGTGATGAGTAATAATGCAAATAATAATAACGCAGATAATTACACATGGATAATTTTATAAGTTATATTACAAGGCAAAAGAAACACATAATTCACCAGTTTATTTTTGTTTAGCATATATTTGCTTTTAGATACCTCGAGTAAAGACCAGGCGATAATACGTTTTTAGTTTTCTGTAAAAGAAAACTATTGTGCCGACTTTGTCTGTCTGTCCGCACGTTATTCTGTCCGCACTTTTTTCTGTCCGCATTTTTACTGTCCGCCCTCAGATCTTAAAAACTACTGAGGCTAGAGGGCTGCAAATTAGTATGTCGATCATCCACACTTCAGTTATCAAACATACCAGATTGCAGCCCTCTAGCCTCAGTAGTTTTTATTTTGTTTAAGGTTAAAATTAGCCATAATCGTGCTTCTGGCAACGATGTAGGATAGGCCACCACCGAGCCGTGGTTAAAGTTTCATAGACTTCGGCTCATACAGCATTATACCGAGACCACCGAAAGATAGATCTATTTTCGGTGACCTTGATTATACGTTGCAGCTGCTGTACAGAAAACTCGATTGCGCCGATGAAACTTCTGCGCATTTTTTACTTGATTATTCCTGTTCTCTCTTTCGGTCATTGAAGTCTAGCAACACTGCAAGTGGTTAATAGTTGGGTGGGGACCACGAGTGTAAGTCAGATGCTATTGGCACAGCGCTCTCGATTATCGGCTGGTAGGGCCAGCAATTGCATCCCAATAGTCAGTGTTTAGAATTTTGCAGCTGGTCTTCGGAGTCTGGTGTGAGCGGGAATAGGTCATTGTGAGGACCCGGAGGGATACAGTGTTATAGAGTTAACATTTTCTTTTAGATTTAAAGAAGTAATTTTTTTATTGGTTTTAGAGATCTAAGGAGGCCTGAAATAAAAAGCAAATGTATCACTCCAAACGTTATGTGTATGGTTTAGTGAAATGCTCAGGTACAGTACTTATGGCAAAGACTTAATCTCTTGGTACCACAAATGTAAGTGTGTCTGTATATATAAATTACATACATATATATATATGTATGTATGTATATATATATATATATATATATATATATATATATATATATATATATATATATGTATATATATATATATATATATATATACAATATATATATGTCTGTGAGTATGGAAATAATGAACACGTGAGCACGTTTTTCACAGAAGGTAAATTTCTTACATCGGGAACGAACCCCGGTCTCCCGAGTGACTGGCCAGGGCGATACCAAGGGGCTCACCTTGGTAGGTCAATTGGTATCCCTTTGGCCTGTCACTCGGGAGACAGGGGTTCGTTCCCGATGTGAGTCAGAAATCACATTTCTATATATGTGTGTGTCTGTGTGTATGGAAATAATGAACACATGAGCACTTGTTTAATAGATATATATATATATATATATATATATATATATATATATATATATATATATATATATATATATATATATATATATATATATATATATATATTATATATGTGTGTGTATGAAGTAGTTAATGTAATGAATATTTAATTAGTGTGCTTAGTATGTTAATGAAATAAAGCAAAGGGTCTGAATAGGAAAGTAGACGGCCGTAAAGTTTCACTTGGAATTTGTTACAATTAAAAACAAACAATGAAGTACCAAAAGTTTTGCTAAGCCAGAAAAGTTACTTATTTCAGGTTACCGAAGTGCATTAGGATTTTTTATGTTGAATTTTGTTTTGACATTTCTGAGTGTGGTACGACTGTTTATAGGCTATATATACATATATATATAATATATATATATATATATATATATATATATATATATATATATATATATATATATATATATATAATTGCATAAAACAAATATTATTAGTATTCTTTCTCAAATTGAGTTTATTATCACTATATACATAAATATTTTGAATGTAATTGGTGCTTATAAACAGAAATTTGTACGTGGGACAGCTAATCAAAGTTATGTTGTTATTATTTTTAGACAAGTTTCATTACAACGTCGCCCTGAGAGGGACGTAGAAAACGAAAGAATAATAGAAGGGGGCTTTATTACCAGCGCCAGGAAAACCGAAAATATAAACTTTAGCAGTCAGCGCGGTAGGAAACGTCCGTCAAAGGAATAGGATTAGAATGGCGTAATTCGGCGAGAATACCATTTTCATGGCCAAGCGAAAGATATATTTTTGAAATCTCGCCAAAGTTTTCCTCCTACTCCTCCTCCTCCTCCTCCCCTTCCTTCTTCCTGCTCCCCTCCCTCCTCCTCCTCCCTCCCTCCTCCCTCCCTCCCCTCCCTCCCTCCTCCTCCCCTCCTCCTCCTCCTCCTCCTCCTCCTCCTCCTCCTCCTCCTCCTCCTCCTCCCCCTCTTCCCCCCTCCTCCTCCTCCTCCTCCCCTCTCTTCCCTCCCTCCTCCTCCTCCTCCTCCTCCTCCTCCTCCTCCTCCCCTCTCTTCCTCCCTCCCTTCCTCCCTCCTCCTCCTCCTCCTCCTCCTCCTCCTCCTCCTCCTCCTCCTCCTCCTCCTCCTCCTCCTCCTCCTCCTCCTCCTGTCCCGTCCAGAATCCTGGAAAATGTTACGTATCATAAATTGCCTTGAAGATGTCTGCAAGCGGCCAAAGACCGTGAAAGTCGTCGGAAATTCAAGCAAATGCCGTTCATTTCGGGAGCACTTCCGATGAGAAATTGCCTTGGCCGAAATCCCAAAAGACGAGATTAGATCAACCAGCCTAAGTTGGAGGGCTGCGAAGGGAAATGAAAAAAAATTTAATTCCAAATTTAGTGGTTTCAGAGTGCCGTTGCGAGGGAGATGAGGTCGTTTGAATTCTCGTCGGAGAAAGCATCGCCCAGAGGCTGATTGCTGTTATTCGGTAAATGGTTCGCTGTCTCTGAGTCTTAACTTGGAACTGGCAGAGGACACGTATTGATTAGACCGTATAGATTTTTGGAACAACTGAGATTTCGATAATGAGACCTTAGGTTTTAAGATCTTAGGCCTCCATAACTCAAGAGTCGTGAAATTCCATTATTCAGAAGATGAACTCTATTCATATGGAACAAGCCCACAGGGGCCATGGCCTTGAAATTCCAGATTCCAAAGTATCCAAAGATTGTATAGGTTCCATGGGAGGGAGAATGAAAACTGGGTAATTGAGAGTGATGAGAATAGAGATCCATTAGACTATTACAGATGACCAATGAGAACGGAAATTCCTGAGCTTGACAAAGAATGCATTGACATGAATTAGAATTCTTGAGACTGGTGGCAAAACAAAGACATATATTGTCTCCTTTGAATTTATTCCAGTTATTGGTAAAGGGGTTGATGAAACTGGTTTAACGAAAGTTTGAGGATTGTGTCAGGAAGCATTGAGGAGATCCTAAAAGTCCATAAGCCTTTATCAAGAAATTGATGTAAACATAGGTTATTTACCTCGTCGGAGAAGCCATTGATGTTACCAAACGTCTTACTATTAAGGGGGGCCATTGATTGGGTCTGTCTTCTGCTGAGTTATACAACTATTCGCTGATCACCCTGGATTACATTGAAGTTGATAGACGATTTGCTTATGTTCCTTGGTAACCAGCCCTCCCCCTCTCTCTCTCTCTCTCCTCCTCTCCTCTCTCTCTCTCTCTCTCTCTCTCTCTCGACGTTCTTTCTTACTCTTTTTTTTTCGAAGTAGCTTATTGGGAATATATAATGAAGTGGGGAATTAAATCTCTCTCTCTCTCTCTCTCTCTCTCTCTCTCTCTCTCTCTCTCTCTCTCTCTCTCTCTCTCTCTCTCTCTCTCTCTCAGTATTACTTACGACCTCATAAATATTGAGGCGTACTTTATTATTTTTAGCAGGATCAGCTTTTTTCAGAATAGATTTAACATTTTACTTTTAATTTTAATACAAGTTATGAAAGAATGGGTTTTGTAATATCCCTAATTACTGCTACTCTCTTGAGGTGACAGAGAGGGTGGTCAGTGGTAAAAATGTTTGACAGCAGATTGTCATGTGAGAAGTTCTCAACAGAGGCTCTTGATCATGGATGAAAAACCCGATTTGTTTTAAGGGTACATTCGCAGAGTTCATGATGGGGTTTTACTTGTGATAGTCCTTCTCTTGGTATGCATACTGTATTGCATTCAAGGTAATTTCAGCATAAATATTACGTTTTGATTTCTCTGCAGATCTTGATGCTTGTCTGTTATTTCTTTCTGGGTTGGGCCTTTTATTTCTTTCGATTTCTTGTTCTAGATCAGATGAAGGCGATAAGTTACCTGTCTGTTAGTTACTGCGTTAGAATAACCCTATGAAGTCTTATGGCGAGGTTAAGTAAAGTGAATGTCTATATTAAATACATGTAATCTTCCACACTCGGAACTGAAAAAAAGATTTTTGAAAATAAATAAACACAAAATGTTGATCAAGTGTTGGTGCCACCCAGTGTTTTCATGAAATTTCAGGAGGTACAGTTTTGTTGCATTTAGAAGTATTTTGCTAAAATACAGACTCGGGGTGAAAACATCTTTGTTATCGGAAGAAACAATTAAAACGAGAGTAATAAAAGTTCTTATTATTCTCATTCAAATTAGGGTATTTTCGCACAACTGCGCCAGTGTTGAGAAGTCAAGGGCTTTCATAAAAAACACCAAGTGTCTTATCCTGAATTCTTGTGGACAAGCGTTATCCATGTTTCTCTCAAGCACTCTTAAGGTACGAAGGTGTTTTTCCCCCCCCCTCAAGTCACGAGGAAGTTTCTTTGTTTTTATCTTGGGAAATGTTTAGTGAATATTTCGTAATGTTTTAGTTAAACATTTCAGTATTTTAGTAGATAAACGTTTTATTTCCTCCGCTTTCTTTAAAATTTTAAAATACCCTCAAGTCGCGAGTAAGTTTCTCTAAGTTTTCGTCTTAGAAAATGTTTAGTGAATATTGCGTAATGTTTTCGTTAAACATTTTAGTATTTTAGTGGATAGATATTTTATTTTGCCAACTCGGTACTACTTGATCAAATAGACCTGGCACCCTTTTCACCAAACATCAGTCATTTCACTCTCCATCCACATCACGCCGACTCATCCCATTTGTTTGCGCATACATTTACTATGTAGTCTCTCCCCGACTTCAAGTGGCACTCCATCCAGAAAGGTATTAAACAGGTGCGGAGATATAACCCAGGTTTCAGATCCACTGATACGTTATATATATATATATATATATATATATATATATATATATATATATATATATATATATATATATATATATACATACACACATATATATGAGTGTGTGTGGATATATACATACATACATACACACACACACACATAATATATATATATATATATATATATATATATATATATATATATATATATATATATATATATATATATATATATATATATATATATATATATAAAATGAGTGTGTCTAAACTCAAGATTAAATCTCCCACGGAAAACTTTCGTATTATCTTTAGAATTCTTAGAGATAACTGAAATAATACACTGGTATTTTCTTCCGAATGCTGGAAATAGAGAGAGTAGGAAGAGAGGGAGCTGAAATGACCGATAATTAGGCTTCTGTCAGTGGTATCAGAAATGGTTGAACGAATGAATGCCAGACTGCTGTTAACTGACAGTAATTGGCTGACAATAATCGTAATGGAAGCTAAAGGGTGAGACTTAATGCAAGTTATTGTGTTTTGACGAATTAATCATTAAGAGATATGTATGAAGATTTTAAGATGTAACTAAAATATGGTCATCAACAAAACGTCTTTCTTTGTCAGACCAGGTAAAAAAAATTAATATATATATATATAATATATATATATATATATATATATATATATATATA
>NC_089787.1:31733123-31743123 GCF_040412425.1 Macrobrachium rosenbergii | reverse complement strand
TAATAATCGTTGCTAGTGCAACTGCAAGGTTTACCTCCTGTTACACTTTTCAAACCTTCTTGTTGTCAGTTTCCGTTACAGCACTGAATGACATAGGTCACAGCGCTTGTCCTTTGAATTAAATTCTGTAATCCTTCTTGCCTTGCTAAAGTTTCATTACCATAGATATTTTTTAGAATATGCGCAGTTGTTTTGTAGCTAAACAAGTTGTGCACAGGACAATAGCATATTAAATACAGATTGCTTCGTAGCTACATATTTCCACACAAAGTGGCCACAGAGTATAAGTACTCGTAGTGTTCTTAGCCTTCAGTATCTATCAGAGAAAAGTACAGAGAATGAGCGTCTACGTTAAACGTCAACTGGATCTTTATTAAGAACCCCCCCTTTTTTGGGGGGTGGGGGAGTGTTTCTTAGATTCTGTAGATTCACTGATCCCATCCAACGAAGGTTCACTCAGGCCTTAATGAAGGTTTTTCATTTGGAGCGAGACTTGAGAAATGGAAGATCTGTATCTTTTACTAGAGTGGTGATGTATGGCTGTCATAGCGGTTTTGTTGCCAGTAGGTGGGGAATTTTATATTTCATATATTCCCCTTTATTTTTGTCTCTAACTATACCCCAGATAAACTGATTTTCCAATTTATGTAATTGTATTTCTGTATTGTTAGGTTATATGTGTCTCATATTCCTTTTCTGCAGTGTAGAGTTTATTGTGTATTATATATAAATATACGTATTATATATAAATATATACGTTGTGTGGTTATGATTGGAGGTATGCTCGTTTTTTAAAAATAAATTTCAATTTTACTTTTTCCTATTAGGCTCCTCATTAATAAATGTATACTGTAGTTTAAGACAACGACTTGTGAAAAGTCCTGACCTTCAGTTCTCTTCCCCAGTCTTGATATTTGCTGCGGATTCTACTGTAGATTACAAACACCTGTGACCTAAGACAACTGCTCTCTGTATTTCCAGCTCTCGGCTGCCTGTAGCTGCAGTTTATTTTTTTATTGTTAATTATTGTTTTTATGTGGTTTGCTTCAACTCTGTTTTGGAACCAGCTCACAAGGGAACGTAATAGGATTTTGTGAGGCGGCCGATTCTCTCTCTCTCTCTCTCTCTCTCTCTCTCTCTCTCACTGGGGGTAAACTGGCGTTATTGTTATTTCATGGTGGATAATTACTCTGCTGTTGTTTCATTTTACCGAGATAGAGTTACGAAATCATTTTGCGGAATAGTTCCATGATGATATTTCAATGGACCAGTTTATAACAGTCGTTTATTTTCCTCTTTATAGTCATGGCACAAATCATTTACTGTAATTCCTGTTTTTCTGACTTACTGGAAAATCATCTTCTCTCGAATTACTTCTTTAAGTCCTCTGCTACTCCACTGGTAGGCCGTTTTACATATCCTTTGAAATGACATATTTCTTCATGATGTGTAGATTCTTAAGGTATCACGGCAGCTGAAGCAGCTCCGTTCAGTCGTTGAAGGAAGACCAGTCTAAGCCGCCTCTCATTGCAAAAGCTTGTGCAATTGGGAAGATAACATGTCTGAAAAATCACTCCTGAGTGTCAGTATAGTTTTCCTAAAACTACACTTCTTATTTCCATTTCACTCTTCTTTTCCCCCAAAGTAATTCACCTAATTGCCTGCTACTGTGCACTTGTGTGTTTCCTTGTCGTATAAACTGAACGATTTATTGTTCTTTGTATGAATTAAGTTATGGATCAAGTGGCCCTTGCTTTTCAAGGCATGAAATTAAATTCTCCCTCCATACTGCTTAATATGTTTGGAATTCAAATGGCTATCACGTTTTGGTGTGAAGATGTTTTTCTTGCTGTAATAGCAGTAATTCTCAGTGAGACACGCTGATATTATGGAGGGATTTTGCATGCCTTGTAAGCTGATAGGAGATCTCTCCTTCATGTTAAATAGATGTGAAATATACAATATTTTGGACATGCTCTAGTGATTTACCTTGGAGATAGATACTATTTCGATTTATGAGGTAATAGAAAAGCAAAATTAATATACATTATATGTATATATATATATATATATATATATATATATATATATATATATATATATATATATATATTATTTTTTTACGAGTTTTTCGTTTGTTGTCACTAAATAAGCAATCGTCTCTTTGGCAAGTTCGATACAATTTCTTCCTTGCTATTTCCAACGATGAAAGATGCAGAAGAAGGAAGGTAAAAGTAATAAAAAAACATATCATCGTATTTTCCTCACTTTACGTAACTTCCTTCTTCGCGTCTTTATCCCGTGTTTTCCCTCTGTTTATATCTGCCGGAGATGAGAGGATATCGTCTCCTGTGCTACGTGGGATTCCTCTCGAAAATAAACCAAGTATATACGACTTTAATTTGATCTATTTTTGTGCTCCAGGTTCACTTTTCCGTGGCGTAACTTGACAGTACAGTTCGTGTGCCATAATTCAGAATCTTGTCAGCGTCTGTTGTTTGTTTTATTTTATACATCATAAAGATGTAATTTCTTGACATTACGAGACCGGTCGCAACCCATAACTGGATAGAACTGTTAAGAATGAATTTGGGATCCAGTTGTGTGGTAGCTATTGTCATGGTCTCTCTCTCTCTCTCTCTCTCTCTCTCTCTCTCTCTCTCTCTCTCTCTCTCTCTCTCTCTCTCTCTCTCTCTCTCTCTTTCTTAGTAGAAACGTCACTACCGATGACAGCTAAGAAAGAGGGGGTGAAGCCGAATTTTGAATATGGTTCGCGATGACAGATACAATTTCTGATAAAAATAGAAGTGATGAGTTTCATGTGAATGAATAATTAACGCTCGAAGTTATATTTTCTTTATATGTACACCATTGAGACTGCTGTAAACGAATGCATACCCTCGCGTGAGACAAGAATCGGCTTAGTTTAATTATTCCATTTCCTGATGTTTGCTAGAACCGCCAGTGCACCTTGTGTGGTGCACTGTAGGCACTACTTAAGGTTCTTTGCAGCGTGCCTTCGGCCCCTAACTGCAACCCCTTTTGTTCCTTTTACTGTACCTCCTTTCGTTTTCTCTTTATTCCATCTTATTTTCCACGTTCTCCAAACAATTGATTCACAGTGCAACTGCGAGGTTTTCCTCCTATTACACCTTTCAAACCTTTTACTGAATGGCCTTATAGGTCCTAGTGCTTGGCCTTTGGCCTAAATTCTATGTTCAGTTCAGCTCACCTGACGGCCGAACAACTGTCGCCGTATATATGTCACGTAATGGTGCAGACAACTTGACCGAGGCGTCTGTCAAGAAAAGCATTTCCGCATTACGCAGCTTTCCCCGCAATCTTGACATTGATGTTGAAGGATTCCAGACATCTTTGTCCTTGCGGAATTTAATTTCCCGAGTGACCCTTTTATGGTAAATAAAATACAGTTATGGCGCCAAGAATTGGTTGAAAGTTGAATGTTGTAAAGAAGCTAGAGAAATAATGCGTTCGTGATGTTTTAGAAGCTATACAGTTGGGATTGAAAGTAGTTGGAAGAACGAAAGCACTTGGATAAATGTCACATTTATTATGGTTTCAGATACCTTCGAGGAACTTTAAAGTATATATATAATGTATATATAATATATTATATATATATATATTGAAGTTAAAGTTAAAGTCCTCTTGGGCCTCTGTAGGCTCGTAAGGCAGGCGCTGATCTCCTGTTTCTTAGGCCGACATCCAGTGGGGGACAGGTCCCAGTGCCTATGACACGTGGCCCCCCAGCCCGAGGGCTGGTACCTATTCTCCTACTGAACCTCTCAGGTTTTGAATAAAAAAAAAACATTTTTGGCTGTGAAAACATAAATTACAAGAAAAAAGCTTTACGATATCTTCAAGATTTGTAAATCCCAAATTGTCTAGACGCAAAAAAAGGGTGAAAGAAGTATAGCTTAATAAAAAAAACATGGATACGAAATCTTCCTCCAACGGAGTAACTACACACTAAGGAGAGATTAAGACTCTAATAACCATACGTGATAGAGTTTTTGGGGTGCGACTATTGAAGTGTATATATATTCAAGACTCGATTAGTCTGCCCCTCGGGATGTGTGCGTCTTTAATTAAACGTTATTAGTGCCGGGGGCAGCCCTCCCCATTGAATTAAGGTTAAGCTAATCTCACAGATTAAAAAGCGATCAACTGGGAAATTTAGAAATGTAAATATGTTCTTGCTTCTCGCTCGGAAGAGAGCAGTGTATTTACATCTTGATCTTGGGTTGATATATATCTTCCTGGGCAGATTTAGACTTAATTGTACACAAGCTTTGTGGAGATTAGGAAACCGCATGATGATAATCCAGCACGGAAATTCTCGCAGAATTCGCTTGGTTGGGTTATTAAGAAGTAATGACACGCTTTGATGACACCTCTCTCTCTCTCTCTCTCTCTCTCTCTCTCTCTCTCTCTCTCTCTCTCTCTCTCTCTCTGGTAAGCTTTGGAATATTCGTCTTTCCTCTATCCTTCTGTCGAGCCTGGGCTGGATGTGACCCCCCCTCTCTCTCTCTCTCTCTCTCTCTCTCTCTCTCTCTCTCTCTCTCTCTCTCTCTCTCTCTCTCTCTCCTCTGGTAAGCTTTGGAATATTCGCCTTTCCTCTATCGTTCTGTCAAGCGTGGGCTGGGTGTGACCCCCTCTCTCTCTCTCTCTCTCTCTCTCTCTCTCTCTCTCTCTCTCTCTCTCTCTCTCTCTCTCTGGTAAGCTTTGGAGTATAAGTCTCTCATCTATCCTCCCCTCGCTCTTGAGCTAGATGTGACCACCTCCCTCTCTCTCTCTCTCTCTCTCTCTCTCTCTCTCTCTCTCTCTCTCTCTCTCTCTCTCTCTCCTCTGGTAAGCTTTGGAGATATTGGCCTTTCCTCTATCGTTCTGTCAAGCGTGGGCTGGGTGTGACCCCCCCTCTCTCTCTCTCTCTCTCTCTCTCTCTCTCTCTCTCTCTCTCTCTCTCTCTCTCTTCTGGTAGCTTTGGAGTATAAGTCTCTCATCTATCCTCCCCTCGCTCTTGAGCTAGATGTGACCACCTCTCTCTCTCTCTCTCTCTCTCTCTCTCTCTCTCTCTCTCTCTCTCTCTCTCCTCTGGCAAGCTTTGGAATATCCGTCTTTCCTCCATCTTCTTCTCGTGCCTTGGCTACATAAGGACATTTGGCTGGCCATGCCATCGGCCTCTGCATTGAAAATAATAATCTAGAAAAGAATTTCAGATCTGAGTGAAATCGTGTTATATGACGAGGAGATAGATACCAGAGGACGTGTCCATTGTTGCCTAACGTATCCGTATAAGATTCTTCAGTCAAGGCAAGCTGTTTAAACAGTTAATTGAGGGACTAACTGTACGTTTTATTCATTCATAGTGGAGGCAGTTCCCCGGTCGATTTATAAAGATTTGGTCCGTAGGGGGGGTAATGCAGTCATTGCACCTCATGCGGTGCACTGTAGGCATTAATTAAGGTTCTTTGCAGCGTCCCTGCGGCCCCTTGCTGCAACTTCTTTCATTCCTTTTACTGTACCTCCGTTCATATTTTCTTTCTTCTGTCTTACTTTCCATTTAGTGCATCTCATAAAATCATTGTTTTGAAATTAGCCCATGTATAACTGATGTTATGCACTGCTAATTCATGAAATACAGTTCATGTATAACTGATATTATGTACTTCTATTTCATGAAATACAGGTCATGTATAACTGACATTATGTACTGCTATTTCATGAAATAAAGGTCATGTATAACTGATAATTATGTAGTGCTATTTCATGAGATACAGGTCATGTATAACGGATGATTATGTACTGCTATTACGTTAAACACAGGTCATGTATAACTGGTAATTATGCGCTGGTATTTCATGAAATACGGATCATGTAAAACTGGTAATTATGTACTGGTGTTATCTGAAATACAGATTATTAAAATAAAAAAAAATAGGCTGTTGAAGATATTCCTTACTAAAAGTTTACCAGCTATCTGAATTCAGAAGCATTTTCCCTCGCAATTCTCCTCTCTGTGTAAGTAAGTCATATCTCTATTTAAGAGAACTTCTTGCTTTTTTATTTGACGATTTTTTTTCCTTTCCTTCCATCCAGATAAAACCACCGTTCTCCTTTATTCCGTCCTCCAGGTACTTGGAGGCGGTGCGCAGGAAAATGCGACCGCCTCTGTCATATTGCTCTTTACGACCTCCCTCCACAATTTAATCTTGTTTGGCGGTGACGCTGAACTTACTGTGTAAGAGAAGTACACTTTCGTCCGGGACATTTCCAAGGGGTATGTTACAGTCGCTCATTTGCTTTTAGGAGAAAAACGCAGACTTAGATTGTGACAGATCTGTTGCTAGTTGTTGCTTTGGAATGTGGGAATTGCTATGAGGTCAGTTTCGGAATTTTCTTGTGCCTTTCTTTTAAAGGGGCGAAAGGGTAATCAGTTTAAAAATCAGTTGAAAATGGAACCTGTGGAGTTGATGGTAAATTAAATTTGAAGAGTAGTCTGTGGCAAAATTACTTTTTAAGATAGTGTGTGAGGAACGGTTTGTAATGTTGGCTGATTCTCTCTCTCTCTCTCTCTCTCTCTCTCTCTCTCTCTCTCTCTCTCTCTCTCTCTCTCTCTCTCTCTCTCTCTCTCTCTCTCTCAAGTGGAATACAGACGCAATGCCTATTAAAATGTGAGGATGACCTCAGAAGCAGCCCTAAAAGATTTCACTTTGTTTTCCGTACTGTGTTGTTAATTTTTGTTTCCCAAATATTGCTGCGCATTTCTTTTCCCTCTCTTGAGAATTTAAAAGTACGTAGCTTTAACTTTAGAGTATTACCTTTATGCCTTTTGACGCTCCTCCCAAATTAAAGGTTTTAGCTGTATTGCCTTTGGGCTCATGGACCCCCCTACCAAATATTAATTTCCTAGCAAATTCCCTGAAACGCATTCTTACAACCCAAGTAACTATGAGAAAATATATTTTTAAAACTAGAGTGAGAGACAGTTTGTTCTGTGACTTTTAAAGCTTGATTCATTCGTTGCTCTTGTAATAGTGTCTATGAATCTCGCGTCTTAATCAGGGCGGAGTTGGAGTAAAGAGTTTTATTCCTCTCCAGTTTTCCTCTTTGCAATTAAAGGAATTTTTAGTTCGGGGTTTTTCGGTTTACATGAGCGCGATCTGGTTAATTCTGAAGCTCTTATTTTAATGTCAGCGATTCTTGCGACCTGATTAAAAACGGAAATAAGAAACAAAAAAGAGCAACTATTTTTTGTCGTTTTCTTGTCATCTCTGTAATTAACTTCAATGGGTTTCGATGAAAAGATGTTTTTTCTGCACTTTTTTTTTTAAACAGCTGATTAGCCTCTCGACACGTTGTGGAAGAGTCATTTCTCTCTCTCTCTCTCTCTCTCTCTCTCTCTCTCTCTTTACTTGAAGCGAACCGGTCCTTTACTATGCAGGAGTTAAACTTTAAGGTTAGCTGGCGTCTGAGAGGTAAAATTTAAAGATTTTCTCCGTCTTTAATCTATTTTTTCACAAGTAATGTTTCTGTCATTTGAAATGGCTCGTCATTCAGCTTGCACATATTTAAAATGATTTAAAATGATCGTTCAATGATTTCATACCTTTCGAGCTTTTTAATAGTGATTTATATTGGCCTTGAAAATTGTGGTACCATTCTTTCATAAACTATGAAATTATCTAAGAACCCCGGTAGTTTTTGTATTGTTTTCTTGACCGATAAATCTGATATCTGCTTATAAATGATATTAATGACGAAATTTCTCTGAGCACGATTACCAGTTTACTAAGTCAAAAAAATTACCTGCAATATGTGTTATATATATATATATATATATATATATATATATATATATATATATATATATATATAAATATATATATATATATGTATATATATGTGTGTGTGTGTGTGTGTGTGTTAAAGCTTAAAAAGATACGTTGTTATTTTTGTCCAGCAGCTGATTTTCATAAAAAATCACGTTTTACTATTTTAAAAAGTCTGTTTAAATGTATCATGATTTCAGATGTCCATCGTTTGAGCGGATCTTTATTTTTCAAATATCTGTAGCTACTCCTTTTTCAGTCATGTCTGCATAAATTCAGCATTCCAGATGGGTCACCTTTCAACGGATCTTCATTTTTCTTTTCTAATCCAATCCTGCCTGTCAGGCATCCCATAAAAAAAACAAGTAAAAAATGCGCAATGGAGTTTTCTGTACAGCTTATGATCAAGGCCACCGAAAATATATCTATCTTTCGGTGGTCTCGGTATAATTACCTTCAGTAATTTTGATTTTATTTAAGTCTAAAATTAGCCATGACCGTGCGTCTGGCACCGCTATAGGTGCCAACAACACAGGCCACCAACGGACTGTGGCTGAAAGTTTCATGGGCCGCGGCTGAGAGTTTCATACAGTATTATACGCTGTACAGAAAACTCGATTTTGCCGAAGAAACTTCGGAGCATTTTTCACTTTTTTTGGGGGGCGGGGTGGGGGCTAGGGTTGGTTTCCTTCAGTAAGGCAACGAAAAGCCTTAGAAGAGAGAGAGGGAGTTGAGGGGGGTAAAGCGCGGCGCGAACAGGGTCGTCTCTTCATGTTGAACTTGTCGCAATCTTTGATCGATCCAATTTACCGCCCCTCAAGGCTGCGTGACGTCGACAGGTAAGGTGGGAAGACGAGGCCCCTTGTTGGAAGATTGGTTTTCTTCGCCTTCGTCGTCTTTTGTTATTATTATTATTATTATTATTATTATTATTATTATTATTATTATTATTATTATTATTGTTATTATTATGATGATGATGATGATGGTGGTGGTAAGGTAATGGTGTGCTAATATTTCCTGTCATTATTATTTTTTATTATTATTATTGTTGTTGTTATTATTATTATTATGGTAGTAAGGTAATGGTGTGCTAATATTTTCTGTCATTATAATTATCAATGTTGTTATTATTATTATTATTATTATTATTATTATTATTATTATTATTATTATTATTATTATTATTTAGGCAAATGGAGCTTGTGCATACGCATTCTTGGTTTTGGAAAATAAATTATAAGACTTAAATTTTCAGTTAATTCTAAATTGCTGCAAACTACTGGACCATATATGTATGAGTGCATGGCTTTAGTACTTTGTATAGGTAGGCTTAGATCACTTTTCTGAGTTTCCTTAGTGTTTCAATGTTGTCAGCCCTCCACTCGACGGGGCAACTGGCTTTGTTCTAACCTATTGGCCTCCAAGTGAAATCTGATTGTAAAACATAATGGATATTGTATGAAGAAATTGTAAAGCTAGTCGCATGAACTGTGCAGTTTCTGATGTATATAAAGTATGTTTCAATGTGTAGCACTGCAGATGTTCATAGTGTTGTATCGATTTGTATTGATATCATCACCTAAAAGAATATGCGACAGGGATAGAACTTGGGAGAAGGAAGCACGATAGAATAATCTTGTAGCGTGTTCTCATTTCATGCGAATGGAACTTTAGTGCTGTTATTGTAACGTTTAAGGCAAGACAGACAGTAAATCGCGCTGTTAGAAAATTGCTGTTTGAAAGAGTTGCAAGAAGTATAAGGAAATGTTTAAGCGAGAAAACTTTATAAAAACAAAATAAAAAAGAGTCAGTTTTGTGAGGTGTTGGGGAGGGGGGTGAGAGTCAGGGGTGGGGGTAGGGGGAAGGAGAAGCCACTGACATCAGTAAAATAGGCTGGGAAACAAACATTTCAATTATTCAGCGATACTTCTCAAATCTAGCCAATATAATGTCATCTTGCGTTCCCACTTTGGCATCCCCGTTTCCCTGAGGATATAACAGACAAGAGTCCTTCCTCTCTCGATTTGTTTCCTAAATTTTTGATGGAAACTTCCCGGACAGAAGACTGGAAGGAAGGAATGCAAGAGAAGTTCTGAAGAGGACATTTGAATCATATACCCCGTAGCAGGGCAGTGCCGTCAGTG
>NC_089787.1:31650623-31728123 GCF_040412425.1 Macrobrachium rosenbergii | reverse complement strand
TCAGTCTCTCATGCGGCCAATTCAAGTAAGTAAACAGACAGACAGTCAGGGCTGATTGATGTCTCGGCCGCTTGAAGTTTCACCGGGAATATTAATAAACTCTCTGATGCATCACGAAACTGAAAAGTTGACGCTGGAATCCCTAGAATATCAACAAGTAATTGGTAATCTATTTAATGTCTTGATTAAATTATAAAGTTGGTAACGAAATAGTTGCCTATTTTTTGTTTTTATCTTACAGTTTATTCACTGGATACAGGTTTTTGTATTAGAAGTCTCCTGGCGATCTAAAGTTTATTATTCTATTTTTCTCATTTTATTAGCAGTTAGTGTATAGTGAATACATGCATTAATGGACTTTAATTATATTTTAGTAGCCACTCTGTCGTAATGGACAAAGTGTTTCCGTGGAAGACGAGATCATGTTACCAGCAGATATATTGTACTCCTTAATCTTAAGAAACCTCGCAAACTTAAATTATTAAAAGCTTTGCTTTAAGAGTGTGGTTTTACATATATTTGTCATATATTCATAACACTTTTCTTCTTTCATTTCAGGGTAAAATGAAGGTGACCTTGAGTTAACTACACGAAATGGCCTTCGTACGTTATTAGTGAAAGTGACGAGGAAAATGGTGATGAATATGATGAACTAATTGGGGAAACATTATTTTTACTCGATGAAGTGCTATAGTGGTTAAAGTGATTAATTTAGATGTTATCACAAGGTATTTGTTGTTCCCTTGAAGTAAAAGTGTTGCAAAGTGAATCATTTGCAGTGAAAAACAGTTTTAGGAAGTAACCTTATACACTGGGAAAATATCTAAATCGTGTTAAGTGATACACTTCAGTGAAGTCTGGTGAATGTGAATAATACTGTGTACAAGTGATAAGGAAAATAGCGCTTAGCAAGAAAGAGGTAGAGGTTTTTTTCCTATCCCATCCTATAATTTCTCAAATCACCTTGTTCCTTTTCTCACTTATCCTTTCAAGTATTACTCGTTGAATAGTAGATGTTTTCTGGTGCGTAATATTTTAATGCAGTAATCGTACGTTGTAAATTGTTTTGAATCTTAAATAAATAGTAAATTTTAAGTACTGATTTGTCGATTCTTCTGATAAAAACGCCATTGACAAGAAGCCGTTAACATGTTACACTGTGTTTTATGATATTTATTTTCCCCCTCTGTAACTTTTATGTTTCTAGTCGTACCACATATCTGTCCATTTCACTTTCCATTCTGAAGTGATGGTTTCGAAATCTTCCTGTAGATCTTATGTCCGGGATAGCAGAAACACGTGGTTTATTTGTTAGGTGATTAGAACCTGCTCTAGAAGTATTTTAAATTCATCTTAATTAAAAGTTGTCTTTCGATATCAAAGCTAAATGCCTCCTATAGTGTATTTTGATTGAAATTGGCTTTTGATCATCGAAATCTTAGTAACTACTTTGTGTTCCGTTGTTGGAGACCGGCGGTGCGTTTTACACCCTATTCAAAGATGTCCTGTACGTGTACCATTCCTTCAGCTACTTTTCGGCTCTGAAACGACAATTATCCATCCTACCGTCCCTTCTCTATCCTCCTCCTCTTCCTCCTCCTCCCCCTCCTCCACCTCCTCCTCCACACCCTCCTCCGCCTCCTCCTCCACCTCCTTCGCCTCTTCCTCTTAAGTGGCCTCGAGCTCTGTAAGCCATCATGTCTCTCAAGATCCATGTAAGGCATTTCACCGGAGTCCAGCAACGAGGGGACAAGATTGCCAAGGTCACTTTTAGAGGTAAGTGTTCCAGGTCACTTATGCAGGTTATTGATCAAGGTCACCATTATGATGCGAGTGATTACGGTCTAGAGGTTTGTAATGAAAGTCACGTGTAGAAGCAGGTCACATGTACAGTTACAGATGGAGTGGAAAGATTGGTGTCAGGGGAATGGAAAATGCTACCTGTGGGATTCGCTTATACGCTGACGTCACGTGCATCTACTGTGATTTGTAGTATATATATATATATATATATATATATATATATATATATATATATATATATATATATATATATATATATATATATATATATATATATATATATATATATATATATATATATATACACACATACACATATACATATATACTATACCTGCCCTGAGGGACAGGATTGGCTTACTCAAGTATGCCAGAAGTTGAAGTATAATTGTTTGGGTACAAAAGGTTTTTCGTATACATTTTAAATCTCTTTGATGTAACTAATATTTCATTTCTTTTGTGACCATAATCTTATGCTACAGTGAAAGTGTAGTACTGAAGGAACATTATTAATTTTCCAAAATGTCAGATGATAATGCTGTTATTGTTTTCAAAATTATAGTTTTCATGTTTCATATTTAATATAGCTAGAAATTGATTACTTTCAATGCCAATATTTCGTAATTTTCATGATGGTGCTACATTATGGTTTCGTTTGCGGCAAACAACCCTCAACATGGAATTTAAATGAAGACTTCCAAGTTTTATAATATAACAGACTCATTCAACTTCAAAACGCAATACGGTAATGGGAAATATATTCAACTTCAAAACGCAGTAAGGTAACGTGAAATATTTCGTAACTTAAGTAAACAACAGGACTTCCTCTTCTTTAGGATCTATCGAAGAGCAAAATGAAAAGTAGGACTTGACTAAAACAGCAATGCTGTTATTGAAATGATAAGACTTGACTAAAACAGCAAGGCTGTTACTGAAATGAATATCACCAAGAGAACGCTTAATTCGGGACACAACAGCGGTGGCTGCCTATTAATGCCAGGAAAGTTTTCGCAGATCTGTTCAGAAACAACATGTTGCGCCAGTATTCTGGCCATTGTGCTAGCTTGCTTTAGACAATGACTTCTTCCAAGCCGAACGGGCCTGGACAGTGACAAGACTTGAGAAAGACGGGCGAAGGATTTTAGAACCAGGAAGGAAGTGGCGTTGTAGAGTGCAGTATTTATGCAGCGATGCTCCAGAGCTTTTGAGTAGACTGCATGCAAGCACAGCAGATGGTGAAATGTGTGAGATAATTATGCGATTGAATTTGCCTGCTCCAAGAGAACTGTTTCAGTTTGGACCAGATTTACAGTGGACCAAAGACTATTAAGGAAGTACGAAAGTGCTTGCATGAACTGCGTCTTTTAAGAGATTGAAAGTAAAGTAAAAAAAACAAAAATTGCAGTGGAGGCTAATTATGAAGTTCCTGAGCGGTTCAACAGTTTAAAACATCTTCTGATTTCAAAAGGAAACTTAATCCACTTTGACTTTTTACGTATGTGTAAAAGAGTAATTCCAGCTTTAATTACATTTAATATTATTTAACTTTTGTGAAATGTACGTGTAGTTTGTCAAACGGAAGATTTTAACTCATTTACTAATTGTAAGTACAGCTTATGCGAAAAAATTAATTTGATATAGTAATGTAATTGGTACTTAATAACTTATGCTCTTGTACTTGAAAATTCATACCTTTCTCTCTGGCGTGCAACAATATTTCCATTTTAATATACAGAAGTACTCGTTTTGCCCAGACGTGCCACTTGCGTTAATGTGGTATGTTGTATTAGGGATATTACTTCAACTTTTGCATTATCTCGATTTAAAGGAATGCGTGATGTTCACTGGTAAAATGTGCTTCGCCTTATTTATATTTTTTTTTATGTTAGAATTGGCAAGAGCACGTTAGCTAATATGTAATAAGTTATACTGTAGTGTATTCAGTAATGTATGGCATAATGATAGTATTGAAAATATTAATTATTATTGTAGGCAATTGATGGAAGGAGATAACACAAAATTGAAATTTCCCACTATTGTCTTTAATACTTGATGTCGCATTCACAAGAAAAAAAACACAACGTAATTTCAGGGAGGTTTGTTAACATCATTACGGAACACACTACAACGTAAACATTTCATAGATATTATGTAATTGGTTAAATGATCAGGGTTCTGTAGCAGTCTCACGCTTAGGTATTCATTGGAAAATTATCTACTTGCAAAATTATATTGGTTATCTTTTCAGTTTTCTTTGACTTTTAAGATGATTGATTTAGCTTTGTCTCCATTTCCTAACCGTTTACTTCTGTATCAGTAGCTGTTTATGTACTGTAATAAATTTAATTAAAGAAATATCTGTAACCCCTGAACAAGAAGGTAGGAAGGTAGTCTCTCTCTCTCTCTCTCTCTCTCTCTCTCTCTCTCTCTCTCTCTCTCTCTCTCTCTCTCATTATCCAATCATAACAAGAAGGTAGTCTCTCTCTCTCTCTCTCTCTCTCGCCCATTATCCAATCATAACAAGAAGGCAGTCTCTCTCTCTCTCTCTCTCTCTCTCTCTCTCTCTCTCTCTCTCAAGCGCACACGCCCATGATCCAGTCATTTGCCTTGAACTCGCGCAAAGCTCATCTTTATATGTTTCCTCCTCCACCCTTATTTTGTAATAACATAAGACTCACAACGGTTCTGTCGATGAAAGCATTCGATAAAAAAAAGCTTTGTTTAGAAGTTCTGTAAGTAAGTCGTTGTAGTTTTCCACATTACTCGAGTTTTTTTTTTTTTTTTTATTCATTAGGACATTTGTCAAATGTTTTGGAATATTGGCGCTTTTCGGCATTCGTGAATTGTACAGTTGGATATTTACATAGCCTATTCACAAGAAAAGAAAGGTATCCAAAACCTCTCTCTCTCTCTCTCTCTCTCTCTCTCTCTCTCTCTCTCTCTCTCTCTCTCTCTCTCTCTCTCTCTCTCAACCGAGCTACCACACCCCAGTACCTTATGATAAAAAGCCTTAATGTAAACATTTCAGAGGGTGGAAACAAGTATCAGATAAGAGTCGAGTGATGTCTTTATTGATTAATTAAGTCAGCTGATATCTCGACAACACAGTTCGTCGACGCCTCCGGAAACTGAAAATACTCGTAATTTGATAGGACACGGTTTCTTAGAACAGCTTTTAGAGAAAGAAGCCGTTATAATGAAATGACGGTACTTCGTCAAATTTATTGAGAGCAAGGTCAACGGTTATAGAAAGTCTCTGATACTGTAGAATTTCTGTATATTTCATACGTTATTTTTATAAAGTGTCTTTACTTAATTTTTTTTCTTTTGGTTTGTGTCTTATTAAGCATTATGTCATAAGTAAAAAACTGTTCTTCCTTGCAATTACTGAAGTTATGAAAGCAATGAAAATGATAATTTATAGAATTATTTGTTTAATAAGAGTAACACATCACTATTAGTTTGTCTTTTATTTTTATATATATTCCCTTTGAACTGTTATTGATTCTGGTGTAACAGGAATTCAATAACTCTGGTATGTATTTTAGGGGGATGTTATTTGTGAGCAACTTTTCCTTTATTACTTTTCCACGTGATTGGAAACGTTGGAAAAAAAAATACGCCAACCCTGGAAGTCGTAATTGGGACCATTTTCATTTACAGCGGTGTATTTATTAGGGATGATACTTTTTCCCACAACGGGATAGAGTAGAACCAGTTAACTTGCCTTGAGGGAGGGGCTTATTAGCCTGATATAGAGAAAATTAGAGAAAATTAAATACGGTAGATGGTGAGAGAATAAGGGATGACTGTCAAGTCGTTTGTTGATCACATGAAGTTTGTATGAAGACCATTCACTCGGCTAATTTTTCGGATGTAATTTGCTTGTAATGAGAATTCATTTGGTTACATCAATGCATCTGATTTACATATAATGATAACTGTTGATTACATCATTGATGGTGATTTGCCTGTAATGAAAACTGTTATTGAAAGTAAATTGCGAGTTTATTTCAATACACATTGTTACATTATTGAAAGTAATCTGCGAGTGCATTTTCTATAGTTATTTTTTGTTTCATTATTGGAAGAAAATGCGTTACATCATTGAAAGTATTTTGCGAGTTAATTTTCAATACTTGTTACAAGTTGAAAGTAAATTGCGAGTGCATTTTCAGTACTTATTTATTGTTACATTAACGAAAGTAACCGCGAGTACATTTTCAATACTTATTCATTCTTACACTATTGCAAGTAAATTGCCAGAGCATTTTCAATACTCATTTATATATTTATAGTGAGATAGTTAGCTCGCATGTGTCTGTTCAGGTGTACATTTATGACTAATTGATTAATTATAAATTAGAGACCGGTACTAATCCTGAAGCCCAGGCCAATTAGTTAGATACTTTTGTGTACCTCGGGCAGAAAAAGATAGACACTTTTGTGCACCTCGGGCAGTATACTGACCGTGTCATTGATTATGGATATTTTCTTTTATGAAGTAAAAGTTTCATGGTTTATTAAGGAAATGGCTACGAAATAAATTTTCTATTCTCTGTGTGTGCTTAGTGCTAAAAGCAGACATCACAGAGAAGTTTGGACTGAATATTGAAAGTTTTATTGGCATATTGACCTCTGTGAATTTTTAAATATAGTCCATTAGGTGTTGTGTTCCATAATTGATAGCGTGAACCGATTTTTCAGGGTCCTCTCTCTCTCTCTCTCTCTCTCTCTCTCTCTCTCTCTCTCTCTCTCTCTCTCTCTCTCTCTCTCTCTCTCTCTCTCTCTCTCTCTCTCTCTCTCTCTCTCTCTCTCTCATCTTTTTGATACGATGGTAGTTTTGCTTGAGTTTGTCAGTCTGAATCATTATTTGATATGTTTAACAGCAACATTTTATCTTAAGCCAAGGAATCGGAGGTTTACAAAGCTTTATGGTTTTATTTTAATTTCATATTTTACCGCCCCCTGTAGTTATATGTAGTTCAGAGGCTGCGCAAGATCACATGTAATCATAATTTGTATCCTAGATTTCTGTTATATTGAGTTCTTTACAATTTTCTAAGTTTTTGTCCAGTTCTTTCAGCGACGTCCCTAGTTTGAGTCTTGTCAAACTCCACCGTAAACTTTGTACATCATTAAGACTATTCTTTATTCTCTGGAACCATTAAGATTTACATTATCTATAGGAAATAGTTGCCACATAGTTATGCATTAAGGAATTAATTTTTATCACATAGCTGAAAGGCATCGATTTTTCTTTATCATATAGCTGAAAGGCATCGATTTTTCAGACAAGAAGGACTTCAATCATAAAACTGAAATAAGTTTAATGATTCATATTCATTAAATAAAATGGGACGTTCGTAAAAAACACTGAACATTGGACCAAGAAACTTCATTGCATTGTCTCTTTAACTCCTGTTCCTGGTTCTAACCTACTACAGAAAGTATTTCATGTTTGCGATAACCACTGAAAGTTTTAAAACGTCCTGTATATTCCACATGGTGGCATTAGAATTTGAGCTTAGGGTGGCAAAACTGTTTTCCTGGTAAATTGTAGTTCGTTTTACTTTGATTTTGTACATGTCATTGAGTGGTTCCACCATGTATTAGAGTGAGATTATTTTAATTCTTCCCGTTTTACCTTTCTAATGGCGTTTAGAAAATAAAATGGTAGATTACATTTCTTTTCACTCATGTTCTTTTGATATGAAGTTATATGATAAGCACATCCTAGGTCTTGCATATATTATATATATATATATATATATATATATATATATATATATATATATATATATATATATATATATATATATATATATATATATATATATATATATATATATATATATATATATATATATATATACTGTATATCATATATATATGTATGTGTATTTGTACATTACATACTGTATATATATACATATATGTATTTATTTATGTATATATGCATATATATATTTATATCTATATATAAAATTCTGTGTATATAAATGATTCCAGAGAAAATCCACTTCATAAATCTTATATCGGATGAATTTGTAAATGCCACTGAATGAGCAATAGACATGCGTTGCGGTTATCGATTTAGTCAACGTACTCAGCTTCGTGGTATTATGCCCATGACGTATGTCCTTCCATTGAGAATGGGAAACCGCGCTTATCACGGACAGATGGTCGTCATATGTTAGCTAAGCTGGGGAGCGATGTCCTGTAATGCCTGGGGATTCGAAGCTTGCTGTTTGCATTGTCTCCTGTGGACTTTAAAATTTGAATATGTTTATTTTGTGTTGTTGGAGTTTCTTAATTTTAGGATAGCGTTTGTGTAAAATTTTGTAGATTTTGTAATGTGCTTCAAAGGTAATTTATTTCAGTTTCATTATTTTAGGGTTCATAATTTTAAAACTTTTTTTTATTGATAATTTCGTCGTTGGTAAAGAACGGTTTTAGGCTTTGTAGCTATTGTAATTTTGTTATACAGAGGAATTTTATGGGGGAAGGACGTTTATTAGGGTTTTGGAATGGCTGTATTTTGCTTTGAAAAATTATGTTTTCCATGGGTAGATGTTTAAATTGTCTGTATTTAATTTTCTATGATATTATATTACGTTTTAGATATATACTTTTTTCATTCACGGCCAGTCCTAAAGTACAACTGCTGATGCCTGATGGATTTATTTTTTTTTAATTCGGTATATAATTAAAGATATAAACTTCAGCCTCACTTCAGCCGAGACGAACTGCGTTATTGACCTGTAACCTGCAATCACTCTCTCACTTCCTGGAAGCTGAGGCCCCTACTTTCTTGCACCTTTTTAGTTTTCTGCAAAAGAAAAATATTGTGCTGGCTGTGTCTGTCCGTCCGCACTTTTTTCTGTCCGCCCTCAGATTTTCAAAACTAACGAGGCCAGAGGGCTGCAAATTGGTACGTTGATCATCCACTCTCCAGTCATCAAACTTACCAAATTGCAGCCCTCTATCCTCAGTAATTTTACTGTATTTGAGATTAAAGTTAGCCATAATCGTGCTTCTGGCAACGATATAGGATAGGCCACCACCGGGCAGTGGTTGAAGTTTCTTGGGCCTTGGCTCATACAGCATTATACCGAGACCACCGAAAGATAGATCTATTTTTGGTGGTCTTGATTATAAGCTGTAGTGGCTGTACGGGAAACTCGATTGCACAGAACATTCTTTGGCGCATTTTTTACTTGTTATTTCTTTCTAGGTCTTCCGTCCTTCCTCCCGTCAGACAATTCCGAATTGTACACCTTTCATCGGCATATCATCTACCTTATTGCGCATGTCCGCAATCACTACAACACTTTGCTCCATCCTCTCATCGACTTGAACCTCCTTACAGCCTCTCCATTCTGCACCTCCTTGTTTATCAAAAAAAAAAAAAAAATAAATAAATAAATAAATAAAAAATATTAAAAAGCATTAGGGATATTATTAACTAATGGCCTGCAAGTTTAATTGCAACCAAAAGGTTGAAGCTGCTTTCAGTATATTTTTAATTTTTGAAATGTATGAATTTGTACGAATGCTATGCATCATTTTTTATGCATTATTATGTGCTTGGCTGTGTAAATTTCAAAATTTTTTTTTCACTAGTTTATTCATATCTTCATGGTTATGATGGCAATGAATGGCCTCCTCCGTTCCAGCTTCGGGTCATATTGCTCAAATTCCATACTTTCAATCGTGTGCATTTCTTACCTTTCAATTCTTTTTATGCCTTATGCACTCCAAGAATTCATCGGTTTAGCTCCAACCGTTTAATCTTTCATATTCAGTGCCTTACTTCCATAAAGGAGAGTTGGCTCTACAATTCTTCATATATTCCAAACATGACTTCCACAGGCACTCGGTTTCTGTCAGATCTTTGCACACATCATGCCACCTTCCTTGCTGAACTATTCTGTGACTTGTGATTTTTCGTGTCTTATCATCATCTGATGCTTAATCTCAGATATATTAATTTACTGCTCCCATTTTTCCACAGACCACATGAACATTTGTGGCCCCACCTTCCTGGTTTCCGTTTACTCTTAACGCTGCTCACATTTACTCAGCTTTCTGCTCTTGTAAGCATGTTCAAACTCTTTCAGTGCCCATTCAATAGTCTTTGCAGTTTTTCTGCACTACCCCCAGTCAAAGGTGTGTCATCAGCATAATTGCCACTCCACATTCCACTCACGACCATTTTCTAATCCCTGACTGTGACGCACCGTAGTTGACAAACTACTAGATAATAAGTCACTGTTTAGATAAAAAAATACAATTGAATATTCCAAGAAACAGATCCAAAGACGCTCTGCTCCGCGGGATCGAACTGTGGTCTCTTGTTGGCGAAGTGAGGTCGTTAACCGCAGAGTTAGGAGACAACTTACACACACACACACACACACTCACACGCACATATATATATATATATATATATATATATATATATATATATATATATATATATATATATATATATATATATATATATATATATATATATCTCGCAAGTGGGTTGCTGGACCAAGCTTCTAAGATACTTAAAATAACATTCAGAGATATTATTGCATTATATGAGCGTAGAGTATATGTAAGTTCTTTCAAACGTTTCATCCTAGATTTATTCGTCTTCGCAAGTTTTAAACTTCATATTTGGTTTTTCTGGCCCAGCTTTCTGAAAACTTTTTGTTTTCCGCCTCCTAAGAGATGAAAACAGATTTATGTGTTTCTCCTCTGTGGAGCTGGGCGAGAATTTTGCTTTTTCTCCTTCATGCACGTGCCTTACGTTTTGGTTCTCCATTATACGTTTAAAAATTTTATTTACATTTATTCAAAGCTCTGCTCCCTTTTCTTTAAGATATTTTTAATGCTTTTAATTCAGAGATGCAAAGGCTATTTGCTAGGGAGTAAATTAGCACAGAGGGGAATTGAGGAAGCGACAAATTTCAACATTTCACAATCTCACTCTGTTAACTTTTGCTAATCTTCAGTTAAGGCGCTTGAAAACGTTCCCGGAAGCTTGTTTGTGGAATGTTTGTTTAATTGGTTTGTTCAGGTTTTTCTTTTTGATTGAAAGGTTTCGCTGCTGCTAAACGTTTCTGATTCGTGTCCGTGTTTGTTATCGCTGACTTGAAGTCTCTCTCTCTCTCTCTCTCTCTCTCTCTCTCTCTCTCTCTCTCTCTCTCTCTCTTATGTAAATTACAATGAATGTGCTGATGAAAGTTGAATCTATTCAGAGCAGGGTTGTAACCGCATTTAAGTTCTCTTTTTTTTTTTATCCCCAGCTCAATTTATTTAGAAAGCACAATCATAATTTTTGACCTCTGAGTAGGTCATTAATTATGATTACAGATGAAGCCAGAGGTTTTTCAGTTTCAAGCCAAACGAAAATAAGTAGGTAGGTAGGTAGGTCTAGCACAAGAGTGTGTTATATATATATATATATATATATATATATATATATATATATATATATATACATATATATATATATATATATATATATATATATATATATATATATATATATATATATATATATATATATATATATATATGTGTGTGTGTGTGTGTGTGTGTGTGTGTGTGTGTGTGTGTACATATATGCATATATATATATATATATAATATATACATATATATATATATATATATATATATATATATATATATATATATATATATATATAAAACTGTGTGTGAGCATGAGAGAGAGAGAGAATGCACACATAAGCATTAAGTATTTTAGAGATAATCACTGCTCCAGCCATACCGATATAAATCCAGTTCCTATTACAGAACCATACGAGAGTGCTTATGAAAGAAGCTAGGTACTCCAGTTCCCCCTTGCGATAAATTGGAGGAAGCGTGAAAGTAAGACAGTCATGAAGATACAAGACCCAAATCGTAGCCCTTTTTCTTTGTATCAGGTTGAGAGAAAATTGTTCCTGGGTTAAATTTATTTTTATTGGACGGTGCGGAATATTTCCCTAGATATTAAGGAGCTAACTCTTGGTATTAATGAGAGTGGAGGAGAATCCCGGGCCTTAATTTGTAAAGTTATGGGGTTTTATTCTTTTCTCGTAATTCTTGTGGGGGTTTTCCATTTAAAGTTCTTTTAACTAAGGGGATAATTCTCGAACTGAGGAGAATTTAGAGGCGAGAATTTAAAGGTAGTAGCTCTCTCTCTCTCTCTCTCTCTCTCTCTCTCTCTCTCTCTCTCTCTCTCTCTCTGTGTCTAGTTAATTTCTGTACTATTGTGGCTTACCTTGTGGTCTATTTGTTGAGTTACTGTGCCTTATAAATCATTATTTACTTTCAGAGAGATTATAATGATCACATCTGGTGTTGCACTGTTTGATTTTCTTCTTTCAGTTTTCGAATGTGATTTTAGATTCGCAGTAAAATTCTTCTTGGTTTAATAAAGAAAGCGTATTCGGAGGGAAAATTTACTTTGTTTTATTTCATGTTTCTCCGTTCATTGCACTAAACATTATGTCAATGTTTTATTTCCGGTTTCTCCGTTCATTGCACTAAACATTATGTCAATCTTTGTAAAGGTTAAGATTCATAAATTGACGTAACGTAGTATTTTGTACTTTTAGTAAATGGTTTCTCCGTTTATTTCAGTAAACATTGTTTCAGTCTTGGTAGAGGTTAGGCTTTACAAATTGCCCTACAATAGCATTTTTACTGTTCGTAAGTAGAGCAGTTGGAGGGTGGGAGCCACCTACTGTTGTCTTCTTTTTCTCTTGAACCACCATTAAAGAGAACGGTGTAATGATAAAATGAATATACCGCCACGCTAAGGCACAACTTTCAAGGGTAGTAGGACATGATGCCGAACGCACTTAGAGGCCGAAAGACAAGAGGCCTAAGCCAAGAAGAAGAACGGACATGAATCCGAACGGACAGGAAGAAGAATGGACGTGATAACGAATGGCCAGAATTCCGAAAGGACAAAATGCCGAACAGACATGGGGGCGAATGTACAAGAAGTCGAAACAATCTTGGGTGGGTCGTAAATTAGATAATTACCACTATCCTTAAATAGATAATTACCAATTTCGTTACAGGTAACAAGGAAAACAATTTTCTTTCCTATTTGTAATTTACTCTCTCTTGAGTTGATCATGGATTTCGTTAAGACAGCGCGAGGAGGAAGAAAGCTTCTTTTAAGTGGTTAAGCCTACGTTATGGATAAAAAGGTTAATGACACTACATATTGGCGGTGTGAAAAGCGCAAAGAACGTAGCGCTAGACTTAAAACCACTGATGATAAAGTACAACGCAATATGTGCGATCATTCTCATCCACCTGATGGGGCCCGTAAATTCGGTTTTTAAAGTACTGGACGGTATGAAGAGTAAAGCTGAGCATTCGGAAGAAGTCACTAGCACCATAATTAGGAATGCAACGGAGGAATTGAGTGTAGATGCAGCCCTACCTAAGAAAGAAACACTTGAACAGAATCGTACGAAGAGCAAGAAAGGTAGAAATTGTCGAAGCTTTGGGCGTAACAACGTGAGGAGAGAACTTTCGGGTGTATGAAAGTGACGCTGTTGTTATCTTTTCTAGAAAAAAAATTGGAACTTTTTTTTTTATCAAAAAAGCAAACTTGGTTTGGCGATGGAATATTCGACTCTGCTCCACTAGGCAAACAATTATATACAGTGATTTCAGTTTTTAATTACTTAACAAAAGTTTATATATATATATATATATATATATATATATATATATATATATATATATATATATATATATATATATACATATATAATTCATTATGCTATATTACTCGTAGTTTATTTCACTTCATTATTATTTTGTGACTTAATTGTCTTCAATAATATGAAAGAAAGTTGCAAATAATGGTCTGAATTATCTATCTTATTCCTTTCTACTACTTAGATATTCAGCATCTTGTCCATTCGACTTCCGGTCAGTTCGACTTCCTAGCCGTTCGGCATCAAGTCCGTTCGACTTCTTGGCCTCGGCCTCTTGGATTCGGCATAAGTGCATTCGGCATCGTGTCCGCACATGCTTTCAAAAATTTATATGCAGTTTAATGGTAAATCTCAGACTTATTAATCATTTGGTGTAGCTTGCTGTATGTTGAAAACTCTGCGAAAGCTGTTGATATTTCATTCCGAGGAAGTTTTAAAATCGGGTTATCGTGCAGTATATTTTTTTCTTTTGAAGGCCACTCCAATGTTATCCCGATCAGTGGTAAACAACGACAGAAAAGGAAGGAGGTAGGCCATTAACTTAATTAACTCGAGCTGAGGATGTTGAGTAATCAAGTTATTTTACGAATGAATGTATGATACTTGTATTAAGTAAGTCCTAGCTTATATAATATATATGTATGTGTTTCATTAGGGTTAATGTTATTACAGTTATATATACATATATATATATATATATATATATATATATATATATATATATATATATATATATATATAATGCAAAGTTAACGACCGTCAGTTTTAGATTATCACGGAACATTTAGTCTTCCTAAAACCATGCGGCGAGTTATTCATGAAGGCTCATTCACCAGTGCTGTTAATTAACATTCTGCTTTAGATTCACTAAAATATTATTCACGCCACCTGACGCGGTCATGAAGTAAAGATTAGAAGAATAAGAAATGAACATAGATTTTATTTACAATTCGTATTAAATCCGGGGTTATGTCTGAAGCTACATCGTATAATCAAGGCCACTGAAAATAGATCTATTTTTCGGTGGTCTCGGTATAATGCTGTATGAACTGCGTCCCATGAAACTTTAACCACGGCCCGGTGGTGGTCTGTCCTATATCGTTGCCAGAAGCACGATTATGTCTAACTTTAACCTTAAATAAAATAAAAACTACTGAGGCTAGAGGGCTGCTATTTGGTATATTTGATGACTAGAGGGTGGATGATCAACATACCAATTTGCAGCCCTCTAGCCTCAGCAGATTTTAAGATCTGAGAGCGGACAGTATAAAGTCCGAACGGGCAGACAAAGCCAACACAATAGTTTTCTTGTACAGGAAACTAAAAGAAAGAGACAGTAATCAGGAAATGAACATGTGTCCATAACTAACCGAACCAATCTCTTAGTCTATAATAACTCCTTCATCTTGTACCGTAAAAACTTTGGCAGACTTCATTCTAGGAAAATAGAAAAATTATGAAAAATTATAGATATGATAGGGGATTTAACATAGCAAAGTACTATAAGGGATAAAATGTTTGAACAAATAATGATCCTGGTCTTCAGAGTAAAAGCTGAGTACTTTTCTTAAGGTTTTAGAAGTAAAAGCTAAATTAAATTTCTAGTTTTCATAACGAAAACATGAAATTTATTAAAACGATTTAACCTTTAAGTTTGCTCCCCGTATGTGATTAGTGCCTTCAGTGCACCTCATTTGGTGCACTGTAGGCATTACTTAAGGTTCTTTGCAGCGTCCCTTCGGTACCTGGCTGCAACCCCTTTCATTTCTTTTACTGTACCTCTGTTCATATTCTCTTTCTTCCATCTTCCTATCCGCCCTCTCCTAACAATTGAGTCGTAGTGCAACTGCGAGGTTTTCCTCCTGTTACACCTTTCAAACCTTTTTTACTGCCATTATCCGTTTCAGGGCTGAATGACCTCATAGGTCCCAGCGCTTGACCACTGGCCTAAACTCTATATATTCAATTTAGTTTGCAGAGGTCTAAAAATGTTTTGACGTCCGAGCGTTTATAGATTGACGACCAGCTTTACAAAAGAATGCAAATCGAGAAATAAGCACATCAGCACGACCTTTCACTAATTCAGGTATTGAAGGGCTTAGGCAATAATTGTGTCGTACCTGAATAACTGTTGTTGAACTCATGTAAGCTTCGCTTAGTACGAATGAAAAAATGACGTAACTTTTATATGAATGACAGTCATTTTCTTAGCGTCATTCAGAAAAATAAATTATTTTTCTGGAAATTAGTTTAATATTTTTAAATTTAGATAAATCTATAATAACGATATGTTTTTTTTATTAAATAAGATTACTACAACTACTGGGCATTATCAATTTTTTATTTAGAATTTTATATGAACTTGGCATTCATGAACGAACAGATGAGATAAATAACCAACACATTATGAATCTATGGTAATGCTGGTACCCACCAGCAAACCTCTTAAGTGAAACTGAACACAAGTAGCTGGTCCAAAGTCTGTGGAATAAAATATTTCCGAAATATCTGTAGGAATTTCGTAGACGGTGGCAAGCCGTCGCTCCTGAATAAAATATTTTTCCCAGTATATTTTGATTGTGACCATCGTCAACTTTTAGCATATTTCGCAGCGAAAGTTATATTACTGCCGTTACATTTTTGGCTGTCGTTGTGTCGTTGTTACTTTTTTTTTTTGTTATTGAGGCGGAGATATGTATGGTTACATGTATTCATGTATACTGTATATATATATATATATATATATATATATATATATATATATATATATATATATATATATATATATATATATATATATATAGGCGCCTTAAGCTAAAAAAATACATATGCCTTGAACTGTAAAATATATATATATATATATATATATATATATATATATATATATATATATATATATATATATATATATATATATATATATATATATATATATATATATATATATATATATATATATATGTATATTCAGTTTATGGTTTTTTCTATGAAAGAGGATGGCTTCAAAGAAAAATAACACAGCAGCCTCTCTCCTCTCTCTCTCTCTCTCTCTCTCTCTCTCTCTCTCTCTCTCTCTCTCTCTCTCTCTCTATGTCTCCTTATATATATATATATATATATATATATAACAGACAGACAGACAGACAGACAGACAGACAGACAGACAGACAGACAGACAGACAGACAGACAGACAGACAGACAGACAGACAGACAGGACTACTGTCCACAAACCCTTGCCTTTCCACTGGGGACCCACTTGGCGCTCAGTTCACGATTGTTTTGGTCAGCTATCTGAAAAAGTTAATGCCAAGCGGTGCAGCGGCAGCCTGGAATTGAATCGCCTATTTCACGATGCTGCGGCAGTTATCTGATCCTTGTAATTGAGTTTAGGCCGGCGTGGATCCAACTTGCATTACATTTTAATGAGAAATCCGCGTCAGATGTAAGAGATTTTGACTCATACTCTGAATTAGGTTTGTTTCGTGTATGTTTGTGTGAGGTTTATGTCTGGCTTACAACGTTATGAGAGAGAGAGAGAGAGAGAGAGAGAGAGAGAGAGAGAGAGAGAGAGAGAGAGACTCCAGCGACGGACGAGGAATCAGGACTACAGTGACGCACTAACGAAGTACGTCACTGTAGTCCTGATTCCTCGTCCGTCGCTGAACCAACAGTTGTTTTGCGAAACGCCCATAAGAAGGCTGAGAAGTAAACGAAATTGGTAGTATGCCTTTTCTGAAAGTAGATTATAGGAAATCCGTAAAAGCTAGGAGGTTGTTTTTATGGGGTTTTCTTAATTTAGAAAAAATATTTGTCATACCTTTTTTATTGGAAAAATGCAAGAGAAAATCTACTGAATTTTACTCTAATCATTTCATACGAAAGCAAAGAATTTTTGCTTTTATTAAAAACAATCTATTTTCCGGCTCTAAAATAATGTCACAGTAATTAGTCGGTTCAAATTGTGTTTTTCCTCCAAAATATCAAGGGTTATACAAACTCATCTGCAGTGTTACTATTTTGGACCTTCTTAATGCAAAATATTTTCTCGTTCAATATATCTACACTGTTCGCTTATAAGACTCATGAACTAAATATGGTAAAGATATGCGAGGTTTTATTGCTAAACCTCGCATATCTTTACCATATTTAGTTCATGAGTCTTATAAGCGAACAGTGTAGATATATTGAACGAGAAAATATTTTGCATTAAGAAGGTCCAAAATAGTGACACTGCAGATGAGTTTGTATAACCCTTGATATTTTGGAGGAAAAACACAATTTGAACCGACTAATTACTGTGACATTATTTTAGAGCCGGAAAATAGATTGTTTTTAATAAAAGCAAAAATTTTTTGCTTTCGTATGAAATGGTTAGAGTAAAATTCAGTAGATTTTCTCTTGCATTTTTCCATGCGAGTGAAGTCTTCATTAATTTTTTTGATGAATTTAATTGAAACAGCGTGAATCCTTCCTTGTCCATTAATATTCCATGTTATTAAAAGTTTATAACAGCGGACATTTATATTTAAATGACAGAGTTTGCCAAGGCAGTCGCTTGATTTGATTATGTTCTGAGAATGCTTTAAACGAAAGACAAGATTAGAACCGTAGTTATTTTCCACTTGCTGCTCAGATGATTGGAAGTGTCAAGATTTTGTTGATCTTTTCTTAAATATCGTTGCCCAAATACACTAATGACACTACTTTAATTCAAATTTTGTTTAGTAGCTTTCTTACTATACCAGACGAAAGTATACTGGATCTGCGGTCAAACTCTCCAGGAAATAAGAATCTTGTTATTCGTTGGGATCTGCATATATTGTTATTTCCTAGGATTTTAAAACGGTTTGGCCCGCGATAGGCTCCATTTCCTTAAACCTTGATAGCCTTTCACCTTTCGAGTCACCAGGAAGCACGCTACTGTAATATCCGTTTGTATGAGAGAGAGAGAGAGAGTCGGGCGTCAATCAGAGTAAGAGATATTAATTCGTTTGATTATATTGCCTACTACTGTTTTGTGTATATACAGCGGGAAATTTTTAACATTTATCTTCGTAAGCACCTGTACTCATTTACTGTAATTGTCAAGCACGCATTATTTCGTCCTTCGTATCTCTGCTAATTAAAGAAAAACTTTTTGTTCTTGAAAGTACCAACAACATCTGCCGGTTTAGTCCGTAAGTCTGTGTCACGAGATTTTTCGTATGATAATCCTAAGCTTTCAAGAAAAGAATGCTTTTATTAGTAAAACTTCACGTACAGTTGGAGCGTCGTATATGCAGATTAATTATGTAAAGGAAAATAAGGAAGTTCCATAGGTAGATGAGCTAATGAAAAGAGGCAAATGGAGATGTCTTGGACTATCCTTCTCTTAACCACTAAGAGAATAGCACACGATAGTGTCACGTGGGCTCCTGTGGGCACCAGAATAGCTGGAAGACCCAGATCTACTTGGATGAGAAGCATGGGAAGGGAGGATGGAGATGAGTGGAGATTTTTTGACGATAAAGCACAGGAAAAACATGAGTGGCGGAATTTCACAGATGCCCTTTGTGTCATTTGGCGTCGAGGCGACGAGGATCATGTATTTCTTGAATTTTATGGATTAAGTAAGTTCCTTCGAAAGTGTTGAAGTTCTCACTATCTGCATCGCAGTCTGCTGTTATTGTATTTAGTACAGTGAGTTTTACTTGTTTCGTTGGCTGTGTTTTCATTTACAGAAATGGTATTTCCAGTAAATGAATTCAGTAAATGCAATTTACTGAATGTACAGTAAATTGCACAGCACTAGTACACTTTCTTGGGGTTTTCTTTCTCTATCTCAGCCGCTCGTTGTGTATCCAGAACGTGTAACCTACTCATGTTTCGATTACAGATGACGGAAAAATGAGGTAATCCCGTCAGTGGAAAGGTGCCAGAAGTTGGTATTTAGGGATTCAGAGTACTTGTTCAGTCATGTTTGATATTGATGTGGGATAACATATCCATCATTATGCTTTGATGCAATATAATTTTATTTTCACTTTATGTCCTTAGGGATAGATTCAGATCAAAGCGACGAAAATAACTTTTTAGGGATTGAAAGTTATGAGTGCGCTGTCATTGATGCTAAAACGGTACGCAATATATACATGTTTCAATATTCTCTCATTTAGTATATTTTTTATATGTATGTCCCTTAGTTATTTCTTTTCAAGTGGAAAATTTTATCATATTAGGGGTAGTCCGTATCTAGACTGGTCTTCAAAAGGGAAACAAGTGAAAAATGCGCAGAAGCTTCTTCGGCGCAGTCGAGTTATCTGTACATCGTATAATCAAGGCCACCGAAAATAAATCAATCTTTCGGTGGTCTCGGTATAATGCTGTATTAGCTGCGACCCATGAAACTTTAACCACGGCCCGGTGGTGGCCTGGCCTATATCACTGTCCGAGCCACGATCGTGGCTAACTTTAACCTTAAATAAAATGAAAACTACTGAGGCTAGAGGGCTGCAGTTTGGTATGTTTGATGTGTACTTGTAGGATGTTGGTGTTGGAGCTCATCTAATGTCCCCTGAGGCCTATCGTTGAATCAACGATAACACCCAACATGCAAAGGTCACAGTTCTAATTAACCTGGGCGATGAAAGTTCGCTTCTTGTGTGTGTGTGTGTGTGTGTTTTGCAGTGATAAATATATCCTGGTGGTAATTACTGAGTATTTTTCTGTTTTTCCTCCTAGATGAAGTATCCTTTGTGTACTGTTTTTGTTCTTAATTACTATTAAGCTTTTCGGCAGTATTATCATATAGATTCGTAAGTAGACGAGCTGTCAGATTTTGCAAGTAATTCTGTCGTCTGGATGTAATGTCACCTGTGTGCGTGTGTGTGCTTGTGTTTATCAAGATTCTGATAGATGTACGTATATGAGTGTACACCACTTGCTCTCTATCTTTCTTTCTTTCTTTCTATATTTCTTGCTGACATACATTCGTAATTCACATTTCTGTGACTCTCCCTTTACTTCGACGTTACAAGATAATCATCATGCCTCCGTTGTCCAGGACTTTTACAACATTTAAGAGGCGGATTTATCATTTTTGGTTAAAAGAATCCTGTCTCCTTTAGTTTTTTTTTCCTCCTTCTTTTGTAAAAGTATGGGCTAGATAAAGGAATAAGGTTGATCATCCTTCAGAATGAAAAGTATTTTTGTTTATGAGAATGTAACTGACAATAGAAATTCTCTCTCTCTCTCTCTCTCTCTCTCTCTCTCTCTCTCTCTCTCTCTCTCTCTCTGTGTGTGTGTGTGTGTGTCTTGCTGTCTTCAGTGAAAAAAGAGGCCCTTAGTTGGACGGTTGTTTCATATATGTATGTATACACATATACATACATACATATATATATATATATATATATATATATATATATATATATATATATATATATATATATATATATATATATATATAACTGGAAACCATAGGTGTCGCATTTAGATTCCGGAAGGATTCACCAGTCACTTCTCATAGGCTTAGACTGAGCGAGGATATAAAGTGAAAGATGTTGGTTATTAAGGTCATGTTTCAAGATATCTTTGGTCTGACAAACATTTCCTCTTAAAAAATATTTTGTGTGATAGTTTCCTTGGTAGATGTTCTGAACTTTATCGGTCTTTACATTGTGGGTTACATGGAATTTTCATGTGATAAAGCACTGATGACGCTTGAAATACAAGATGGTTTAGTCTGGCCAATTTCCATGTGGTTTACACGCTTCATAGACTCCCACATATTTGTGATATCCCTTTCATTCTGATATTTGGCGGAAGTAGGTTACGCGTACTACTGAGTGAATTGCAAAAAGTTCTCGAGTGACTGTTGCGGATTAAAGTTGTGATGCTTTTGAATGGAGGGGTCTTTTAGTGAGTTGAACTTTTCAAAGTTTTTCTGCATTGAAGGTATTGAGGTATATTTATTTTTTCGAGAATTAATAAATGAAAAATATAGGATTTTTCCGAATTTTAAGAAAGTAAAGAAATTATTTTTTATTTTAAATTTAGGTTGACTGAGTTACCGAGATATATTTTGGAACATGGTTTTCCTTTCATCTCGTGGATTGCTAAGCACGACTGAATAAATCTGTTTCCTGAACGTAAATCCATCCACGATAATACCAGGGTAAAAGATTCTCTTTTGGGAAAAAAAAAGAAATTCGCTGACCGTAAAGATAAGTTAAATCATTACTGATCACGCTGCGATGCGTATTTGATGGAAGCACCAGCTTTAAGCTGTCGAAAACCTTTAATATCGGCCGCATGCGAGGCGGGTAGGAAATCTTCCACTGGGTGGTGGCTTTGAGAATTCTTTTAAAAAAGGAAAGAATGGGATACTAAGGGCAATTTAATCACTCACTTTCAGCTGTCGAAACTCGTTAAGACGCATTACCATGCACATGACCGCCATGATCGCTGTCGTGTTTTATAAGATCAGTTTTTTCGAGGTATTGACATTGTTGTAATTCGCATCCATTTTTCGTCCGGAGGCCAGCCAGCCACGCGTGCATGAACTCCCATGGAAGGATGTTTCTTATTTTTTTACAAATTCATAGTCACTTTTCTTGTATTCCAGTTTTCAAAAGTTCTGAGGTTTATTTTTTTTAGTGACAGGGTCGCTACTTTCCTCTCTCTCTCTCTCTCTCTCTCTCTCTCTCTCTGTTAAGGACTTTGGCTTACACATTCATTTGGCATTCCGTTGAGTAAGAGAAACTAATGTAAGCACATTTATACAGGGAATTAAGTTATATATATAGTGAAAGTGTAAAGCTTTATAGTTACTATAAAATTAAAGCATTTCAGTGGGAAATTAAGATTAAGTCTGGCAGCCCAATAAGGTATACTATATATTTTTTTTAGATAAGTGACTGTCAGATTAGGACATTTTGCATATAGCTGTAGTCTGTAAATTAGGACCTTTTCTTATGTGGCAGGATTCGTTATATTTACATTTTTGACTATGAGGTTTAGTTGCGTATAGTGGGCAGGGTTAATTTTTTCAGGATATTGGTTTATTTGATTATGGTAAGACTACACACACACACACACACACATCTCTCTCTCTCTCTCTCTCTCTCTCTCTCTCTCTCTCTCTCTCTCTCTCTCTCTCTCTCTCTCTATATATATATATATATATATATATATGTGTGTGTGTGTGTGTGTGTGTGTGTGTGTGTGTGTGTGTGTGTAGTTGTGTTTGGAAATTGATAGTTAATTTTGTTATTTTATTAATGTAATAGCATTGCCTACGGCAGCTCTCCCGTTCTTAGACATATAACGGCAGTTTTCAACATTTTTCACAAGTTATGCATTAAGTGTTATGAGGTAATGCCCAGACTTCATCGTATCATGCAACGCAGGTGAAAATTTTACATTTTTAAAAGCGTTAAGTGGTCTCACCACCCAGCGAGCTGCCATCCAGCAGTTGGGATCTCTCTCTCTCTCTCTCTCTCTCTCTCTCTCTCTCTCTCTCTCTCTCTCTCTCTCTCTCTCTCCATTTTCCCTGAAAAATCTCTTTCACTGAAGGGTAACAATTGTCCTTCGAGGAATGTTTAAAGTTCATGTCATTTAGGAGTTTGTTATTCATGGTTTCATCTCTCTCTCTCTCTCTCTCTCTCTCTCTCTCTCTCTCTCTCTCTCTCAGATTCTTCCGCACTTTCATCCCTTTTATTTTTCTTTCCATTTTCCTCGAAAAATCTCATTCACTGAAGGGCAGTAATTGTCTGTCGAGCTGTTTTGGATCAGTCAATTAGGAGTTTTGTTACAGTTTTAATCTCTCTCTCTCTCTCTCTCTCTCTCTCTCTCTCTCTCTCTCTCTCTCTCTCTCTCTCTCTCTCAAATTCTTCCGCATCTTCATCCTTTTTTTTTCTTTCCATTTCCTTCGAAAATTCTCATTCACTGAGGGGCAGTAACTGTCTATCGAACTGTGTTATAGTTCACGTCATTCAGGAGTTTGTTACTCTCTCTCTCTCTCTCTCTCTCTCTCTCTCTCTCTCTCTCTCTCTCTCTCTCTTCGTACCTCACTCTTGCGGATGCACTTGCTCTTTTTCTTCCCACTATGTTATTGTCGTCTTGAAGCATCAGTGTTCCTATCTTTCCTACCGGCTACCTCCTTCCATTACCCTCCCCTTCCCCCAAACTCCTCCTCCATCCTCCACCTCTTCTGAGGATGCCTCAAATGCGCTTGAGGAAAAGCATCATGGTGAACCATTCATAACTTCATGCTTATTACCCCTCGAGGCCTCCCCTCACTGAGAAAAGAAAATGAGGTACGATAATTCCCTCGTTGCTGATAATGCATTCATTCCGAATTCGCGAGTAAGGAGCATCGTAACATTCAAAACATTTTTGTTTTATTTTGGACTTTCATTAGTTATTGAGATTTGGTTTGTATTTCATAATTATGTGTTTAGAATGCTTAAATTTTTCTATTATTTTTTTTTTCTTTTTCTCTTTGCGAATATTTTTTTTTTATACCACGAAGCTTTTGATAAAATACATGAGGTCAAAGGAATTTCCTTTGACGTTTCTTTTTCTTCAATAGTTATACCCTAAATCTTACGTCCTGTTATGTTAGTAATGCATTTGGTTGTATATCCTTACCATATTTTGTTGACGTCTGTGTATATAGCATCATGCAGACGCACCAGTTCAAGGCATCTTCAGATCAAAAGCTACGAATATCCATCCGAAGCAAATGGAATGAAAGGGACTTGAACCAAAGCGAGTCGGTTTCCATGGTTGCCTTTTCGTTGCCCATTGAATGTCGTTGGTTTCATTAGAACCAGTGGAAAGCCTTGCCTACCCTGGGGAAGGCAGTTTGACGATTTTTCTTTGATTACACTTTTTCAGTTTCGCCTGTTAATTCCTGAGGAGGGTTTCAGAGGATGCATGGTTCTATATGCAGGTGTCTAAATTGTGTCAGTGTTGCTTAAGTGTATTATGGTATCCTGATGTGCATATATATATATATATATATATATATATATATATATATATATATATATATATATATATATATATGTGTGTGTGTGTGTGTGTGTGTGTATGTGTGTTTGTAAAATAACAGAACCCGATTTAACCAGGATGGTATCTAATGGAAACATTTTTTACGGCTGCCGGACGATGGGGACAGACTAGTCCTTGAAAGGATATAACTTTTGTAAATAAAATCTCCATTAGATGCCATCCTGTTTAAATGAGGTCCTGGTATTCTTTGTGTGAATGCACAGTACAATTGTGTAAATGGTCAAGTTTGAATTTATGTGTATATGTATATATATATATATATATATATATATATATATATATATATATATATATATATATATACAAAGAATACCAAGACCTCATTTAAACAGGATGTCATCTAATGGAGATATTATTTACAAAAAAGTTATATGCTTTCAAGGACTAGTCTGTCCCCATCGTCCGGTAGCCGTAAAAATGTTTCTGTTAGATATCATCCTGGTTAAATTGAGTTCTGTTATTTTACACACACACACACACACATATATATATACATATATATATATATATATATATATATATATATATATATATATATATATATATATATTATAATTTCTGAATTACACCGTCTTCTTTACTATCCTCGTGACAAAATCAGCAAAAAACACAGATCCATTCATATATAGATATGAATGGATCTGTGTTTTTATGCTGATTTTGTCACGAGGATAGTAAAGAAGACGGTATAATTCAGAAATTTTGAGAGGAAAGAGGTTCCGTCTCGTCAGACTCGCATCCCCGTTCCATAATCTCTGTAACTTTCAACCTCAGGTGTCTACTTGTAGCCGATGGCCCCATTGTGAAGACTGCTCGTCAGGGTGCACTCCCTGGTATTAAAGCATTGTTCTTGGTGCGCTGGAGAGACCTCCGCAATACGCCCTGTTTATGAACAAGAAAAGAGTGGAGTCTCTCGGCTCATGGGTAAGAAAAGCTGATGAGGTAGACGAATGATTTCCCTTAGATGTTCCTCTTCTTAACTTGGTTGAACTTGATGCAGTGGGAGACTATCCCTACATGTGTGTAATATGTTCTCGTTTGTCTGTTTTGTTGTAGAGCCAGAATTATAATTTGATTAGTTCATGAGGAGCAGGCTGAGGTGGAATGATTCCTCTTAGATGTACCTCTTCTTGACTTGGTTAAACATAATGTAATGGGGGACTATCCATACATGTTTTTAATATGTTCTGGTTTGTCTATTTTGTTCTAGACCCAGAATTATAATTTGATTAGTCCATGAGTAGGAGTAGGCCGAAGAGAATGATTTCCTTAGATGTTCCTCTTCTTAACTAGGTTGTACATAAGGTAATGGGGGACTGTCCATTCATATTTTGAATTTTTCTAATACATTCTGGTTTGTTTATTTTGTTATAGAGCCAGAATTATAATTTGTGTTTATGCCTAGTAGTCTTTCTTAAGGGTTGATTTGTTGAAAGAGAATTAAATTTCAATAAATCAGTTATTCGGAATCCGAATTATTATTATTATTATTATTATTATTATTATTATTATTATTATTATTATTATTATTATTATTATTATTATTATTATTATATTCGCGTGTGCGGAGTGTTGGGTATAGGTTTAAGTTTCTTAACCATCTGAAGTGTCCTTTCGTTGTTGTTGCTCTTGAGTAAAGCAAACTTCATCTAGAACGATGCAATTAAGGGGTTAAAACCACAGGGTTGCAAACCATATGGATGGATATAGCATGTAGTTGCGTAAGAGTTTTCCAAAGGTGGATCCATGTTGTTCCCCTCTCCCCCCCACCTCCTTATGGGTTGAGAGAATGAAAAATTTTAGATGGATGATGGTATATGATGCTCTTTTTTTTCTTTTGTTAGTACCATCCATACATGCGAATAGTTTAACATTAATGATGTTTTTGATTGAAATTTATTTGCCGTTTATTATTATTTATTTTTATTGTGTTTGCATTTCTATCTCTATCAATTCTTTGAACTTACAGTGGAATGGGAGAGAATAACAGCATTCAGTCACATGAATCACATTATTTCCTCACCTTGTATGGTCGTAGTTCTTCTTGATTTCGTACCCGGCGACCAACCAACACAACCCCTCCCCCTCCCCTCCTCAGTAGTCGTCTGGAAACACCCCCTCCCCTTCCCTTCCCCTTCCTGGCAGTTCTTGTCACCTTTCCATCCGATATGATTAGTTGCAATCTCTCCTTCCATCCTTTCTACCTGGTAGGATCGCTTCTGGGAGACCATCCTGCCACTGGTGTTTTCAGGTAACTGTAGCCGTTGCCATGGTAACAAGCATCTCTCTCTCTCTCTCTCTCTCTCTCTCTCTCTCTCTCATTTCCCCATTTCTCTTCCTCTCCCCATTATTTTTAGTTCCCATTACTTTCTTCCTCTAACATCTCTCTCTCTCTCTCTCTCTCTCTCTCTCTCTCTCTCTCTCTCTCTCTCTCTCTCTCTCTCTCTCTCTCATTTCCCATTTCTCATCCTCCCCCCGTTACTTTCATTGCACCGCTTCCTCCAGCATCCTTCTCCAACAGCATCCTTGCTCTCCCGTGTCCCGTATCCTTCGAGGAAGGTTAAAGCAGATATAGGATTTTATTAGGAGGAAGAAGAGGATGCGAGCGAATCTGCACCTCTCTGTTTGGATTTTAGCGTGGCCACGTTGCCAGAGGGATTTTAATCCCTTCCCTGCTTGTCTCTGGTGAATAATTGGCTGAAAATAGTCTGTTCCTCCGTGTTTTTATTGCTCTGGTTTCCTCAATGTAGTCGTTATCGTTCTCGGAAGGTTCGCGTTTTGTAGGACCCATTAAGATTTGGTGATTCGTGGAGTTTTGTCGCTATAGAATATTCTCTCTTTCTCTCTGATTAGCTGGGAACGATTAAAAAGCCCCGTCCTTGCAGTTAAGTGATTGGAGTGTCCATGCAGGTGCAATGGACTGTTGAGCTTCTTAAGTATTATCTATAAAATTCGAGTTCAGTTTCTTGGGGTGCGCCTTAGCCTCTGTACCATCATGGCCTTCCGTTCTTTTTTTTTTTTTTATACCTTGCTGGAGGACATGCTGAAGCTCTCTTTCGTGTATTTATTTTTGTAAGTTTTGTATATTTTTCTTCACTGTTAATTACACGCTTTCGTTTGATTGAGTAGTGCTTGTGTCGTTACTTATCAACGTACTTGTTCTTAACTTGTCATATATATTAAGTTCCACCCCTTTCTTCTGTTTTCCTCCCTTTTTACATAAACATCCCAAGAAGTGCAAGAAGTTCGGGTAATGCATTTCACATTTGAGGCAACTCACCTGAGTAGCAAACCCCATTCGCTCTCTCTCTCTCTCTCTCTCTCTCTCTCTCTCTCTCTCTCTCTCTCTCTCTCTCTCTCTCTCTCTGTCCTGTATAAAAATAGACGGGCTTGCTTTTCCGTGCTTGGGCAAGTTCTGTGGAAGGTTGCAAGGCAAGTTCTGTGGAAGGTTGCAAGGCAAGTTAATGACCTTTCGGTTCGTTGCCTGAAATGTGTTCACATTATGAAGAGAACTAATGACAGTAATTAACCGCGGGACTAACATGTGAAATCTCAAAGGAGAAAGATTCAGTACTGCTTTAAATGGTTTAAAATTAAAAATTCGGAAAATTGGTGTATTTTTTTCATCGTTTTGAAATCCATGGTAGGATGAATTTAGGTAATTGGGTAAAACACCAACTTTGTGATAAGATGGTTTGCTTATTTGGAATTTTTTCATTGCTCATTGTGTGTAATCGTGATTTTCTTTTCAATTAAAAAAAAACAAAAAATTTTTCTGGCATTGCCAGTAACCCTACACTTAACACACTTTTTAATACGCGTGTTGAACTTTCTAGAGAATATATGTATGTGTATATATATGTACATATATTTATATTATATTGTATATGTTTTTATAATTTTATATATATTATATATATATATGTATAGATATATATTATATATAAATGAATTTTATCACATCACCGTGATTAATATACAAGCATTGATGGCCGTGTGGTTCAGGGCGTCACTGTAGTCCTGAGTTCTTGTTCTGTGGTTCGAGCCCACGAGACGACGAACTTATTATCAACTAAAAATTCCCTTTGGGTAACATATTTAAAAATATATTATTTCCGAGGTAGAGCGAATTGGATATTAAAGGACATTTGTAGCTTAATGCTCATATATATATATATATATATATATATATATATATATATATATATATATATATATATATATATATATATATATATATATATATATATATATATATATATATATATATTATGTATATATGACAAGCATGAAATTCTTTCCCCCCAAATCAAAGCCCAAGCAGACGACTCTTCCACTTTCTAAAACAAAGGATATTGAATCGTCGAGACATGTAGGCTACTTTGGTATAAGTCTGGGATATGGAATACATTACCATAACTTTTATCCGGGATGTATAATATTTTACGAAAAGTCTTGCGCTTCGTCGGATGCTTATGGCAACCACTGCGTCGTTTCGAGAAGTAACTCTTGTTGGGGATGAAATATTGTATTATATGTTGATAAGAAAAGGGAGAAGTTCTTGAACAGTTGAGCAGATCCGCCGATAAAGTTAGTTTGAGAGCGCCTTTTCTTGTTCTAATATTCATGGGAAACCAATGCTTATTTTTGTATTGTTACGCTTTGAATCGAGCGGGCATTGGTTGTTTAATGTTATCAAAGTTATGTCCAGTGGCATTCCTCGACCATTATTTGTATGCACATACAGAGACAAAAGATGATGTATTTATACTACTGTACAAATATCTATCTATATTTATACACATACATAGATACACACATACATACATACATACATAATATATATATATATATATATATATATATATATATATATATATATATATATATTTGTATACACACACACATATATATATATGTATATATATATATATATATATATATATATATATATATATATATATATATATATATATATATGTATGTATGTATGAGCATTGGTTGTACTAAAGAGTTAATTCAAACATCAAAGAGCAATGGCAAGACTAAATCCCCTAGCCCCTACTATTACAGAATTACCATCTAAGTTGGTATGACCTTTCCTTTAGTAGTAGCCAAACCATCTTGGTCAGATGGTTAGGCTACAAGGACGAGAGAATATTCCAGTAGGGCAGATACTATGCCTCCTGTGGTAGGCCTCCTCCCCCCCATCACCCTAATTCCAGAATTCCAGGATCTCTGTTTGAAGCAGTGGAACATGAACAGGGGTGGGGTCTAAAGAGACTAGGAACTCCCTCTCTCTCTCTCTCTCTCTCTCTCTCTCTCTCTCTCTCTCTCTCTCTCTCTCTCTCTCTCTCTCTCTCTCCAATGATTCGTTGAGCGCTTAATGTTTTATTGAGTGTTTTAGTGTAAGTATTATTCTACGTACGTGATACAATGAGAAATGTTGCCTTTAATTGATTAGTCCGCTACACGAAAATTAAATGATAGAAAATAGCTGTGTTGCCTGAAGAGTTTTATTTTGTTGTATATGAATCATTCAGCGTTTGTGCTTATGTCTGCAGCTGAACTCATTAACAGGCTAAACCCTTATTAGTAATTGCTGTTCAAAACATTGTAATATTACGTTCAGACATTCACTATTATCCTCTTTTGAATATATAAACTCCCCTGGCAATGTTTTTTCGTTTAAACTTAAACTTTTTAGCTAGATATTATTTTGCATTATGCGCTATCTTTATTTTTACAGTCTGAAGTTGCTAGTGATGTAATATAGTTCAGATCTTGTAGAGCCATCAGAAAATAAATTTCCTTTTATAAGCTGAAAAACTCGAATTAATGGTTTAGTTAGTTTCTGAAACATCGTGAGTAGAAAGGAAATGTTATATTTAACAAAATATTGGCGTTGTTTCATTATTTTGTTTACACTTTATTTTTACCTTTTTAGATCGATAGATTTACTATGTTTATGGATATTTTGATTTTACTGTGTAAATGTTTATGGGTATTTTGATTTTACTGCAAAAATGTTACCTAATTCAACTAACAATAGCGCCTCTCTCTCTCTCTCTCTCTCTCTCTCTCTCTCTCTCTCTCTCTCTCTCTCTCTCTCTCTCTCTCTCTCTCTCTCAAGAAGAACCGTGTCCATTTGCAGGGCAAGACTTTTTCCTCTCCCGCAAGAGTAACTCCACATATTCTCTCTTGGAAGCGTAATGTTATTTTATTAAAATAAAAGTCCCAGGAAAGAGCTTGAAAGCTTCAAGGACTCATATGAAGGTTTCGCATTTTCTAATGGAAGCCTGTGTGTTTTCATTTTTGGTATAGAAAGTAACATTGTAGTTATATACTTTAGTTTACAGCTTTTATGTTCATTTAAAGTAAGATTATATTTGGTTAAGCTATGGTGTACAAAATTAACTTCGAAGTCTTTCTCTCTCTGTCTCTCTCTGTAATTCATATATATATATATATATATATATATATATATATATATATATATATATATATATATATATATATATATATATATATATATAATATATATATACATATATATATGTGTGTGCATATGTACATAATATATACATATATATATTATATATATAGGCCTGTATTATATTTTTTTCGTGCATGTTAAGAGGCATAGCTTGTCGTGGTTGATAAATTCGAAGTCCTCATTCAGTATCTCTTGTAACGCTTTAAAAGTGATATTTCCTTTTCCGTGTTACTTCTGTTGTTGTAATTACCGTAATTTTATTTTGTGAGTCCTTTTTATGGACACGAAGTCATCAACACTAGCCCATCTTTTTGCAGGTTACTGTACAGGAAAAAACTCCACTCGGTATATTTTGATAGATTCTGTATGGAATTAGTGTTATATTTTCAACGTTGGGGATCCAGTCACATTTCGCGTGGAGGCATTTATGCCGAATGTCCACGTATTACGGGTAATTATGGTCATTTACCTGAGAGTTATGGACTATCGTATAATGTAATGACCGCCAACTGGAAATTCATGGCCAGTGCTGAGCAGTAAAGGCGACAGGCACAAGTTATCTTCAAAGCTATTTGGGTCTGTCCTTTATGGCGGGTGTTCAGAATTGGGTATATCTAAAATCAAAGTACACAAAATACTGTTTGTGAAATGAATGACATTATTGTAATAATATTTATGAGTGAAATATCTTTTCGGGAGAAGTGTTACCTATCACTTATATGCCGTAGTTCCAGTTACTGCACAACTTAATATATTGTATATTACTCTTCATTAAATTGAATAGCTAGGATTAATGATTCGACTAAATAATCGTACTTAATTATCTAAATCCAGACGGTACAAGGTTAAAATATACAGGCAGAGAATCCTATACACCTCCACAGTTCAGAAGTGAGTTCAGGTCATTTGTGACTGAGATTGTCTTTGAAATTTGTTATTCATTTTTCGTTTACTCATACGGTTTCAGCTCCGTAGGGGGTTAGTGCCGTCAGTGTAACTCACGCGGTGCACTGTAGGCATTACTTAAGGTTCTTTGTAGAGTGCCTTCGGCCCCTAGCTGCAACTCCTTTCATTCCTTTTACTGTACCTCCGTTCGTATCCTCTTTCTTCCATCTTACTTTCCACCTTCTTTGAACAATTGTTTCATGCTGCAACTTCGAGGTTTTCCTCCTGTTACACCTTTAAAACCTCCTCTACTCTCAATTTTCCTTTCACCATACGGTATCAGTGTTTTATTTTATCCCAGTTTATTAACTTTGAAGGCGTCCCATATCTTTTACAGTCTCCAGAAAGCCTCATGATACCTGGTGTTGTGCAGATCCGACTTTTCGTCCCTTTATAAAAGGTGGCATGTCCTTCCGAAACTTTTCCTTATTGGAAGAAGTGAGCAAGTTTGGCAGACTTATTTGGTTCTAGGTTTGCGAAAGGAGTGATTTATGTAAAGTGGCACGTTGTTTCAGTTACTATTGTTTTTTGATAGGTATAAATTTAGGCAGTTCAAGGAAGCCTTATACAAATATTCCTTCCCGTAGCTACTGATAAAGTTGCGGTTGTAACATTTTGAGGTTTAATGGAGATGTATTTTATTTTATTTCATTTTATTTATTAAATACTTTTCAAATACATAAAGGATATTTTCATTAGAGATGAATCTAAAGTCTCTCTCTCTCTCTCTCTCTCTCTCTCTCTCTCTCTCTCTCTCTCTCTCTCTCTCTCTCTCTCTATATATATATATATATATATATACATATATATATATACATATATATATATATATATATATATATATATATATATATATATATATATATATATATATATAATATAAGGGAGTCCAATAGAAACGCCTTATATTTGGTGGAATTCTGTTTTAACAGAAAATATTTCACAGTCATATATATATATATATATATATATATATATATATATATATATATATATATATATATATATATATATATATATATATATATAATCAGCAGAAGGATCCATAATGGTATATCTTGTCTCTAAATATACAACATATATATATAATCAAAAGAAGGATCCATAAATGTGTTTGTAAAAATATTTACAGAGCTTAAGCTCTGTAAATATTTTTACAAATACATTTCATCTTTCAAAAAAAGATAACTGAGAAGCATGATAGGGTGTTTTTATATTTCATATATATATATGTAGTAGTTAAAAGTTAAAGTCCTATATAAATATATAAATATATTTGTGCTGTATGTATATAGAATATTAATCTTTAAAATAACTCAAAAAAATATTTATACTATATCCTTGAGCACATGATATTACTATATTTACAAGCATGAAAAAAAATGTATATCTACATTTTCACACAAATAGAGAATTTTGTAATGAATTTCCAAAAGGGCTATCCCTATGAGAAACCATGAAGTTGGTGTAACGAATACATTTTTTTCAATCTATTTTTAACAAAATATTTTGAACAATTTATATTTGAACTTATGGCTGCAATGGTCTATATTAGGGCCTTGTGGTGAATATTCATTGCTGCACGTAAAAGGCTGTTGTTTGGAAGGGATTTTTATATATAAAATATTTCAGAGTACCATAAATGAATGAAAAAATCAGACCCATAATTAATACCATATTTGCTTGTTGATCTCACTACGTCCATTGAATTCGCTCGAATAGGAGCAGTTATCCGATTTTTATGCAAATTAATTCACTGCATTTTGTGACATTTAAGACTTATTGTTCGAATGGGAAATATTGGCGGTGATTATAGCATGAAAGGAGAATCGTTTGGGAACAATGCTTTTGATGATAATTTTTTAGGCAAACAAGTGAGATCTGAATTTTATACTGTCGGGATAATTATCGGTCAGGAAAGGGCGTGTCGGTATTAACACTTGAGAGAGGGGTGGGTGAAGGTTTTCATACATGTGCATTTTTTTATTAGATTTTTAATGTTTGTTTTAAATTTTTGGGATATTTTTTTCATGGTTGACATGTATAAATGCAATAGTACTTCCGTAGGTTTGTTAGTGTGCGCTTGTACACACTCACACATGCTCACACGCAAACACGCACACACATATATATGTGTTCGTGTGTATATGTATATTTATATACATGTATATGTACTATATATATACTTTGTATATATATACATATCTATATATATGTATATATATATACAGTATATATATATATGTACTATATATGTGTGTGTAGATGTACTGCCTCATTTACGGCTTAATTTAAGGTAAGGAATGTTACACTTCATTTAGAGAGAGATAGAATCTCTCTCTCTCTCTCTCTCTCTCTCTCTCTCTCTCTCTCTCTCTCTCTCTCTCTCTCTCTCTCTCTCTCTTCGTCGTTATTATCCACTTTCGGCCGTAACCGTCTTGAGGAAATACATTGCGACGTTGGCCTTGGGTTTAGGTCGTTCTAGCTTGGATTAGGTTATCTGTACAAGAGAAGCAATTGGGTTCTGTAGAGCTTAGTATTATTTTATTGGCGTTTAGCTTAGGCGTGGGTCGCATTTCTGTTAGGCCTAGTCGTTTCAATGACCGGAACTCGCTTAAATTATTTCGAGTATTAACCCATTGAATGTCAATGTGGGGGTGAAAAGTATTTCATCAGTTTATATATATATATATATATATATATATATATATATATATATATATATATATATATACATACATACATACTGTATATATATATATATATATATATATATATATATATATATATATATATATATATATATATATATATATATATGTATATGTATATGTATGTACATATATTATTATTACCATCACTGTCAACTTTCTTTCCTCTTTAAAATTCACTAGAAAGATTTCTAAGACTAATTTGGAAATGTAACCCTTATCCTATTGTTTATTTTCATGATTTCCTCATCTATTTAGTAAATTTTGCTATATTTTAAGCCAGTCTTTGTTCCTAGAATTTATTAGAATGAAAGCCGACGTTTATTATACATACTGTGCGGATGTTCGTGAACATTGCTAGTTATAACTTAAATGTTTCGTGTTTTACACGGCATAATTGATGCTAAGGGCATAGCTTTTGAACCTTACAGAGATGTTAAGATGCTGTAACATTTGCGGATTTAAAGAATTTATTTCATGGGGCGTGTGAAGCTACAAATGCATCCACAAAATTATTCTTGTTGGTTTCTTTTTCCTGAAGGAAAACTTTACCCCTTTGTAAGAAGGATATCCTCGATAGGACTCTCTCTCTCTCTCTCTCTCTCTCTCTCTCTCTCTCTCTCTCTCTCTCTCTCTCTCTCTCTCTCTTATTCACATCTGATTTAACATTGTGGAAAATATATAGCGAAAATTTTCTCGGCCTCATTCTGTTTTACCCTAAAATATCTTGCAGCTAAACTATCTTAGTTAACGTAACTTTTCCTGTTAAGTTCAGATGTAGTCATATCAAAGTACAGGTAAATGGAACAGTTATTGTAGAAATAAGATACTGAATATAAAATTATAAAGAGGGAAATGTTGTCAGTACTTACTAAGAAATATATATATGTATATAAATATTTATATATATATATATATATATATATATATATATATATATATATATGTATATATATACATATATATACACATATATGTATATGTATGTATATATATGCATATATGTGTGCATTGTTTGTTTGTTTTTCCTTAACAACTGAGTTTTCCAGTAATTATCGGAATGTCATCCGGAACCTGCCGAACCTCCTCCTGAAAGAGCAGTTACTATCTGTTTCTAAGTGCATGCGAAACGCCCACTGACTTGCAACAACACACATTTACCTGTTCATTTTACGTTCCTCTCAGTAATCCTCGACTCTTTTAGGAATGCTGAAAGTCGCCCATTGTATCCGAAACTTAGTGGTCCTCGTTATGTTCCGGGTAAAATCGTGATACAACGTCGCATCCTTTGAACCGCGCTGGAAACGGGAGATTCCCTTTCCAATTCATCTGCATTTCAGCCATTCCACAGCACGAGCGGAAATAGACACAGCGGGCGCTGTGGAAAGGATGAATCGCTTGGAGGAATATCGGGGAGGACCGCGGTTCTCAAATTTCAAGTCACTTGTGGACCGTTTTGGGATGTTTCGCTTCACTGCCTCTATTTTTCTTTTACGCTCACGTATAATAGGATGTATTTGGTTCTTTCTGCAGGCGGCTTACCCTTCGCCATTACATCCTAAGAAGATTTGATGATGTCGTTTGAACGGATTTCAAAAGTGAACCCATCCAATTTCTGGCAGGGACAAATAAAAAATTTTGTTGGATGTGAATGCTTAAAAAACCCGTGTTGTTGCCAAATTTTCATTTTGTTTAAGATTAAATTTCCAGGAAAGACATTTTAGATAGTATCTGCTGGAGAACACTGTATATCGTTAATTATTATATTCGATACTGATCGTAATTGAAACTAAAAAAAGAGATGCGTTAGCGAAGAAAACGTTTCAAGGTCAATATATTGCAGATAACGTCCTCAAAGTTGAGTTGGTGTTACGAATAGGAACGTTTCAGAAGGGAAATTTCATCATATATTAAGAGCTGTTAGAGCCGGGATTGGTTCTCATTACGTAGTTTATATTCATTGACAGGCCTTCATATCTTATTTCCCCAATGGAAAAACTCGTAGTTTTACGCAAACGCTTGAAAAGAGTTTGCCACTATACTAGGTATCATTACAGATTCTTCAGGCGGTAATTGTAAGCTTTTACTGCTGCATTTCAAGATTCTCTTTCCATCCAATTACTCGTATTGGTCTGGAGGTGCATTTCAGATAACGTTTCTCCTAATGGTTCAGGGCGTACAAATGCTCTGTTTGGTCTTTCTCTCGGGGTTGCTTTGTCACAGGATATATATTTTCCCACTGCACAGACACATCTTTTTGATAAAGTTTGTGTTGGTTTGATTTCTTTGTTCTGTGTTTTAGTTTATTGCCTTTACTTGTAAATGAACGCCTGAGCGTCAGTCGTTTTGATTTTTCAACCTATTTATGCGTATCATTCGAAAGATTACAAAGAGGCCTGTAACCATTTCATCTTCAAGATTGTGGTTCTTTTCCAAGAGAACGGTTTTTAGTACACGAACTGCTTTAAAGCCTGTCATATATTCAGTTTTTTTTTATAATATCCACTCTGTCTTAGAAAGCATAGAGAAATTTCCATCTCTCTCTCTCTCTCTCTCTCTCTCTCTCTCTCTCTCTCTCTCTCTCTCTCTCTCTCTCTCTCTCTCTCTCGGGGCAGTATATTTATACTATGACTCCACAAAAAACCTTAATGCAATAACAAGACGCGAGAAGTAAAGTTGTTATTCTTTGTAAGTTGTTCAAACCAAAGCCTCAGTGAAATTTTACCATCAGTAGTCATTAAATGGAAAAAAGTACTTTTTAGTCCATAAGTCTGCAACAGAATGAGGACAGATGAAATTGATAAAGTGTGATTTTCACGTATATCTTAGTTCTATCGTTTGGCCTCAGATGTCCTCCCTCCGATACAGTAGACTCAGTAAGTGGAGAGGAAAGTGTAGACAGTCCTGTTGTTTACGTAGAGATGTGTATTTTAAACAGATCATCTCTCTACTCTACAGGCTGCTCGTGTGAGCTAGTGCCCTTACTGGCGTAAGCCTCTCCTAAAGCATGTGCATGTAAATGCATAGGCAGTATTTGCGTGTTGGTAAATGATTTAATGGAGAATATTGAATCATAAGACCGACTTCATTAATTTTCATTGTTGACGCGAAGATCTATTTTAAACCTGTTCCATTAAGCAGAAGGCCAGAGAAATCTGATACGGGAAGAATTGTAATGTTTTTATTTTTCTTTTTTTTTACGTTCTTCGTTTTATGTTTGCATAGAATTTAGTCTTTCTCTTCTTACCTTGGTTTCTTTCGAGGTGTCCTTCAGATCGCTTCGCGGATGATGTGCTATCTTTGTATATTTATTCTTTTTAAATATTGATATCTCTCAGAAAGGCGTATAGAGACGAGATCGGTAATTTCTTCACTTTAATTAGTACTTAATATTATAAAGATCAGTACAAAATTAACAAGTTACAATGATAGAAACGAATCACTCTTGAATCAGTCTATATGGGAAACACGGAAGCGATTGGGAGAAGTACTCTCCCTTGAAGGACACAGTTCTGACTCTCCTCGTCGGTCTCTCACTCGTTGAACCCTCAGGAAACTTGCTATCTGTAAATCTCCACCTCCTTCTAGCCTTATTGGAAGGATTAATCAGCAAGGCCTCCCCTTCAAGTAGCTGATTGGAAGGACTGTAGTGGGTGTGATTCAAATCTCTCCTTAGAGGACTTGATAGGAGGTGATCTTAGGAGGGTGTGGGAAAGACCCCTCCACACATAATTGATTGGAGGTTGAAGAAGTATATCACTTGGGTCAACCCCCAAATTCCTGGAACTTCCACGAAAACACCTTCCGGAGAAGGCGGGGCTATAGAATCAGCTGTTGTAAGCATTTAGACTGTGCTGACTCATGTTTTGCTTGGCTTCAATCGCGAGGCCATTATTTCCCATTTTTACGACTGTTTTTATGGCTTAAACACGATATACTGCAATGTAAACATCTCGCGTATTGATAAACGACACAACAGCATTTGGCCGTTATCACTGTGTTCTTTGCCTCTCTCTTTACTCTTATTTCTCTCTTCTTCTCTCTCCTAACTTTTTCTCTTCTATCTCTCTCTCTCTCTCTCTTTTCTATTTAATTTCCCTATCTATTCTACACCACAACATCACTCGGTCACGCTACCTCACACTGCCCTCAGTGTGACAAAAAGAATATATTTCAATGGATGATTGCAAAATCACAAATAAAATAAAGCATTTATATGATTGCCCATCAAGTCAATTCTCAAAAAATATTTAAATTGCACAAACTGTGTCAATGCACTAATGCAAAAAAGTCAATTAAGAATATATGGTAGAAAATTCACATACATTACATTATGAATCAAAAGAGATACATATACATACATATATATACATATAATGAATTGTTATACTGTAAAATGGTTAATTGTTTTAACACACAATGCCAATAATAATACATAAAGAATTCAGCAGCAAATTATGTGTAAAAGATCATTTTACTCTTCATTGGTCCTCTTTATTTCTGTTATAATCTGCTCAATATTTGAAATTACCACACGTTTGACCAAAATTGCAAACACTATTATTACAATAATGATTATGACCAAATTGAACAGAGACAGAATTGGTGAAACGTTTTCTTTGTAATAGAAAAATTCATCTACTAAAGCCAACTCATTTATTTGTTTTAACTCTAACTGAGACAGTTTAAATTCTTTAACTTCACTAGAGTAGTTCATGTAGGGCTTATTTTTATGGATTGTGATTTCTGTGAAGACATGAGGTTCATAATATAATTTATTAGGAATAACTAACTTGCAAGTCTTATCAAAAGCATGGACATTATTGAAATTAATTTCAGTACTTACATTATGGCAATTAATAGTTGCTGTTACTGAACTTAGTGAAAACACAAAAACTGACTGTTCTACTATAATGGAAACAAAATCATGTTTGGATAATTGTGTACACAGTACTGTCTCTTGATTCTTGTTTTCAATTATTTCTTGAACACAAGGATAGGCATTAGTAGTTTCATACAGGTTGTCAAGGTTGCAAATATACTCTTTATCTTTCAAAAGTATACAATCTCTTAATTGAGCATCAGTAATAAATGACATCATTAGTCCATGTTCTTCTAATGCAAAATTGATGTGGTTGACATTTGAGATAATTACGTTTTCCTTTATCAACATGGGAAAAGGATGTATGGACATCAGTACATCTGCCTCTTTTTGATTAAAAGGTAGAATTAGAAGGACCTTATTCTTAACTACCTTGGTGGTTATCAAATTATAATAGACCATTATATCCTTTACCATAGGGTATAATGTCCTTCTACCAAAAATCACTAATTATGCCCTCTAATTCTCTTGGGTTTATTAATGTTGGACTTAATATTCCTTTATAGGCTAACAAAATGGCATTTAATAGATCTTTATGGTCTTGCAATACAATCCTAACATTGTTCATAAATGTACTTAAATGTTGTTCATCTGTTATTATCTTAATCTCTTTGGTAATGTTTGTGTTCACTTGATTAATAAATTCCTTTATTTTTTTTTCAATTCATCACTGTTTAAGTTTTGAGAGCTTATAATCTTATTTAACACAATGCCTCTTGTTGCTGCCCATTTCTCCAGTTTGTCTATACGGGCACTTTCTTTTTCTACATTAGAGTCTGTCGCGACTCCAAATAATTGATTAAGTGCTGTTCCTATAAAAGGTAAGAGGGATCGTTTGGATCTTGTATTTAACACACTTCCTATGTCATTATCTAGTTTTTCCAACAATGGTAAAACACTGTTATTTTCACTTTTCCTAATTAATGATTTCAATTCCCTTTGGACATCTTTCAATGTCATTTCATTTATAAGCACTGATGTAATGTCAATACTCACTATGCCTAAGTCCTTTATTAATTTCACAGATCCCTTTTTCTCTAGTAGTGCACCCTTCCGGATCACCACCTCAGATGACACATAAAGCAGTGTTATGATAACCAAGAAGAACCGCATGTTTGTATCTGTAAGAATAAGCCTTATCAGATATTCTGTATACATGAGGTATTTTAATGCCTACACATTGTTTATATCTAATAGTTCAACACTTTACATAAATTTATCTTTTCTTAAATTGTATTTGTTATTTATTGGTTCCTGTTCAACTTCTTTCAATAATTCAACTATTCTCTTATTGGACCAAGAGTCTGTTTTATTACCTTTACATGATTGGTATGAACAATTCTTTCCTTTAGATCACTCTCACTTATGATCTTTAGCTTATTTAACTTCAACACTTCTAATACCCTGTAAGGACCTTGGAACTTTGCGGATACTTTTACATTAGGACCTTCTGGAACATGATTCTGAACATATACCTGAGCACCTACTACAATTTTTGGTTTAGCTGTATTTTTGTCATAGTACTTTGCTTGGACACTCTGAGCTTCCTTCAGTCTAGTCCTCGTCTGTTTGATCGTTTCATATGTACGTCTAGTTTTCCAGGCAATATAGTCATCGTAGTTATAAGTATGTCGGGGTGGTGTTGCATCATCTAGTAACGTATTTGGTAGTCTCTTCTCGTATCCGTATAACAAGTAGTGTGGTGATTCTCCTACTGTCTCATTTACAGTATTGTTTATAGTAAACTGTACGTCTTCCAAAGCTAAATCCCAGTCTTCTGTATTAGGTTTAACTAAAGTTTTCAGGATATCCTTTATCTTACGATTCGTTCTTTCTACTGCTCCATTTGAACTTGGTTTATATGCTGTGATTTGACATTTATTTATCTCATAAAATTCACATAATTTTCTTAAAAGTTCACTAGTAAATTCTGCTGCGTTATCAGAAAGAAGAACTTGGGGACATGAATGTCTCGTAATAATTCTAGATTTAAGAGCTTCTGCTACTGTAATTGCATCTCTATTTCTTACTGGTACGATCTCTACATATCTTGTTAGATAGTCTAAAAAAAAGACTAATATTTGTTTATTCCCCTAACAGTTGTAGGAAATGGACCTAAAAAGTCCATAGATACGACCTGAAATGGATTCAACTCCGATGGGTATTTTTCAAGAGGAGCTTTTGGATTTACGTTACCTTTATGTCGATTACAAACTACACAATTTTGTACAAAGTTCTTGGCATCCTCACTACAATGGGGCCAAAAATAGTTTCTGGTTAGGATTCTAGTTGTCTTTTTGATTCCTGGATGTCCTGCTAACTTGTATGAGTGTGTTAGTTCTAAAACTTCTCTGATTAGTGTTTTCGGGATGTATAGTCGAGAATAACCATTCTTCTCTGTTGGTCTTTTATACAATAATCCATTGATTAAAACAAAATCAGGTTTTAAAGATTCATCTGTCATTAGTTGTCCTATTATATGCCTGATTTCTGTATCCATTCCTTGCTGTATTTGTACTCTTTCCAAATCTAAATCTACCACTTGACAGCTAAAACAAAAAGTATTAGTGGTAATACATTTCTCTGTTTCTTCTTGGGCTCTGGATAGTGCATCTGCTAGTGTATTAAATTTTCCTGGGATATATCTGAATTCTGGTGCAAATTCTAACACACTAATGAACCATCTATTGAACTTCATGTTATTTGTAAAAGTTCTCTTCTTAAACAAATCACAAATTGGTTTGTGATCAGTAAGTACATTGACTTTATGTCCTAAAATTATGTGTCTAAATTTCCTTAGACCCCAGTATAATGCTAAACATTCTCTTTCTATTGTGCTATAATTTTTCTCTGCAGCATTCAAAACTCTACTGGCATAATATACTGCTCTCATTCTTGTTTTGTCCTTTTTGTAATAATACAGCCCCTAGCCCGGTACTTGATGCATCACAGGCTAAGTAAAAGTCCTTCGAGAAATCTGGGTAGACTAGTACAGGGATTCCTGGTCATTTTACTCTTTAGTGTTTGGAAAGCTGTCTCTTGTTCTTTATTCCATTCATATTTGACATCTTTCTTTGTTAATTCTGTTAATGGTTTGGCTATTGTAGCAAAGCCTTTAATGAAAGGTCTATAGTAGCCTACCATTCCTAGGAATCTTCTCAATGCTTTCAAATTGGTAGGAGCTGGATATTCAACTATTGCTTTTATCTTGCCTGCTTGCATTCGCAGACCATCTTCACTAATTACATGTCCTAAGTATTCCAAAGATTTCATTAAGAATTGACATTTCTTTAATTTGATTTTTAATCCTGCTCTTCTTAATCTTTCCAAGACTATTTCTAATGTTTTGAGGTGACTTTCTAAATCTTTGCTAAAAATGATAACATCATCTAAGTAAACTGCAACATTTTCTATATCCCCTAATATTTGAAGCATTAATCTAACAAACGTTAAAGGAGCCGAAGTGAGTCCAAATGGCATGACTTCAAATTGCAAGTGTTCCTTGTGTGTGCTGAAGGCTGTGAATGGTTTCGACTCTTCGTCTAAAGGTACTTGCCAGTATCCACTAAGTAAATCTAAAGATGAAAATATCCTTGCGCCTCCTAATTGAGCTAACATATCTTGAATCACTGGCATTGGCATTCTATCGGGGATGGTGTTGGAATTTAACTTTCTATAGTCTATCACAAGTCTCCAATTTCCATCTTTCTTTGGAACAAGTAGTAATGGAGAATTATATGGAGATTTAGAAGGAATGACTACCCCATCTATCTTCATTTCTTCTATCAAATTATCAACTATGGGTCTTTGGCTTATTGGTAATCTGTAATTAGGAATAAAGAATGGTTTTGTTCCATCATCTAATACAATTTTATGCCTTAGGACATTTGTTCTACCTAATTTATCTCCTTCTATTGCTATTACATCTCTGTATTTTTCTAATACTTGAATTAATCTATCTTTGTTTTCTGGAAAATCTGTTTTATTCACTTCTTTGCTTAATTCAGATGTTTGACCAGTTACAGAGAAAAATGCTTCTTCTTCTAATGTTAGTAATGGATTGTTAATAGGTATTCCTTTTACAAAAGATAATGCCTGCATAAAGTGTTAGTTTGTTATCTGAGTAGTTCTGGACATAAACTTCACAAGTATCACCCTTCATGTGGACTAAAGAATTATCCATTCTGACAAATTCTGGTAACTCTTCATTTAGTAAAAGAACATCTTTAACTCCTATCTCTTCTTTTCCCCTTAGATGTATTTTTGTTAAACACTTTGGATGCAAAATTACCTGTCTGTTTAGTATTAATTGTACTTTATTATCATCAGCAGTGCTTACACAACATACTTCCTCATCTTTTGTTTCTGCAAAGTAACAATGTTCTGCATCTATACTAGTTTCTTCAGTTACTGCTATTATATCATTTATATCTACTTTATTTATTTTCTTTAACAACAGTACCTCATTTACTAATTTCCCTTCATTATCATAGCTGATTACTACATTGCTATAATGTTCTGTATTTATCTCTGCATAATTATCCTCATAAATGTCTTGTTCCTTGTCATATTCAGAACACTGGAGATCACCTTTATTTATTTCTGGGTCACTTCTTTTGTTGGAGGGTATAATTTCTGGATGTGCACATCTTATCTTTCTAGTCTGTAATTTTGAAATTCCTCCTTTCCGTTACCATTCATTTTAATTTGATTGTTCTCTTGATGATAAGTTATTTTCTGTATGTCTTTGTCGCTTGTTGAAGTCGTCTCAGACAAATTGATCAGATTTGGGTGAAACTTTTCTTCTTCAAGCGTAAAGCATACGCTCTTTTTATTATCTTGTGTAACGTTAATCCTTCCTTCTCGGCAATTCAGTATAATTCCACATTTCTTCATTAATTTATATGAGAACAACACCTGTGCGGGAAAGAACCTGTCTTCTAGAACTATAAAACTTTCAACAGTTTTATGTGACGAAAGGTCTATTTCTAAGTTCACATTGCCTAAACTTTTTATCTGTTTACCCGCTACTCCTTTTATTATCTTGCTTTGACCCTGAATTAGCGTTTCTTTAACGCCTAAGTAACTTGTTAATGTGTGTTTATCTATTATGCTTACAGTACTACCTGAATCCATAAGGACAGTACATAATTTATTCTGTATTGGAATTTTAATTATAGGTAAATCCTTTCTGATTATTTCTTCTTCATCCATGGAAAATACTACTTCTTTACTCTGCAATATGGATAGTGCGGATGAACCTTCACTTCTCCTATTTGCTAATTCTTCTCTTAATTTATCTTCTTGAAGGGACTTTCTTTTGGTATTCTGTGTAGGGATAAAATGTCATTGATTTGAAGACTTATTTGATGCTGAGCGGTTACTACTTAATTCAACTATTTCTTTATTTCCTTCTTGTGTTTTTAAACCAGCAATTCTTTGTTAAATGTCCTATTTTCTTACAAACCGTGCAGATTCTAGGTTTTCTACACTCATTTGTAAAATGATTTGTATACCCGCAGTTTTCGCAGGCTGTCTTGGGTCTCGCCCCTTGAGCGGAATAGTTCACTTGGGTTGAAGTGTTTGTGTTTGAGTTTTGACCATATCTATAAGGTTTGTGTGGTCCACTCTTTGTTAGATTGTTTCTTCCTTTGATCTGGATTCCATTTTCTTTTAGTATTTTGGGCATATTTCCTTGGAAGGTATTTGGTCTATTTCCTGCTTGTCTGGAATTATCATAGAATTTATTATTCAGTTTAAAATTAGGATTATTATTTCTGACTTTCCTTTCATTTTGTGCTTCTGTTGTTCCCATGAATTCCTTGGATAGATTTATCTCTTTCCTTTGGATTTCTTCTCTCATTGTCTTCAATGTTTGAAGGCTTGTTTTTCTGGGATCAAGTTTTATTTTTCTGAAAGCTTTCTTTTCCTCTTCTCCAAGAATATTATATATGGTTCCAAATGACAGGTAATTTAATACATGCCGTAGCTCAACTAATTTCTGGGCACTAGCCCCAAACTGATCCTTGTCTCCTATAGTAATACCTGTCTTCTCTAAATCTTCGCTTATTTTCTCTATTGCATTCTCCACGCTTGCGTACAAATTAGCAATTGTTTTATATTGTGGGTTAAGAAATCTAGTTAGGTTATATAAACCGTCAGTCTGATTTACTGGTTCCCAGAGTGATAAACAAATTTCTTTAAATTCTACATAGTTATTAAGTTTGCTAAAACTTGTGGAATTCAAAGTTTTATGTGCGTCTCCATGTTCTGAGCTGACGAGCAACAAGGCTTCATTTATCTTAGCTCTTTCATCTGTTATTCCCCTGAAATTATACGACTATCTGCATCTGCTAGCCAATGATTTACAGTATAGGCTTGAGTCTGCTTTTGTCAGGATTGGAATCATCCACCTGTCCACAGAAGCGTGTGGCGGTTGTTATGACGGCCGCCTGGTTCATATTAAAAAAATTGTAATGTGCGAGTATTATTAGTATTATTAGTATTGTTACTATTATTATCATTGTTAGTAGTATTAGAACGATTAACACTATTTTGGTTCTGGTTATTTGTGTTATTATTGTTAGTATTTCCTTGCACTACAGCGGAGTGGGAATTTAGTCTTGAAATTCGACTTCGTCTAATTGTCGACGGTCTTAAATCGTAATGTGAATGTCTAACAGTGTTCAGTAATTCATCAAATACTCGTTGCATGTCCACACACAAAAAATTTTCACTCAGAGTACATCAATCAAAAAATATTTTCGTTATATTGTACCAAGATTAAAACCAATTTGTCAAATTGTCACACAAAAAAATTAAATTCTCTATTGAGTTCAAGTGCACAATTAAAACCTTTTTTCAATACTCAAAATAAATTCTTATATGAAATTGGGCATCATATCATTAAAATTCATTATAATAAGTACACAAAATTACATATATAACTTCTCAAATAATCATCACCAACCGAGTAAAAAATAGCTAATTCCCTATCTAAATTATTTACTAAATAATTAATTTATCATAGAGAGAGTAATGCTGGTATTTATGCAAACAGAATTTTATTCACTAGAGAGAGTTTTCTTAATTTTCAATCTTATAGCAAGATGCAAAAAAAAAATGTATCTTCACTTATTTATTAAGAGAGAGATTGGACAGTAAATTCCTTACTGTGTTGTGTTGTTGATATCGTGATATCGCTAAATGTTGTTCATTCGGCGGTGAATGTTTCGCTGTCGGATCACTATGTCTGCGTTGTTTTTCCGCTGTGGTTTTCCGCTTTCGGAATCTTGTTGAAAGTTTGTACGTTGTTTTTCTTCAATCACTCGATGCAATGTCGCTAACACTGGGCTTATTATCGCTGTCGGCGTCTTGCTCAGTTTGTTGACGGTAACAGTTCAAAATGTTTTTGGCTTCGGGACGCAATAAACTGTTTTATTCACACTCGACGTTCTTGTTGTAAGCTGCTATTCGCTGGAGTATTTTTATTTCTTCTGATATATTTTGTTCGTCGTCGTAAAAAAAATATAAGTTCGTTTTGTAGAATTTCGTTTCACTGTAACTTAAATAATTGCACTGATAATTTCATTAATGTTCGTTTGTTTCGTCTCGCCTTCTGGATCCACTTTAGCTGCCACCAATTGTAATGATTTTATTGTTCCTTTTTTTTTTACGTTCTTCGTTTTATGTTTGCATAGAATTTAGTCTTTCTCTTCTTACCTTGGTTTCTTTCGAGGTGTCCTTCAGATCGCTTCGCGGATGATGTGCTATCTTTGTATATTTATTCTTTTTTAAATATTGATATCTCTCAGAAAGGCGTATAGAGACGAGATCGGTAATTTCTTCACTTTAATTAGTACTTAATATTATAAAGATCAGTACAAAATTAACAAGTTACAATGATAGAAACGAATCACTCTTGAATCAGTCTATATGGGGAACACGGAAGCGATTGGGAGAAGTACTCTCCCTTGAAGGACACAGTTCTGACTCTCCTCGTCGGTCTCTCACTCGTTGAACCTCAGGAAACTTGCTATCTGTAAATCTCCACCTCCTTCTAGCCTTATTGGAAGGATTAATCAGCAAGGCCTCCCTTCAAGTAGCTGATTGGAAGGACTGTAGTGGGTGTGATTCAAATCTCTCCTTAGAGGACTTGATAGGAGGTGATCTTAGGAGGGTGTGGGAAAGACCCTCCCACACATAATTGATTGGAGGTTGAAGAAGTATATCACTTGGGTCAACCCCAAATTCCTGAACTTCCACGAAAACACCTTCCGGAGAAGGCGGGGCTATAGAATCAGCTGTTGTAAGCATTTAGACTGTGCTGACTCATGTTTTGCTTGGCTTCAATCGCGAGGCCATTATTTCCCATTTTTACGACTGTTTTTATGGCTTAAACACGATATACTGCAATGTAAACATCTCGCGTATTGATAAACGACACAACAGCATTTGGCCGTTATCACTGTGTTCTTTGCCTCTCTCTTTACTCTTATTTCTCTCTTCTTCTCTCCTAACTTTTTCTTCTATCTCTCTCTCTCTCTCTCTCTTTTCTATTTAATTTCCCTATCTATTCTACACCACAACAGAATGAACAGATATTTAATGTGCCCTTCGAGATCTTTACGCCCAATTTGGATTCTTAATTTTTTTTCCCTCCATAAGTAACATTTTATATTCACTCAAAAGGGTTTGTGGCTTTTTTTCATCCCTGATTTAGAGTTGTCTTAAGAGAGTAATTTTATTTTGTCGTCCTAATACAATTCCGTAAATCATTAAATGAATATCTTCAAGATTGAAATGGTTGTTGGTATCAGTATGTTGGTAGCTGCCCTTGCGTTATCTAATAGAAACCTATAATTAATTTTCAGATAGGTAAGACTGATAATTTTCTAGGTGTAAAATCGCCTTATTTCACTTTATGATCATATGAAATTCACGTAGGCCTCTGCCTAAGTAAAGTCATTCCATTATTATGCTTTAGCAATCCATTTGCTTATTGAGACAATTACATTTGCAGATATAAAACCATCTAAATCACGGCGTATTGATGTTGGTCTGTTTTACGCAAGTTCTATACTTTAGTAGGACTGTTAGGGTCACATCAGGAATTACTGAGTTACCGAGAAAGAGCAATGGAAAGAATCTAAAAAACTCCTTTGTTAATGCATACCCGGTAAATCATCAGGCATTTAATACTTTCATTTTTGTATTTCCACAATGGAAAGGTTGGGGATACAAGAAGAGGTTTAGGGAAAAGACGGACCGTGGGTGTCAGTAACTAACTCGAATGTCTAATAATAGAATAATAATAATAATAATAATAATAATAATAATAATAATAATAATAATAATAATAATAATAATAATAATAATAAGGAATACAAAACGGCTGTGTATAATGGCAAAGTCTTCGGTCTGTAGCCAACGGTGTTCGTAAGGTATGTATCAAAACTTGGGTGACGTATTATTATTGAAAGTGAAACATTTTGGGAAAACGCATATGCATTTCATCTATAGTCTACTAAACGAAATATTCTTCAAAGGGAAGTTGCAAACCGATGGATGAAATTCCTTGTGAAGATTCGTTCGGTTTGTCCTGCGATCAAGGAATAAATAAAACCCATGATCGTGCTGCAGTAATTTCAAGTAGCGCAGATAAAAATTTTATGAAGGGGGCATGAATATGGAAAACTCCGTTGAGAGAGGATCCAGAAACCCAACAGAGGGTGGTACTGAACTTGCTCTTAAAGTAAACGTACCCGAATAGGAAACGTATTCTTAGTCTTGTACGTAGCCAAATTGCTATTCTGTACACCACTGGCTGCCCTATTAAGTAATTACGAGGGTCCCAAGAAGCCGCCGAGCCAGTGAATATCTGCCCTTTCAAACGAGCGTAATTATGCTCTATGATGTAGATTCTGTGTGAATTGGGTAATGGGGACGTCTAATTGTAATGCAAATCTTCAACATTTATCTTTGTTGAGGGAACTTGTGTAAATAGTCTTTTTTGTGGTACAGAAATGAGATTTAAAATTTTATCTACAAGCTTCATCAGAGTACATTGTCTTTTGAAATGCTATGTTTTTCTCTTTTTTCATAGGAAAGTATTCTGTTCTGTGGAAATTCAAGTAGCAGGTAAATTTTCCTCCTATGCAAGTACCTTATGGTAATACAATTTTAAATGATACTGATAATAATGGATTTAGCATGTTTAGCATCCTTCTTTTATGTAAACGCCCACCCTCCTTTTTTTTCTATGTACATGGCTGTTGTCTCCGGTTGTACTGACTTTCCTCGTAGTGTTCACGTGGTAATAAGCTGAAAAATTATTTTATATAATTCAGCAAAGATATCTAAAGTTATGAGAATTCCTCCTAATATTTCCGACCTTAAAACAGAGTACTTCTCTAAATGTCACTCAAACCAACCGCTTTTAGGTTTAAGTAATTTGTCCATTTTATAAAAAACAACATATTCTCCTTAACGAAGGTCCCCCCGCCCCACCAACTTCATTTTTTTTAAGGAGTATTTTCTTTAACGAAGCCATGAGAGCGAAATGACGATGATTAATTATTTTTTGTTCCTTAAGAGGGAGTAAGAGACCGTCTGTAAAGGGAAACGCAGTTGCTCTCATCTTGGCAAGAGAATGCAACTTGGCCCTTGTTAAATGAGACGAAATAACTTGTTTTTCTCACGGAGGGGAGAGCGAACAAAGAATGCAGAGCTCCTGCGCAACATTCTCTTGGCCCTTTGGTAAGGAATTTCATACGCATAGTGTCGCACGGTTTCCTGGAAGGTTAGATCTGTCAAAGAAGAGCGTACTGCTTCAGGATTTCATTATTTTTCGTTGCATTTTACTCTTCGTTCGAGTTTTAATACCGCCAGAGAAGCTTTATAGACTTTTAGAAAGTGTTGTCGTTTTTCTTACGGAATTTTTCATTTGCCAGGCTCTTTACAGAACGTTTTTAAGTAGAAAGGAGGCAACAGTACGCCTGAGGACTTTTGCGTCAATCTTCAAATGCAGGGCATTCCGCGTCCAACTTTCACACGGCTTCCAGTTCAAGGGAAAAATCCTCCTGTAAGCTCGATGAATAGAGAAACGTCTCCTAGAGATGTTTAGAGAAGAGAGGAAATAGACTTTAACTTCCAACTCGGAACAGCATTATACAGTATATCCATCATATGATGAGGAGTCTAAATAGGCAAAGTTAAAGGGCGTGAGGAAAGTAAATTTGAGATTTTCTTGCTTTAATGTTATTTTCGAACAGAAAAAGATAACTAAAGGAATTACACGATTAGAAATACATAAACTTTCGTGTTTTTCGTAAGGTTGTTCTTGACAAAATAAGTTTAGTAGGTTAATTCCTGCCAAAATAAATTGGATGTCTCGACTTTCACTTAAATCATTTGCGTAGTCTCTCTCTCTCTCTCTCTCTCTCTCTCTCTCTCTCTCTCTCTCTCTCTCTCTCTCTCTCTCTCTCTCTCTCACAAACCACAAAAGCTATCGTTTGAAATGAGAACTGTCAAAAGAGGTAGCAAAATTAAATATTTTGTTAGTTCCTAATCTCTTCCACTGTGTTATCCTATTTCCATTAAATCGGATATACTGTACTTATTCCACATAAGAAACTCAGTACTCTCATGTCCAATTAGTTTACATACTTGAGATTAATATTATTCAATGAATTGAAGTTTAATGTTTATATATGTGTGTGTGTGTTTGTGCGCGCTTGTGTGTGTGTGTGTAATATTTATACATATGTGTATATATACATACGTACATACATACATATATATATGAAATTTTTTATCACACCGTGATTTATATAGAATCACGAAGCTGCAGATGTCGCTTAATATCAAATTCCCTGATGAGTAGACTGTCAACTGGAGTCGCTGGACTAGTATCTGTGTCGTGGGATCGAGACCCGGCAGTACCAATCCATTTATCACTTATAAATTCTCCTTCGGTGATAATTCCCCATCGGGGATATTCCCAAGGTAGCGTGAATTTGATTTTAAGTGACAGTTGTAGCTTCATGATTACACACACACACACACACACACACACACAAAATATATATATATATATATATATATATATATATATATATATATATATATATATATATATATATATATATATATATATATATATATATACACATTATAACTCTGTTTGTGGGTTGCCAACATTTTCTTCATAAAGTAAAGTGAAAGAAGCATTCACCTACAGCCGGAGAAAAATTCTACGTTGCCGGCGGTCGACTTTTTATTGCTTTCGGCGGCATTATGTCAAGTCAAGCATCTCCCTTTGACCTTTTACAGTCTCCACAGAGGAAAACTTCTCTGCCAAAGAATTTCTTTCGTCCAAAATATTGATCACGCAAGTCCCTCCCAGACGAAAAGTGGAAAAAGAGGAAACAGAAAATTGTAACGTTTCATTTTTCCTCCGGAGGCAAAACCGGAAGAGTCGAGAGGTGGGATGTGGCATTAGTGCACGAAATCTGGGGAACGATAAATGATTCCTGATGACTCTCTTGCCGAATTGAAAAGCTGTTTTTTTTTTTTATTCACTGAAATAGATAATTACATATTACGCATGCCTGTGTTACGAATGAATTCAGATGTGTTCTTTTGATTCTCGTTTCATGTTAGTTCTTATTTTCTATGTTTATTTTGCTACTGAATTTGTAATTTTCATTTTAGTTTTCTGTAAAAGATAACTATTTGTCTGTCCGTCCGCACTTTTCTGTCCGCACTCAGATCTTAAAAATTACTGAGGCTAGAGGGCTGCAAGTTGGTATGTTCATCATCCAGTCTCTAGTTATCAAACATACCAAATTGCAGCCCTCTAGCCTCCGTGGTTTTTATTTTATTTAAGATTAAAGGTAGCCATAATCGTGCATCTGGCAACGATATAGGACAGGCCGCCAACAGGCAGTGGTTAAAGTTTCACGGGCCGCGGCTCATACAGCATTATAGCGAGACCACCGAAAGATAGATCTGTTTGTCGGTGGCCTTGATTATACGCTGTACAGAAAACTCGATTGTGCCGAAGAAACTTCGCGCATTTATTATTTGTTTGGTTTTGTTCTAGGACGCTGTAGTTGTTGACGTTTGTTTTCCTTTCGTAAATTGTCTTCAGGAAGTAAGTATATGGTGATGTGCTCAAGATCCTTATTCGGGAGGTTTCATTATAGTTCTCAAGATCATCTTTAGAAAATTGGTTTCGCATCCAGACTGGCATTTCATTTATTTTAGTTAATATGATAAAAACTGGGTTTTCCTGGTAGACATTTTAATCTGGAACAAGCCTGAGTAGAAGGCATTGCATTATATGAAGTTATTACTGACGAATTAATTAAATTCTGGTCTCCCTCTTTATTTAATAATAGACTAGAACCTGCGTAGTTATCTCACTTTAAAAATAAAGCATTTCTCTTTCGCCTTTATATATTTTAAGATGTTAAATATAAAGTTTGATCCATTGTTCTCTCTTTGACTTCACAGAGATATATATATATATATATATATATATATATATATATATATATATATATATATATATATATATATATATATATATATATATATATATATATATATATATATATATATATATATATATATATATATAATATATATATAAATTCCTGGATGAATCATGTAAAATTCCTGTTGAAGCGGAATTTAATGTTGGTAAAGGTGTTCCAGATAAATAAATGAAGTAAAGGTTACTGTTATATTGCCAAAGCAGCTGCTTCCAATTACATAGGTAATGGATCACAAAAACCCAAGAGGGCTCCAAAGTTATAGGAAAAGGTAATAAAATACATAAATATGAAGAAACAGAAAATAAAACGATACACCTGAATTCAGGAGACGTCAGCAGAAAGCAGGAACGCGCTTGATCCTGGCTTAAACATTTGGATGTCAGAAGAGTCCATAATTGCAATAGGCAAAATATTCCATATTTGAGCTGCGGCCAAGATAAAGCGTCTAGCAAACTGAGTGGTATTAAACTTGATACTAGAAAACGACACTCTGCAGCATCAGCCCGCATATGGAGAGCAGAATACAATATACGAAGGAACTGCATCTGTTTGGGAATTCTGGGTGCCATATGACGTTGAACTGGAATGGCGACGCACCAGTTATTTGCATTTGGGATATCTGTTCCGAGGAATTCATGCCATTTTGGGTTCTCGACGACCGAAATGTTTACATATTTCTAAGCATTGCGCCGAAACTTTGATCGTCTGAGGTGCATTCTGAGTGATTCTCGCACTATATTGTTTCAAAATTTCGAAGCAGAATTATGCATCGTCCGAGTGTGATATAGCGCAAATTGCATAAAAAGAATAAGAAAAAAAAGAACAGGCCCAGATCTAAATTTGGATCCACTCTCAAATGCAATTTTTTGTTCCTATAACAGACAGACTGGCAAACAGACGAGCTAAATACAATATAACCTCTAGATTATAAGTTGACAGACAGACAGACAGATCATAGCAATGGGACAACCTTAAGTGGTAAGTCAAAGACGTGAAAGCGCAGTGCTGTGGGGATCGGGAGATGTAGAAATGTGGGATTCGGATAAGGGAAATGTGTTAACAGTGTGGGTGTGGGGAAACTTGATAGCTGTGTGGGTGAGGCTTTGGAGGGTGTACGCAAGTGTGGAAAAAGGTTGGATGTTCCTATACCGAAGGTCAGGTGTCAAATGAACGGTCTACACAAATACAAGGAAAAAGTATATCCGTATGAGGGGGCCACCACGTAGGTGACAAACGTCAAAAAATTTAGTTCCCTACAACCTCACATATATCAGAAATATAAATGTTGAAAAGCGTGAATTAAGTTGACAGATATGTAGAACATTTTTCTCATTTGACGTAATGTAATTAATGTATTGCTGATAGAAATAACATTTGCATAATCGAAGAAGTGATTGTTACCCTACGATTAGTTTTATTCCTATCGTTGGCTAAATGTTTATTTTTTTCTTATGTTCTTATGCAAAATAGATGTTTGAGAGGAGAGTGATAAGGATTGATGTCTGTAGAGAGTGGTGTTGGTGAACAGAGGCTAGAAAACCATGCTGGAGCCATTGTTCATTCATTCACTATTTTCTATAGCGGTGGTATTTGTTCATTCATTCACTGTTTTCCATAGCGGTGATATTGGCTTACTCAGTCACTATTTTCTGCAGCGGTGATATTTGTTCATTCATTCACTATTTTCCATAGCGGTGATATTTGTTCATTCATTCACTATTTTCCATAGCGGTGATATTTGTTCATTCATTCACTATTTTCTGTAGCGGTGATATTTGTTCATTCATTCACTATTTTCTATAGCGGTGATATTTGTTCATTCATTCACTATTTTCTGTAGCGGTGATATTTGTTCATTCATTCACTATTTTCTATAGCGGTGATATTTGTTCATTCGTTCCCTATTTTCTATAGTGGTGATATTTGTTCATTCCTGCACTATTTTTTAGCGGTGATATTTGTTCACTATTTCATTCATATTTGTTTTGTATCTCTAGTGGTGATATTTGTTCACTCATTCACTGTTTTGTATAGCGGTGATATTTGTTCATTCATTCACTATTTTCTATAGCTGTGATATTTGTTCACTCATTCACTATTTTGTATAGCGGTGATATTTGTTCATTCATTCACTCAGCGGTGATATTTCTTCATTCATTAGCTCCATTCTGTAGCGGTGATATAACATATTTACTTACAATTTTTAAACAATATTATTTGGTGGACAATTTTTGTAAAGTAATAGGTTAATTATATTCAAGAGTCCTACCTAAAAGGATTTTATTACCCAAAAGTTTTGTGTTCAGTAACTAAATAAACCTTCGATTATTCTTTGAAAAATGGGTAATTTGAAAAGCCAGTCTTCCATAACCAATACCAGAAATGCTTGTCATTATTAATTCAGTTCCCTTCAGTATAAGCTCCGTTATTATATTTTAATCCCAATTAACTCTGCTTTTTTGTGACATTTAGACTTTCAGTCCAACGGGAAATATTGTCGGTGATTCCAGGATGAAAGCTAATTCGCTTGGGATTAGCAGAAATCATCAATTCATATTTATTTCTGCAAAGCGTGGGTGCTAAAGCACTGGTATAGTGGTTAGTGTCGTGGCATGCCACTCAGATGTCACGGGTTTGCGTCTTCCCCAGGGCGATGAAAAATCACTGGCTCTGTATCATGAGCAGTTACTGCTGCAGTCTGGGTCTACGGAGGGAGGTTGAAACCGACATTCTCTGTAAGCTTGAATTTCAAGTCAGTGGCCCCTGTGGTGTGCTTGTTCCATGTGAATAGGTTTCATCTACTGAAATAATAATAATAATAATAATAATAATAATAATAATAATAATAATAATAATAATAATAATATTAATAATAATAACAATATCGTTTAAAATTTATTTTACATGATTGCCACTTTGGTCACACATTGAGTTTTTAAAGACATAATGTCTTTATAATGATGATTCTTTTCTTATGAATGTTTTTCTATATTTTTATTGAGTTCGATGCATCCCTATACTTCCATGGTCATTGAGTTGTGATCACTGAAAACAAGAACTTTAGGCATCAGTCCGGAATTCTCGAGGAGAAATTCATAAATATTTTTAAGAAAGCGTGGGAGTTTTTATGGACTGCTTTAAAAAAATTAATAAGATTTATATCTGTCATGCCGTTGTTTATTACTTGTCACGTCATTGTGGGAGAGTCGACCGTGTTATAAATGGGAGAAGATCCTCATCAGTTTCTTCACTTATTACGTTTCTGCTCTCTCTCTCTCTCTCTCTCTCTCTCTCTCTCTCTCTCTCTCTCTCTCTCTCTCTCTCTCTCTCACTCTCTCTCTCTCTCTTTTACACATGCATATACATATACATTGCTGTTTTTGCTATATATTTATATATATATATATATATATATATATATATGTGTGTGTGTGTATACTATATATACACACGTATATATATATATGCATGTATATATATAATGTATGTGTATTCGGACAGATTCTTCCTTTTTTGTGCTAAAAAGAATGATAAATAAAAGCTTCACAAAGGAACGTATACGGCATTTTCCAATGCCTTCATTCCCCTCTAAACCATAATGAAATCCTGTATGTTGGCAGAAGTGGCCTCCAGACTCTCGTAATTGCCCTTTCTCATCTTCATTACTGGTCCATAAACATGCGTAAACGCCCTTATCTGCCTTGCGTCATCATCAACCTTCATTTCATCTGATGGTAACGAAATGTTTTGACTTATAGATTGGGATTTATTGCAAAGGCTTACAAAAGGGTTACATCTGTTATGAAAATGTATATTAAACAGATACCAATCTTGTGGTTTATGTTAGGAATTAAGACATATTTTCGGTGATTGTTTTCTGTGGGTTTTCAGTAAGGTATTTTCCGTTAAAGTTTTTCATTTATGATATTCTTAATGCCTCATCTGTTGGAGGGTTAAAATGTAGCAGGTTACCGATATTGTTAATGCCTCATCTGTTAGAGGGTTAAAATGTAGAAGGGTACCATTTTTTAACATCTGAATTCTTATGTAATATCGTTATTTTGGAGAAAATAGGACAGTTACAATTGTCTTGTTTCTTTTATCAGGAAACACATTTTTTTTTGGATATCTTTATTTAAGTATGGCTATGTATATGCATATCCTCTTTACTTTTATAGGTATTCAGGTATAGCCTAGAAGGCGTGTAAGTCCGCTTTATCTATTTCACAAAGAAGTCAGTGTTATTATAAAGAACAGGTTTAATCTTTGTACAGTATCGTTGAGGCATAACAGATCCGATACGCAAAGAAACAAAGAAATCTTATATATAATTATTTTGGTAATTGGGCAGTTGCAATTGTCTTGTTTTTGATCAGGAGTCACTTATGTTTGTGGATATCTTTATTCAAGTATGGCTTTATATATGCACATCATCTGTACATTAATAAAATTATTCAGGTATGAAAGACATAAAAGTCCGTTTTATCTGTTTCATAAAGGAGTCAGTGTTATTATGTAGATTGTCTTGTTTTTTTATCAAGAGCCACTCGCTTTTTTTTTTATGCATTTATTCAGGTGGCTTTGTGTATGCACAAGCTCTGTACGTTGATGGATATTCAGTTACGGAAGACATTTAAGTGCGTTTTATCTATTTCGTAAAGGTTTCAATGTTATTATAAAGAACGACTTCGGGCTGTGTTCAATTTCGTGAAAGATCCGATAGGCAAAGAAACAAAGAAAGTGGTCTCGAACGAATGTTTGCCCTGAGAGAGATCTCTGCGGTCCCTTTCCAGTTTGGATTGGCCTTTTGAAACCATAAACTTTTTATATTCACTTAAACGGTCTGCGCCTTATTTCTTCCTTTTCCGTGGGTGGTTTCTGTATTGGATTTATTTTTTTTTTATTTCGTGGTGCAGGTTGCGTTCTGTTATCAGAATATTATGGAAATAAAAGACTTAGGTTTATAAAATAGGGAAACGAATGGAAATTACCTGCAATAGGAGAATCCTTATAGTGACTTGTACGAAAATATTTAATAAACGTTTTTACAAAATGGCACGGGGTTTCCCATGGACATTAAATGTATCGTAATTGGTTTTATGGAAGTTGTAGAGTCATTATTGCCTGTATTAGCCTGTTCTTTGAACTGATGTGACAAAAGAAAATGTTATCGATGGCGTAATGCAAAAATGTTTTTGTACTGGTGTGTTCTCTGCGTTTAACACACGTCACGTAGCTAATATACCGTAGTATTGTACATGTCATGATCTGATACTATATATTAATTTTTAGGCATTCTATTTTATTTGTCCTTTATTTACCAATGCGTATAATGTTCAGTGGAATCTTTATGTGCTAGGTAATATCCTCCTTGAACTGTTCCTCAAGAGATTACAACCTTAGAAGAATAAGAATATCAATGATACTCGTCATAGTTATTGCAAATTAAGCCCATTATATTCCTGTGGTGATTATAGTGTATATTCTGTTTCCTGTTTTTCAACAGAAATAAATACATTTCCACTCCTTGTTTGAAAGATCACCCCTGGGTATAAAAGCCCGGCATCTGCAGCCATAAAAATATAGTTGGTGAAATAGGGGTCTAAGATTGTGATTTGGGAGGATAAGATTTTTCTTTTCCATATCGAATGTTCTTTGAAAATTTTATGAAGTAGACTCTCTCTCTCTCTCTCTCTCTCTCTCTCTCTCTCTCTCTCTCTCTCTCTCTCTCTCTCTCTCTCTCTCTCTCTCTCTTGAAATATGCCATTGCTGCTAATTTGGTAGGGTTGAATTCCATTAGTTATAAAGAAAATACATGGAAATGAAATTGTTTATTGTGTGGATTTCCGTTCAGAAATTGCCTTCGAATCTTTTTCCTTACATTCAGAAAACGTAATGAGATTTAGGATTCTCTTCACAAACAAATTTAGCCGTAAAATATTGTTCCTTCTGTTATGTGATAAAAACAAAAGATATTTTTTACCGATTCCCGCGAGCTCTGGAGAATTACATCTTCATGTTTTTACAACAAAGGAAATGGCAGAGGTAAATTTCTTGGTACTCAGCCGAGGGGTAGGAAATTTCCTGTCGAAAGTTTTGTGGAGAGGAAAAATATAATAGCAATAATCTCGGCAAAAGATTGCAACGTATCTCTCGCGAAGTGTGATAAGATTAACTGTTTTATTCCTCCACCAAGGGGAACGCCAACAAAGAATGTAGTTTCCCCTGTTTATTTCCTTTGGCCTTTTGAAAAGATTATCTTATCTTGACAATTTAATGTTTGTTTAATGTCTTCCTTCCCTTCATTCTGAGTTGAGTTCATTGCGAAGGTTGATAATTCGATGTCGTTTATTCTGCTAATGATACTCTTCTGGAATATCGTTGTATAATTTTGTTTCCATAACAATTTTATCAGCTTTCGTTTCGTTAACACTTGCAACTGATGGAAAATAATTAACGGCTGAACCCTCAGGGTATCTAATTCTGCCCCAAATTAACATGTATGTTTGCGAGACAGAGGCAATTGCATTGCTCAAGGATATTTAGACAGTGGAATTCATTATGTTTCCAGTCTGAAATATTATTCATACAGACTGGCAAGATTCCAAATAGTTCCTCGGCACTTGACCTTGGATGAATGCCAGGTAAAAAGAGGTCATGTTAAAGTACGATGACGTGATCGTGAAAAATTGAAGGTGATGATTTTTCGGCATTTTTAGAAGAAATAGAGGGCTTTTTGAGGGAGAGAAAGAGGAATTCATGCGTATATTTTGCCCTGAGGATACATTTAGCATACATTGAGTATTCACATTTATTGAGTAGTAAAGTTCATTGCAGATTATGACCATGGCATTCTTACCTTTGACGTCCCATCCCGCTGCCTAATACACTTATCTGTGCCTGGATGTGTGTGCCAGGAAACTCTTCTGAGATGTAAAATCTGTCATCTACGTCGATATGTGATTGTTTGTGCTATGAAGCTCTTCTGAAGTGTAAGATCTGTTACTGGCAGTATGAACAGGATTGGATTGGTTTCAGCTTATGCCATTTCTGAATTTACGCTTGGCAATTCTTGTCCGTTTTACTGTATGTCTTTGGAATTAAGTTTATTCATATTAGATTATTCTTAACTTATAATGCATTCAGATTAAAAGGAAAAAGGGTGTATAGACGAGTTAGTAGTGTATCTCAGTTAATGCTGTACATGCACATATATATGTACACATGCGTACGCACGCTCATTGGCGCACACACATTTATATTAAATTGAATTTACTAGGGGCTGTGTGTGTATGTGTTTACGTACGTGCTCATTCTTCCAAAAATTGTGACTACTTTGCATTTTTGCAGTATATATATTCTCGTATTCTCAGTGAGGTTATTTCCTTATTTGAGATACTGCGTACCTCATCTTAATAACAGTATTTATATCCTTGCCTGAGTCATCGCCCTTTTAAAGTGGAAAATATTTGGCCATAATTCTCATGAAGAATACCTCCCGGTAAATTTCATATAGACTGATTAATGAGCTAAAGCACTGGATGCTTTCCCTAATTTTTACTGAACCGCGTCTTCAGTATTTAGATACGTAATGTAGTTTTGTGATTCGTCAGGACGTTAAAAGTATTTAGGGATGCTAGCGTTTAAAATGAATTTCTATAGAACGTTTTATATTATGTATATTAAAATACATTTATATTTTATATATATATTATATATATATATATATATATATATATATATATATATATATATATATATATATATATATATATATATATATATATATATATATATATATATATATATATATATATATATATTTATTTTGATCATTAGATGTGAAGGTGCTGTCAAGGATGATTATCTGGTAAATGAAAATCCATGTTCAGAAGCACCAGTATGCAGTCAAAGAGTGAAATATTTTTTTTGCAGATGGCAGGGATGGTTGTTCCCAAGCATCTGACATTTCCACTGATTTCTAATTGGAATCGTAATGCGCAAAGGGAATTTTATTTTGCCATATCTTGGAGTTATCTACGTAAGTGAAAGGTACCCTTTTCATAGAAGTGAGGTAGCAATGCTTTGGAAACATTCGGTAGTAAAAGTATCTTCAGATTAATTGCAGGTAAAGTAAAAAACGAATTATTATGAGAGTTAAAGAGTATCAAATAACATCTCGGTGCAATGAATGCTTTCTAGTTGAAACCAGGAAAATAAATTAATTCCGCAGATAGAATTATTATTGGCACAAAACACCATGAGGTTTCTTCAGTGCACTGGAATGGAACGTAATCCACTTTTCACTGGCTCCATTACTTCATTCCCTAAGTGAATGCAGAGACAGTAAGGAATTTTTATATCTTACTCAGATGGACAATATTTCGGTGGTCCAGAAAATATCACCTGAATTATTGTGTTAGTAATTTAGATTGTTACATAAAGTTCTGGTGACATTTTCTACTGGTAGATCTGTTCTTTGTAGTCTGGTGTTTGTTTAGGAAGCTGGCAGGAATTAAGAGATACATACATAAGTTTTTTACCATACATACATACATTAACTGGCATGTTTTGGACCCATAACGTAGTTTGGTGTAATCGTTACCAGGAATGTTTCCTCAGAATAACAGTGGCTGTCTTTGGTTCTAAAGTAAATAAAAACAATTAAAAGCAGCCCAGGCAGTAAGGGTAACATGTACGCTGTTGAGGGTTGGAAAATAACATATTCCCCTGCAAGGGAAAACAGCCAGGTAAAGTTGCAAGAGTTCCGGTGCATTCTTTATCCCTGTAGTAGTAAACTTTTTGCTCAGTAAACTCCCTTGTCGTGGAGGAATATAATATTAAATACCACGCTCTTGCTTTCTCTCTTACTCTTCTCCGTTCCTTGACTGTGTATATAACAAGAACAGTAAGTGTTGGTACTTGTGCTTGTAACTGTCTTTCAAAGCAGTGTTTGGTTACAGTAATAATAATAATAATAATAATAATAATAATAATAATAATATATTACATTACTCCATAGGTGGGCTCTCTCTCTCTCTCTCTCTCTCTCTCTCTAAAGCTGTCTTGGGAAACAAGGACTTGCCTCCAGCGGCGTGAGTAGGATTAAATTTCGGATGGTTTATAATTCTCGTAAGTTTGCAAATGCAGAAATGAAAGTTTGCGAAATTTATGTGGGCGCCATAAGCGCATACGAAGTTTTCTTACCCTGATATCGTGGCTTGAGTATTCCATATATAAGTAATATAAGATACTGCGCATTTTGTAAAGTTTGTCGAGGTGTTTTGGTAAAGAAGCTTTTATATTTTTTCCTTTATATAATTTAAGGTTAGGTTCCTTACGGAAAAATGACAGCGGTCAGTTTGAAATGAGTCATTACTGAATAGTGTTTTCACGCGGTGTCTTTATATAAAGTATAGCTTATCTTGCCATAATGATAATGGTTATGCCTCTCGCAGTCATTATCCGTTTTAGTGAAAAAATGTTTTAAGGGGTTATAGTCTCGGGTGAATTTTCCGTTAAGTATGATTAATGAATCATTTTGGGAATTTTCTTTGCCTTTAGTTAAATGTATCTTCCTACTTGAATATGCAAATGCACATGCTATCGTGGCCATGAGCTAGATAGCTGAAAGTGCTCCCATGACGTGATAGTATATGTAAAAAAAATAATGATATCTTAAATTTTGGCTTGAAAGTTTTGTGCTATTTGCAATCAGTGAAAGATTTTATCTACTTGAGGGGCGCGGAATCCTAACTCATTTTAATCATACTTGATGTCAGTACTAATAAGATAGACTGGATAAGGTAACTAATCCATTTTCCTTATCAGTGTACACAGTTCTTTGTAGTGTATGCCAATTTGTTGAATAACCATTTCTGTATAATTCTGTTTGAACTGGTGATCATCGGATACGTCTTTTTTCTTTTTTTCGTAGAATCTTGGTAGCGTATGACAGAAGACCAATTAGGATTTCTGTATAATTCTGTTTGAACTCGTGATCATCGGATACGTCTTTTATTTTCGTAGAATCTTGGTAGCGTATGGCCTAAGACCAATTAGAACCCCATTAGAAGGAAGATTTGGTAGACTGTTACTGAATCATTTGTCGGTGCAGTTTGTGTTTTATAAAATCCTTGTTCAAGTAGGACATTATGTGCCTAAAAGGCTGACTAAAGACGAGATCATTAAAAAAGTTTCACTTGATGCCATCTAATGTGCTGATGAATTAGTTATCAAATATACGGTATTTCTGCAGGTAACTTTTAAATGGCACTTTTACATCGGGGTCGACGGGTGCCCGTTTTCGGGCATGAACCACTGACCTTCCTATGACATGTTAAGAAAAATGGTTCTTAGTTAGAAAAAAAAATTACATTAGGGCTTATTAAAGAAGCAAGTCTATGCATAAACTTGAGGCCCAGTTCTCCGAGAAATCAAACAGTATATTGTAGGTACTTTAAAAAAAAAATGCTATTAGAGAATGTTATATAAAAATAAAGGATGTTGTCAGTGATTTTAAATTAAAGCCAATAGCATAGAATCCTCTTCTTTGAAGAGACAGGCAGATGAAAGTCCTTTTTTTATCCTTTCTTTTCCTTTTCTAGATTTGCGTTCGGTTGCAATTTTGGTTGTCTCATTTTTTTGCTTTCAAGTGAAGCACATCTTAAAAAAATGACGTTGAGTCTCTCTCTCTCTCTCTCTCTCTCTCTCTCTCTCTCTCTCTCTCTCTCTCTCTCTCTCTCTTGTATCTGAAACTGTCAATATTTGATGTTTCTAACCTAACCTGCGTGATTACTCTCTCTGATTATCTCTCTCTCTCTTGTATCTGTATTGAAACGTCAATATTTGATGATTCTAAACCTAACCTGCGTGATCTCTCTCTCTCTCTCTCTCTCTCTCTCTCTCTCTCTCCTCAGCCTGCTCTTGAAAAGGCCATTTTAGGTTAACCGTCCCATTGGCCATTTTCTTTATAGGAAATGAAATGAAGTAAACCCGCCTGTCTTTGAGTGCTGGGAAATAACTGATATTCCAACGAGGGAATCCAGTTTTCCAAAATGCTCCAGATCCGCCTGTGATCCTTTCTCGTCCGGACGGGAAACTTTTCTGACTCAATATCCGACGACAAGTTTTGTCTCTCGCGACGGAATCTGATGTTTCGTTCCACTTTTAGGGTTTTTGTTCTTCCATATTGTTTCTGTGCCTTCGGTTATTGAGAATTTTGCTGTGTTTGTTTCAGTTGCTTTCTGTGGGCTTGAAATTTTGGTTGTATTTCTCTTTCGTTATATCGAGCGGAGTGTATCTTTTCACTTCAAAAACAGGAGCAAGTGAATTATCCTATTTCTTAAAATAATAACTTTGAATCTCTCTCCCTCTCTCTCTCTCGTTATGGCGTCTCATAGAATGCGTGCTAGCAACTCTCTCGTTATATCGTCTTAAGGGTTGTTTATAGCAGGTTTCTCGTTATATCGTCTCAAGGGTTGTTAATAGCAGGTTTCTCGTTATATCTTCTCAAACGTTGAGTGATTTCGAGTCTCGTTATGGTGCCTCAGTTCCTTGTGAATTTTTTCACAAGCCATATCCTCCACGAAATAAAATTGTACATGTCTGCTGAACTCTGTCGAGAAAGACTTCAGGGAAAAGGTAAATTTTCAGTCAGATATTTTGACGTTTACGCAATCAGCTGGTAGTAGAATAAAGTACCAGGTCGCACATTTTTTAAAGTGTAGTATCAAATTTAACACACCATTTGCTTATGAAAACTGAATTAATTTACTTAAGGAAGTTTGCTATATGATATTTACGATTAATGTACTGTAGTCAAAGTCGATAATTATATTTCATATCTTTATATACAGGATATATATATAAATATACGTATATATATATATATATATATATATATATATATATATATATATATATATATATATATATATATATATATATATATATATATATCCATATATATATATATATATACATACATATATATGTATATATATATATATATATATATATATATATATATATATATATATATATATATATATATATATATATATGGTAGTGACAATTTTCATACATTGTTGTTTATATTCATCAAATTCTTTGTAGGCTTAAGACCGCTTTCAGAGTAGGTATGGCCAACCACTGAATGGCATAGGCTGAGAAAGCTGAAAGGCCTAATACTCCAGATTTAAGAGGCGACGGTAATTGAAATTTTCTGAACCACTTTATTAAGTTTCTTTTGATATTTCCTACTTGAACTCGACTTGAGTCAAGTCGCTGAAGAAGGGACTTTTAGATTTTTATTTTCAAAGCTTTATATTAGTTCCTAGGAAAGTCGAGCCTCACTCAACGCCGATGTTGATACAGTTTTATAAATAAGTTGGCTAGGGATGTTTTATATTTATTATTTTAAGGATGGTTTTCATGTGTCGTTTTAAGCACGTTTTTTATTTATTATTTGAAGGACTTTTTATTTATTATTTTAAGGAGTTTTCATTTGTTATTTAGAGGATGATTTTCATTTTTTTAGGATGTTTTACATTTATTGTTTTAGGGATGTTTTTCATGTATTGTTTTAATGATTTTTTTTTTCTTTTAATTTTTAAGGATGTTTTTCATTGATTATTTTAAGGATTATTTTTATGTAATATTTTAAGGAGTTTTCATTTATTATTTTAAGGATTTTTTTTACTATTATTTTAAGGACATTTTTTGCTTATTATTTTAAGGATTTTTCATTTATTATTTTACGGAGTTTTCATTTATTATTTTAAGGATGTCTCATTTATTATTTTAAGGATGATTTTCATTTATTATTCTAAGGAGCTTCCATTTAGTATTTTAAGGAATTTTCAGTTATTGCTTTAAGAATGTTTTTCATTTATTGTTTTAAAGTTTTTTCCATTTATCGTTTTAAGGTTGATTCACATTTATTGTTTTAAGGATGATTTAGATTTAAATTTATTATTTTAAGAATGATTTTCATATGTTATTTTAAGGATTTTTTCATTTATTATTTTAAGGATGTTTTCATTAATTATTTGTCATCTTGATGTTGGGCCGATATTGGTCGTTTAATGAATTGAGATATTTCTGTTACTGCAAGACTGCCAATGTAGAATAATTTTAAATGGAAGGGATCCCATCTCATCAATCTCTTATTGAACTTCTAGATTGGAAGAAGTTTCTCTATTACATCTTTAATTATAAGTTTGCCTGCGACACAGTCTGATTGCTGTTATTATTTTCTGTGAAAGATCATTCGTTTCCGTGAGAGCAGGAGCCCCCAAATTCAGTTAGGTGGAATCATTCATCTCTGAGAAGAGCTTTTTGAACGTCTCCCGTTGACAGGGTCATTCTCATTTTTCCGGCCAAATATCGCGGAAGGGAATGTAATGAAAAATGTCGACTGGGTACGCTGGATCCCTGAAGGTGAAATGATGCCTCATTTGCCGGGGGGGTTCTTCTCTCTCTCTCTCTCTCTCTCTCTCTCTCTCTCTCTCTCTCTCTCTCTCTCTCTCTGTTATACACACTTTTTTTACACACACACACATATACAAACATACACACACATATATGTATATGCATATATATATATATGTATGTACATACATACACATATGTATATATATATATATATATATATTTATCTATATATACATAAAGTATATGTATATATGTAACATTTGTGTATGCATGTACATACATATTTGTGTAATTATTTTTCTCAGTTCTTTATTAAAAATGTTTTCCTCAGACAATCTCAGAGTGAATGTTAACATGATAGTAATAATAGACATTTTATAATTTTATATAATAAAATGTCTTATCTATTTTATGGCGATGCCTTTTAGCTTTCTAAACCATAGACATCATGACTTCAGTGGATAAATTGAATGAAACTTCACCCATAGTCAGAGAAAATGCCTCGATTCCATAGGTATTTTTTTTTATTATTGATTTTAAAGGCATTATTTCAAGACGCCCGTCGTCCTTTGATTGTTTACAATCTCCACCGAGGAAAACTTCGTCGCTAAAAATTTCCTTCCACTAAAACTTATTGATCAGGCAGCATCCCAGGCAAAGAAAATAGGAATTGAAATAGTCTTTACTGTATTATTTTTTATGGCTCCTGTATAGATAAGAAGGTTGAAAAATGGGATCTGGCGTTATTGCACGATTTCTGGAATCATATTGGATGAGGTTTATGCTGAATTGCACAAGGAAATTCTTTTAACCTTAGCACTATTTCGTCCTTATGGATAACGTACAGTTCATACACACATACATCAAACTTAAAATCATCTTTTCATATTAAGCACAGCTTCTGTATTGATATTTTTAAAATGTATGGTTAGGTCCAGATGGACTTCAAGTATATGGTGCAGTCAGGAGTAGCCGATTAATTAAAGAGAGTGACCAGATTTATTGCGGCCAGGCTAATTATGCTGTGGAGATGGAGAGAATCGTGAGACCCCTTAATAGTGGGGTTATTGATTACAAGAACTGTAATAATACAGACCTGTTGAGAAGAGATATGAAGGAGAAAGCATCAGAAATCTGCGAGAGTTTGGTGATATTCGGAATAGGGACAGTTAATGATCTTATTTGATAATTAAGTCGGGGAGAGGAACTTTTAACATTAGAACGAAACACCTACTTTATAGATGCGTATTTATTTATTTGCATTTCTTTGTATTCTTTAGACCAGTTTGGAGTGATCTGAGCATCCAAAATATAGATAGAAGGGTAGAATTAAAGTATATTTTACTCATGCAGAGTAAAGAAAAAAAAGAATGACGGGATATTAAACAGATAACTGGATAGAAGCCATAGTTTGGACGCATTAAACTGTAAGTATCAGTAAACTCATTAAGACGAAGAAAGGCAACTCAAAATTTAGTGAGAAATATGGGAGATTTGGGAGGTGAACGCAGAAGAAATATGGGGGGATAAATCAGTAAAGGTATGAATAGGATAGTAGGTAGTCGGGAGAAAAGTTAAAAAAAAAAAATAAGACAGTTTATAAAAGGCAGGAATGCACTAGGGAGGAAGCTGAGTTTACAGGTAGCCTAGAAGTTTTAAGCTCTATTTAGAACCATCTAGATCGGTAAATTAGTCTCCATAGGTCCTTTGATATAAGTAAATTTATATAAGAAATAAAAGAATATCCATAAGTCCATTGATTTGTGGGTGATTTATTCTTTATCAAGAAAAGATAAATTTATATAAGATATGAAAGAATATCCATGATAGGAGTGTGTTATCTTTGATCAAGAAAATGTAAAATGACAGTTTCAATGAGAGAAAAAATACAAATTCTGCAGAGGGTACATACTGATATGAAAGAATTATCAGTAAAAGAAAATTCTCCGGTTTGAGAGAAAATATAGTAGTTTCAAATAATTTAGCAAGAAAAGAAAGTTAAAAGCATCAGGAGGGCAGTTTGATAAAAGGTCTGTCGAGCTAACTCAGTATCCCAAAGGAGAGGTGTTAACAATTTCGAGACGGCAAAGTACAAAAACCAGCTCTAAATCCCATGGGCCACAGGCTGACACATGCTTCATAGTTTCCGAGGAAGAAGAACGAATTTTATGAACAGATGACATAAGGGAGAATAGAAACAGATAACATAGGGAAGAACAAATGATCGAGAATTTGATGTAATTTTGTTCAGTGATGTCGTTTTATTCATTTGGACACTAATAGGAGAACATTGGGTAAACGGTAGTTGTTACTTCGTCTAAAAGGGGCAAACCTTTTTTTAAATTGGTCGTTACAATGATTAGCTATTACTATTGCTGAGTTACTAAACTGATTCTGTGTTAAAAGCCTTTACTATATGAGCCCATTGTTTTCTAATTTAAAAAAATTACATAATGCTTTTGACTATGTTTGGGTGAGTAGAAATTATCACATGCCCACATTTTTCAGGGTTCATCTTAAGTTCCAAACGTGAATCATCTGAATATTATACCTTCAGAAATCTTGCCAATAAAATACTTGAAATTGCCTAAATTGTTCAGCATCCAAAAGTAGATGCCAGAAGTATCGTCAGTTACCGGATCATATTATCATATCATCCAACCCTTGGTTGTACATTAATTTTCCACCAAACAGTCATTCACCAGCTTTCCTGCATGACTATTTACGACAAGTTCTATATTAAATAGCTTGTATAGGCTATATTTATTGTTTTTCAGACTTCGATGTGCTGGCATTGCCTACAGGTGACGTTATACTGTCTTGGAAATTCCAATTCAGATGACATGCATTTAACTCAAAAGAAGCGATAGATTCGTTTAAGAGTAAAATTGAAACAAAATTCACATTCGTAGAAGAAAAGACACGTTCACCTCTATAGGTTAACAATCCAACAGGCCCCTTTAAGTGGGTAGTACCGTCAGTGAAACACTGTAGGCATTAAAGGTTCTTTGCAGTTCGGCTAGCTGCAACCTCTTTCTTTTGTGTCTCCGAAAATTACCATCCAATTGATAATATAAATTTACTGTAGTGATATATACAGCTTTGGGACACTGTAAATAAAAGAAATGTTTGTATATTTGTTTGGATCTTAGAAATCCGAACTTGACAGAAGACAAAATTTTGACGACCTCACCATCAGAAAGGTTTTTTATCTTACCCCCAAAATAAAAACAGACAAAACCGTTTTTACGCCCCTTTCTTTTAGCCCCTAATTTTTCACCCTCTTTTTTCCAGGTTCTTTTTCCCTCCCATTGCAAACTCTGTCATCAGTTTAGTACATTCAGATGTGTTTGACTGTATTAGAATTACTTTCATTCAGTCATAAAGCAATGTAATTCCTTCTACCAACTCCCAGACCCCTCCCCATCCCCTCCCCTCCTCCACCTTCCCCTTCCGTTTCCCCTACATTTCCCCCCTCCCTCCTCCCCCCTTCCCCATTCCCCTTCCTCCTCTGCCTTCTCGCTTCTATCCCTTTTTCCCCTCCTTCTTCCCTATTTCCTCCACCTCCCCCTCCCCCTACCCTCTTCCCTCCCACTGCCTGTAGACTGTTATTCATAGTTTTAACGGGCCCATCCGTAGGTTGTTATTTAGATTTTTTCCAGGCAGCGCCAGGTTGGTCAGCTAGTTCTGTATATTTAGTCATGGTCTTTGCTCCATCCTTTCAATTTTTGCCTTGCAGTTGGTTATTTTAGCCATGAGGCATTGCTGTAGCTCTTTGGTGATCCCGTTTGAAGTACTCAGTTTAGGGTCAGTTGCCCAATCCATCGCATGATCCCTTTGCTTAAATGTTAGCACGCAAAACAAAGGGTGAGGTTTTATTCGCGGTGTCGAGATTGTTCCAAATGTCACCTCCTATAAAGTTGGAGTTATTTTTCAACGTCAGGTTTTGTTTGACGGTTAAAAACAGAGGGGGACACTCATAATTAATTGCAAGTGATGGTCATTATAAAGTTTTTGTTAAATCATAATTGCTATATTCATTCAGTTATTTTGAGGGAGTTGATTAGATAACAACGAATGCCAGTTTTATTTTATGTGCATGGTTTTTGAGTCTGTATTCATTTGTAAGTTTGCAATCATTTGAATGTATGTATAAATTCAACAGCGTCTCTTGATCTTGGTTTGTACTTTTACCTGGAAATAGACGTAACGTTAGTATAATTATTAAGTAAAATTTTGATACAATCCCTCTCAAATAGAAATTGCAACGGAATCTATAATATAAAGAGCTCATGTCTTCTCAGATATCTTGAAAATGAGATACTCTACCTTAACTTTTTTGCATAATTTTAATTACTGAATTGTTGGAGATTTAGGGGGTGTCTGGATGGTGTTCAGCGCTTAATTGAGCTTTGCAGGCATTTTCACAATAAATCTTTCGTGTAAGTGTAATAATAATGAATAATAATCGTATTAATGTAATAATATTGAAAGAACAGTCTTCTGTTATGGCACATCATTTATCTTTACCCATCTTCGATGATTTGGAACCAGCTTCATTTGGGCTGTTGGGTGAAATGAAAACCCTTTCTCCTGGGAATTTCATGCTTCATACCCTCTGTTCAGTCCACCTTGGTCTGATTTGAGTCATACAATAATTGCTTCTTTAGAAGAGGATATGTTCCATGTTGGGAGCCATCTAAGTGCTTTATAGGTCACGTAAAGTCTCTTCAGAGTGTGCAATTGCAGGTTGCCCGTCTAATTTTCTCATAAGAAATTGTTAGCATTTGCTTTTGTACTTCTTTACGGACAAGGTAATAATTGCGTTATTTTCTGGATAGACGCATTTAAGAGGATCGCAAAAAAAAGAGAGAGAGAAAAAAAGATAATTACTCTCACCCTTCCAGTAAGTTCCCGGGTGGACTTGAGTGGTCTTGATTGGTTTAGATAGCTTTCTCAAGTGGACAAAGGCTGGGTACTTCCAATTGATAAGTCGGTCTTGCTGGCATTTCGCTCCCCCCCCCTTTTTTTTTGTCAGAAATTTTATATTGCATGTTCTTTGTGTCTTTCCTGTTCTTGCACCTATGTTAGTCTCGTATTTACCTTTCATTAATATTTTTCTCTTAACTGATGGCTAAAAAAAAGTTGCGTGCTAAAAGTAGATTTTGCCTTTTCCGAGAACCAGTAACAGCAGTCGGTAACACTATTGGCACTGGCAGGTAGTCTCTTGCATTTTAAAAACTGTTAAAACCGTAAGTAATTTGAATTTTGTTTTATGATTGTTTACACCCATGGTACTTCGTGCTTTAAATTAATTGGGCTGTTTTGAATTTTAAGATGATAATAAATAAAAAATCTTCGTCATAAGTCAAAATGCAGACCCAGATCAATTTAAGTTTTGTTTTGAATTTTTTTTAGAAATGCTTGAACTTTCTATAAATAAAGAAATGTTAATTCTTCAGTCTGAAAATTGATAATCAGACAAATAATTTTTGTCAAATGAAAGAGAGAAAAGGAAGACAAAATCATTGTGTAAATTTTAGGGAGACTATAGCATGGTAAAAGTGTTCACTCATGAGACTGATTCATTGTTAATGGACTGGCCATGGGACGGGCTGCTAAATGTGTTTGTCGAGTATTTGTCTAGCCCAGACTCCGAGAAATAAACAGACAAAAAGAAAATTATGCTAACATTAGCAATAACATCATAAATTCCCTCATTGTAGGTAATATTGTGTTTATTTGTTTATATGCACATCTTGACATCCTGAAACTATGCTCATTTATTTATATGCATATCTTGACATTCTGATCAGTGCCAAAATTGGGACACTGACGCTCAGAACTTTCAGCATATTAATCATTGCAAGAGCAAAATTTCTTTTTCTGAACCGGTTGTAGATGTAAAATACTCATGTTAAACATGTATTGTTGGTGTGGACAGCTGATATTCCGCCTAGTCTGAAATGGACTACTCAAATTACTCGTGTGAAATCTGAAGCTCATAGTACTGAAGTTCCTGTCGTATATTTTGCGGGAACAAATGGTACTGGGATCTGCCCCTCTGGTGGGACAAAGGTCACTGGGGAGGGGGCAACCCCTTTTCTTAATTCATTTTTCCTGGGTTCATCGGATTTCGAGTTAGTGCATTGGAACCATTGTGTGCCGATTCTAATTTGATTCCAGAATCGGTAAAGGCTCCAGGCTCTACAGTTTAGCCGGATTTTCATTCTCCCCTACGACCTGGGTACATAGTTCTCCGGAGTATCCTTCGGAATTGTGTGTACCAAGATCATGAGAGAGTTAAGAATTTCTTCTAATGGGTTGTAGGAAATACAGATTATGCAATGTATATTAACGTAAACAATGAGGAGGAACACCGTTCAGGTGTTCGAAAGTCTTTGTTTTCATCTTTTACAAATAACACAATTTACTGATATAATTGTGGACTTTTAATATATAGCAATTTATCACGGCACTGTGAATTTCTTAGCAAGGTTATTTGATAATGACTGCTTTTAGTGCTACTCCTAACTGGCATAAATGCGCATGTTCGACTAAGTTACGTAAATGTGAGCTTGCCATTTGATATTAATGAACATGGCACCTAAATCGTAGTGCGAGTTGACATTAGATGATCTGTACATCCCTCTTACTTTATTGATGGTAGTCAGCAAACACATAATTTTAATGTTAGTAGAATTAATTTTGCCTGTTTAAGTATGGATTTTATTCTAGTAAATGCAGTAATTTTTTCGTTTCATACCTGTTAGTGTCATTCCTGTCAAGTTACAGTACATGAGAATTATGTCTAAATATCTCTTAAATATCTCTTCTTTTCGGTAATTATCTCTCTCTCTCTCTCTGACAAATTCAATTTTCCTTTTAGACCTTGGTGTATCTTTAAGTTTATTTTATCATTTCCTCTCTTTTAACTTACTACTATTATATTACGTAAGAATGTTGAGGGGGCAAAGCAGTGAAATTTTAACTTATTATTTCACGGTCTGTATTTGATATATGTTCTTGCTAGTGTTTTTTTTTTATAGAGTTATAAAAGAGGATTATAAAGGTTATTTGGACTCCTTTTTTCATAAAGACTATTTGGTCGATTCTTCTGAAAAATTTAGATGCCTTAAAGTTGTTTTATTCGTCACATTCTTGAAAACCTTGATCTTGGACTCCTTAAAGTTGCCTTCCCGTTTGGAAGATTTTAGACGTCTGAAAGTCAGTTCACTTTGGAAATTTCAGACGATTGAAAGTAGTTGTACCTTTTCTTAACATTTTCTACAAACTTTTGATGTTGATGTTTTTTTTCAGGTTTTTTAGTTTACTGTCGAAAATTTACCTTTGATGTTATTAAACACCCGTGTCTGTCGCTTTGTTTTTACCCCATTCCCTCTGCCTCATATTTTTTTCTCTCATTTTTAGTTTTCTGTAAAAGAAAACTATCGTGCCAGACTTTGTCTGTCCGTCCGCACTTTATTCTCTCCGCTCTCAGATCTTAAAAACTACTGAGGCTAGAGGGCTGCAAGTTGGTATGTTGATCATCCACTATACCAAATTGCAGCCCTCTAGCCTCAGTAGATTTTATTTGATTTAAGATTAAAGTTAGTCATGTTCGCTCTTCTGGTAACGATATAGGATAGGCCAACAACGGGCCGCGGCTCGTACAGCATTATACCGTGACCACCGAAAGATAGATCGGTGGCCTTGATTATACGCAGTAGCGGCTGTACAGAAAACTCGATTCCGCCGAAGAAACTTCGGCGCATTTTTTACTTGTTTTAGTCCGCTGTCTTTGAAAATTTACCCGTGTCTTGACGTTATTAAGCACCTCTTTTTCTCATTTTTAATTCATGTGTCTGTATTTGATTTGACCCAGGACCCACTAAAACAACGTTACCCCAATTCCCTTTGTCTCTCAGTACCTCAGTTGTGCACTGCCAGAATTTTAGAGGTTGCCCAAAATTCTGGCACTTTTTAGCTTTTACTTTACGTCAGGCACTTCATCTTGTTGTAGAATACACACTGAAAGGCTTTCCAGTGGTAGCTTTAAAGTTCTGTTCAACTAAACTGGCAGGTGCCAGGATAGTTGCCAGAATCTTAGGTGCCTAAAATTCTGTCACTTATTGGCACGTTCCAGAATTTTGGACCAGGCTAAAATTCTGGAGCGTATTTTGGCGCCTAAAATTCCTGCCAGTGCCAGGATGCCAGAATCTTTGCCCAAAAACTTTTTGGCACGTTCCAAAGTTTTGGACGGCCAAAATTCTGGCATCTTCCAATACATGCCACAATTTTAGGCGCTTAAAATTCTGGCACGTAATTTGGCACCTGCCAGTTTGTGTCAGAATTTTGGGCGCCTAAAATTCTCGGACGTACTGTAACTGTTGCCTAGCTCATGCCACTGACTTTTGTATTTCTCAAGAAATCACCTTTTTAAAATATTAAAAGGCAACGTCAAAAGAGAAATAAAATTGATGAACACCGTTCTTGCAAGCGCAAACAACCGTACAAGATCCGTAAATCGACAGGAAAAGCCGCCTGAGTCTCCGCGCATCCCAAAAATGTATCAGCGTGGGCAAAAGGATAAGAGGCGTAAAACCGTTATTCCCGCGGCATAGCAACAGCAATTACATTCCATCCGCTCGGTTGAACATCTTCCGTCGGTTCCATCCATCGCAAGCGGCGATGAATTTGGAGAGGAATTCGCCGTCTCTGCGGCCGCATTTTTATTATGCAAAGCAACAAACCGGGACCAGCCTCGGGCTAAAAAGGTTTTCAGTACTCACAATTTTTGGATGGTTTGCCGGAAAGGAGTATGGGGCCACGTTTTGAACGACAAATGCGGTACTTTTAGGCTTAAAGTTTGATCGAAGTCGTTAAGTAAATTTATGTAATGCTCTATGAATAACGATTTCAATGACAAAAATTCTAAATGAATGGTAACGTTTCTCAGCTATGATTAACCATCGCTCGGGAATAATTATCGTCATTTCTTTTAAGCTTTTCCTGTTCATATTTTGGAAGGAAATACGTACGCAATTTACACGAGGATCAGTTGCATTACACTGAAGGAAAAATTCTTCCATAACTAAAGGACAGTACACAGCAACAAAGAACAATTCATGTACGTCAACGTAAGATTTCACTATTCACAAAGGTAAGATACCAACCCCCATTCACCTTTAACAGAAAGGACGTGAAGAGAACTAATCAAGCTACGCTTGCTAAGAACGTACAAGAAATCTTACATAACGTTATGAAAAAAAGGAAGAAAGAGAAAGGAAAGAGGGTTTAGTATCAGACCCGGAAAATCGATCAAAATTAATCACAGATCACTTTTCTAAGCAAGAAAAGCTATTCACAGTTAATGAAAAACAAGTAAAAAGTGTGCCGAAGAAACCTGTACAGCTGCTACTGCATACAATTAAGGCCACCGAAAATAGTCTATCTTCCGGTGGTCTCGGTATAACGCTGTATGAGCAGCAGCGCATGAAACTTTAACCACGGTCCGGTGGTGGCCTGTCCTATGACGTTGCCAGAAGAACGATTATGGTTAACTTTAACCTTAAATAAAATAAAAACTACTGAGGCTAGAGGGCTGCAATTTGGTATGTTTAATGATTGGATGGTGGATGATCAACATGCCAATTTGCAGCCCTCTAGCCTTCAGTAGTTGTTAAGATCTGAGGGCGGACAGAAAAAAGTGCGGAGTGACAGACAAATCCGGCACAGTATTTTACTTTTACAGAAAATTAAAATGAAAAGTTATGATTTCCTGGAAAGACACGTATAATAAAATTTGGTTGAAATTCCATTCAGGAAGTCTTACACAAGCGTCCGCGCCTTCTATAAACTGCCTCTTGGGCTTAAGATGAAAAGGCATTTTGTAAGAGTATGGAAGTTACCCAGAGGTGTGTGGAGACTTTCATAGAAAAGAGGATTAACTACGGTATCATTGAGTAATATTTCGAAAGAAATTTCTTACGAATATACAGCAGTTAGTAACCATATCACATATGGCCAGTCACATTTACAGGTGCACTCAGTGTATGCATCCAAAGGCCAGTCAGATATGTAGCAACCACTGAATGGTATCAAACGGCAGAAGTTACTCTGTTTATGTGGAACAATTAGTATAGTCTTCCTATGAACAAAGAAAACTAAGAAAGTTACAATCTGCAAGAGAACTAAAGCTTGATGGTCAGGCCAAACTGTTTTGTGTTGCGTGGGAAATACTACGGGACACGCATACACACACACAAACACATAAATGCACGTATAAATACATACATACATATACATTTATATACATACACATATACTGTCAGGTGCCAGAATACGTGCTCGAATTTTAGGCGCCTAAAATTCTGGCACGTACTGGCAAGTGCCAGAATGCGTGCCAGAATTTTGGGGATCTAAAATTCTGGCTCTTACTGTATCTATACTGTAACTGTAACAAAATTCTTTTAAAAGAGAAAGACAGCTCTGACGAGGCCATATTTTATCAGTAACAAATTCTCTCTCTCTCTCTCTCTCTCTCTCTCTCTCTCTCTCTCTCTCTCTCTCTCTCTCTCTCTCTCTCTCTCTACTGTTGAAAGTGAACAAAAGGTTCGACCTTGTCACGCTCGACGCTACGCCAAGCAACAGACTTTAAGTTTTGTGTTTATGGCTGCTTTTTGTAAGCTTAAGTAATTCCGGTTTAACAATGCAATGGAGCCTCATTAGATGAAACGATGGTGCTCTTGTGACCTTTGTTATTATCGTGAAAGTAAGCTGTGGATTTAGGGGTCTTATCAGAATAAGAGTATCAGGAAAGTCTAATGATCTCAAAGATTTAGTATGTTTTTAACGA